>NC_067476.1:151085523-151385523 GCF_947179515.1 Apodemus sylvaticus | reverse complement strand
GTGAGGAAAGAAGAGCCGCACCGCTTCCTCCCACAGAGGAGAGGCACACCCCGCCAGCACTCCAGGACAGGCTACTGTGGCTGTCCATAGACTAGATCCCAGCTCTCATGCATTGGGTGACTTGTTCTTACGGGATAAAAATAGCTTATTGGCCAGGGATGCCTTATTTTGTAAAACGGGCACTTTGGATTATCGTATTAGAGTTTAGCCTTTGAGACACAGGCACACACAGGAGGCAAAGGCTGCCCTGTTTGCTATGTAGGCCACAGTGCCCTTGAATGCCTGGCAACCACCCGCCTTCAGGGACCGCTAAGGAGAGTTGTGTACTCACAGACACCCGCACTTACACACCTGACCTCGGCCACAGCAGGAGGCCAGGCAGGTCTGGCTCCTTTCCTGTGACGTGGGTGTATAGTAGTTAAGGCAAACTGTTTCCTGGTCTGATGTTTGGTTCCCAACCTCAGTGTCCCCTGAGTGCCCAGCCCTCCTCCAGGCCAGATGAGGTAATGGCTTCAGGTGCTTGGGGACAAAGGTGGACGACGAAGAATAGTTTTCCATCTCTTTCTCTGGAAGACTTAAATGTTCTCTCCCCATCTCTGAAAGCCCCTGGAAGCATGCTTGAGTGTGCTCACAGAACACACGTAGTGGAAGCCATAAGGTCCAAAAAGCAAGAGCAGACCTGCAGGTGGGACTTGCTCCCCTCTGGGTCACATACAGATATCCCAGCTAATCCTAGATGCACACACAATCCTGTGGGAAACACGTCTTGACTTACAAGGACAGCGTCTCCACTATCTGGTGCACACACATGTGTCAGTGGTCCTGTGTGTTTGGAGGCGAGGTTCTCTCCCAGTGGGGCCCATCATTGTGGTAATGGATGGGTTACAGCTATTTGGGGCCTTCTGTCTGCACGAGTGGGTGGGTTGGCAGGGGCTGTGGGGAGCTTAAAGGCATTGGAGGATGCTGTGCTGTGGGAAGGGCTATGGCTCGGGTCAAAATCAAAGAGGAACAGCTCTCAGATTGCTGCTGAGTGACCTCCCTGACGGTGGTGGAGGGAGGCAGCTGGGATCCAGAGGGAATGCGCTTAGACGTGGTGTTTCTGTCACGGGTAGAGTCTGGGATCAGCTGGGCTGGTTTGGAGGGGATGTTGTAGAGAACAAACAGGTCAAACGGAGGGCTTTCCAGCCCCTGTAAATCTCCCTTCTGCACCGCCTTGCCCCCTCTCCTCTCTTCTCCTCTCCTGGGCACTGAGAAACAATTCAAACAGTGAACTCACTGATCTTAAGAAACCTGGTCTAACTGGTCCCACAGCCAAGCTAGCACCTTGCCAGAGGTAGCCAGGGAACCGGAGACCTGAGTGTCAGGCCGACCTGGCTCACCTGAGAAGACTTTTCAGCTCAGGTCAGTACCACAGGAGACTTGTCCCCTGCCTGGAGAGAGAACCCAACCTGCCCTGGGTGCTGACGCCCAAGCTAGAAAAATTAGGACCCCTAATTCCTATCTTTGTTGTTCAGTCCTTAGCCAGGACAGACTGGGAATGAAAGTTAACCCTCTGGAGCCCTCAGGGACATGCTCAGGGTGTCTGTCCCCTTGGGAACCCATGCCTCTTGCCTGAGGGATGCAGCCTGGAGACCCTGGCCAGGCAGCTGTTTCCCTCCCATTAATTGAGGTTGGCTAGATTATTGGCAGCTTTCTCAATGCAGCTGCGCCACACAAATTTTACCAGCAGCTGGGATAAGCATTTTCTAGAACTCACTCCATTGTTTGGGGCGGGGAGTCAGCCCCGCCACGTGTTTCCTGTTGCTCTTCGCCACCGTGGGCACGCTGGTTTTTCTCTGGGCAGCTGGAGGTTGTTGTGGTTGAATATAAGAACGTAATTAGAGCGCTGCTCACCTGAGCGGTGGGTAGGTGGTGGCGGCGGGGGGGCCCCCCCTCCACCCCCAGTGTGAGAACGGGGTCTGAGTGAGCATGTGCTGGTCTCTTCCAGATCGAAGCAAAGCGGAGATGGACCTGAAGGAGCTGAGCGAGTCGCTCCAGCAGTCAGCTCCTGTGCCTCTCATCTCTCCAAAGCGGCAGATTCGAAGCCGGTTCCAGCTCAACCTGGACAAGACCATAGAGAGCTGCAAGGCCCAGCTAGGTGTGTCCCGGCTGCCTGCCATGGGGGCTGCTCTCGGAGATGCACCTCGGAGAGGGCCTGACTCGCTGCGGCCTCACCAGCTGCCTCGGCCTCCATCTCTGGATAGTTAGAATGCACTGACTGAATCCAGAGTTATTTTGGATTTGCTATGTCAGGTTTTCCCAAGGAGCCTTGGAATTCAGTGGAGGGTCTTTTCCAGCCTGAGGATGTCAGGGGTGGGAAGTTTGCCTCCAAACTCAGGGGTGACAGCATTGCTCTTAAACAGGTCTTATAAAGGCCACCCACGTCAACTCCCCCCCCCCCCCCCCCGCCAACTCCCCCCCGCCCCCCCCCCCACACACAAACACACATCACATACACTTCACCCTCTGGAAGTCTCTACGACTGCTTTTCTGTTGGCTGTCACCCTGCATCCCTTTCTGCCCCAAAGCGTAATGGGTCCTTGGGTGGTGGGCCCTGCCCTCTCAGGAATCTTCAAAAATAGGGAGTCAGTCTTACAGGGATTGCCTTCTCCAGGGAAGCTGCTCTTATGCACAGAACTTATGTTCTAGAATACTGGGTTGGGTTGTAAATTAATCCAGGGGCTCTGACCAGTAACGAATCCCGGAGTCAGGGTCATCCTGAGGTCTCTGGTGTCGGTCGGTACCCTGGATCCTTAAGTGAGAAGGGAGTTGTAATTAGGGGTTGTCTTGGGGAAAGGGGTGGCCAGTGGATTCTAAGATTTTTAGGATCAAAGTTCAGGCTCTGACAGCCGTGGCCAGCTGTCTCCCACAGGCCAATTAAAGAAATGGGTAGTAGCGGAAAGCAGAGAAGGAAATGTATTCAGTGGAGTTTAAGGAGAGGGCTAGAGGTTGCACAGCTAAGAGGTCCTGATCAGGGTATGGTCCTGTCAGGATGCGGTCCTGTCTGTCAGTGGCCCGCCATTGCTTCAGGTCTGTCTCTCTTACTTGACACATCTTCCCTTCAGAGAAGTTGCCCTGGTTGGTACCAGACATTAGCCTTACCTTCATAAAATTGCTGGGGGGATGGGGACCTTTGTTTCAATACTGAGACTGCACAAGGGTGTCCTGGCTAAGGTGTCTCTTACCAGTACCATGGTTTTCCTTGGTAGGGTTCCTGTCTCACCAGGACATTGAGAGGCAGGGATTGAAGGGCTATCCTGGGCTCTGTCTTACATCCTTCCATGGAGATCTGTTACTGCTAGGAAGAACTTTCTTACTTTGTTTGCCGCCTCCTGGACCCACCACGTTCTGCCGAGCCCTGTGTCTGCTTTTCCAGGAGTCGTAGAATAGCACTCAGCCCCATTTTAACAGATGAAAACTATGAAGCTTACAGAGCCGGCCACTTGTATCAAGGTCCCCTCCATAACAGCTTCTGCCTCTGTCCCCGACGCTCACTCCCCAGTACAAAGCTCCGACTGTGCCCTCATTAAAGAGCTCATGTCTGTTGGGCCCTAGGCGAGGCAGACGTCCCCAGCAGCTCTGCCCAGTACTGCTTGTGCCTTGGCTCTGCACGGCTCTTGTCCTTCCTAAGTTTCTCTTTGATGTGTCCAGATCATGGCAGAGACCTGGCCTCTGCTTTTTCCATTCTTCTGGGGATGGATTATGGATTATGACACCATAATTATTATTATGGTTTCTCTGTGTAGTCCAGGCTGTCCTGGAACTCACTATGTAGACCAGGCTGGCCTCGAAATCCACTTGCCTCTGCCTCCCAAGTGCTGGGATTAAAGGCGTGCGCCGCCGCCGCCACCGCCGCCGCTACCACCACCCAGCTCTGGGCCTACATTCTTTGACGGACATATACAGGTGTGGTTTCATCTTGTCCCCTTTGTGAGAAGGACAGTGCTTTCCTATGAGCACTTGAGCCAGGTCACTTAGAGACCTGTCTCCATTTATGGGGCTTGTGGCAGATGGGGTTTGTCAGGATCCCCCCTCACACACCTGCTGCTTGCTACTTAGAGGCCAGCACTCCAGTTTGGCCAGTTCCTCTGCTCTTTGAATGCCCCTGCCTTGATTCCTATGTGGAAGTTCTTCATTTGTGAATTCTGTAGAGAATTCTAACCTTAAAAAAAAATTACAAAAAAGGCAGAAAGACAGCGTGGGCTGAGCGGTTCCCCCTACCTTCCACCCCCTACTCCCCAAACCCCCCAAGCCTCTGGCCTTCCAGAGCTGCCTCTTTATGTTGGAGGAAGCCCAACCTTCTTGTTTGGGTCCCGGCTGGATTGTGGCCTAGACACTTGTCTTCTTCCGGCTGGATTGTGGCCTAGACACTTGTCTTCTTCCGGCCTCTATTTTAATGCCCACCCCTCCTTCACATGAGTCACCAGCCTCGAAGAGTTAGCTCTGTATAAAACCTGACCGTCTGTAGGCGCTCTGCCTTCTTTGGATCTTAACCACCCTAAAAGCCTCTGCCCTGCTGTTCCCACCATAATGAGACCATGTGCGTGTTTCCCACCCATCTTTGCTGATTTTTTTGTTTGTTTGTTTTTTTACCTCAGGCATAAATGAGATCTCGGAGGATGTTTACACGGCCGTGGAGCACAGCGATTCTGAGGATTCCGAGAAGTCAGAGAGCAGTGACAGTGAGTACGTCAGTGATGAGGAACAGAAGCCCAAGAACGAGCCAGAGGACCCCGAGGACAAAGAGGGGAGTCGGGTGGACAAAGAGGCCCCTGCCATCAAAAGGAAGCCCAAGGCGCCAAGCCAGGTGGAGGTCAAAGAGGAAGGAAAGGGTAACTCACCCGTGAGCGAGAAGGCGGACCCCTCGCCCGCCAAGGACAAGCCCAGCCCCGAGCCCGAGAAGGACGCAGAGAAAGCGAAGCCGTCACCACACCCCACAAAGGACAAACTGAAGGGGAAGGATGAGACAGATTCTCCCACAGTGCACCTGGGCTTGGATTCGGACTCAGAGAGCGAACTTGTCATAGACTTGGGAGAAGATCCTTCTGGGCGGGAGGGTCGAAAAAGCAAGAAAGAGCCCAAGGTGCCGTCGCCCAAGCAAGATGGTAAGTCACACAGGCTTTGACGGTTGTGTGAAGTTGGCGCTCGAGGATCGAGCCCGGCCCTCTAAGGTAGAGAGAGGAGCACTCGACCACCAACCCAACATGACAGGAGTGTCTCCGGGTCCCCGGTTGGTAGGAACGACTGTGATCTGTATATGCTCCTGCCCAATCCTCTACACAATGAACCAGAAAAACACATTCCACGGGGCGTGGGTGGACCTAGTTTGCGTGAAGTTCACTTTAGCCTTGGGTTTGCTTGTATACGGTTACATACAGTTCAGTTTGGCCTTGAATTACATAGCCGAGGATGACCTTTGAGCTCAGATTCCCCCTGCCCTCACCTCCCATGTCATAGGATGATAGGTATTTCCCGCCGTAGCAGATTAAAAAGTGCCGGTGATTGAATCTATGGTCTCACAACTAGGCAGGCACCATCCATTAGGAATTGTGCTTACCATAGAACATGGGAGAGACCTCACTGAGCGCCTACTAGACATGACAGTCTGTTCTATGTGCATTGAGGTCTCTGAGCCCTGGGATTCTCTGTAATAATTTGCTCCTGACTGTGGAGGTGGTGTGGGTGCAACTCTGTCCTCTAGCCACTAGATGGCGAGAGTATCAGCCCATCAAGCATGTCTTACCCTAGTGGGCAAAACCTACCAGGCTGAGGACCACAGGTCCTCACTTAGGTACAGGGTGTTTGGTGATGGCCAGCCAGGTTTCTTTTCTTTTCTTTTTTTTGAGTGTGCCTTGTTTCTGATAGGAACTACTCTCATTGTAACCAGGAATAAGGCAGGAATCCATGTCCCCTGTACTGCTGCAAGTCCTTGCTGTGCCTTGGGGGACTTTTCCCCTGAGAGGTGTCTACCTGGGTGGTCTGGAATCTCAGTTCTTAAGAAAGACAGATTCTCGACAGGGAGAAAAAGGGAACAAGATACCTGTGATGGGGAGGTAGGAGGTCCGCTTGAGAAGTCTGTCTAGGGTAGAAAGCCTGCTTGTTAGGCGTAGCCTTTCCTCCACTAAGGACAGTGGGACCCTGCTTCTCCTGTGACACTCAGAGCCTCCTATTCTTTCTGAAGCAGGCTTTACAAGAAAATGGTGTGTATGTCGTAGGTCAAAGGACAGTTCACCAGTCAGGTCTCTCCATCATGTGCATCCTGAGAATTAAACTTAGGGCAGCATCCTTGGTGACTAGTTCCTCTGCACACTGAGGGATCTTGCCAGCCTTGAAATGAATCTTTTGATTGATTTGCCTTCTGCCCTGGTTTAGGGGAAAGGTTTTATATGCAGATAAGTACTAGGGTAGGTAGGTGTGTGTAGCGGCCGTTCCTGGTTGTCAACTTGACTATATCTGGAATGAACTACAATCCAGAATTGCAAGGCTCACCTGTGGTCCAGATCTTTAGGCTGGGAGATATATGTTTCTGACCTGGATCTTAGCATGGAGATCTTGAGGCATAGTGGCTATGAATCCCAGGAGACTAAGGCAAGGAGATCTCTCAGTTCAAGGTCATCTGGGACAAAGCAAGTCCCAGATCCAAGCTTGGGGGCACACACCTTTAATCTGGGCCACACTTCCTGCTGGAGACCTACATAAGGACATTGGAAGAAGGAAGATTCTCTCACTCTCTTCTCCTGCTTGCCTCCTGGAACTGAGCAACTGCTAGATCCTTGGACTTCCATCCGCAGCTGCTGCTGACCATTGTTGGGGAGTTGGACTACAGACTGTAAGTCATCGACAAATTCCCTAACTATATAGAGACTGCCCATAACGTTCAGTGACTCTAAAGAACCGTGACTAATACAGTGTGGTAACCCAAACTTCTAATCCCAGCATTTGGACGCAGAGGAATAATGAGTTCTAGGCCAGCCTCAGCTACATCAGACCCATCTCAAACAAAACAGACCAAACAAAAAAACGTGCCATCCCCGCTTTGGGGGAATTGTGAATGAGAGCTTTCATTTTGATTGTCGCCGTCCTATCAGTAAACACAGAAAGACCTACGAAACCCGAGCTCAAGATTTTAAGAACTGATTAGCGTTCTGGCAGAACCATCCCCTAGATGTGATGTCTGGAGGAAGCAGCCAAGACCCAGCAAACCTGAGTCAATGGTAGACCGAATTTAAGATAATTCTACAACATAACACAATCAGAGCAGTTTCCGAAGGTCTGAGGCAAAACTTACTTCTATAATCCAGATTCCAGG
Source organism: Apodemus sylvaticus (assembly GCF_947179515.1). NCBI lineage: Eukaryota > Metazoa > Chordata > Mammalia > Rodentia > Muridae > Apodemus > Apodemus sylvaticus. Next base: position 151,378,175 of record NC_067476.1, on the reverse strand, counting down.
CGCTGCTCTTTGATGGTGGGTGGATGGTCTTTCCCAGAGGCAACACTCTTAGCATCTCTACAGCCAAGTTTTTTCTGGTCAGTCCAGAAGTGAAGAAGGACGTGGTGGAGTGCGACCTCCCAGCCCGAGTACAGAAGTAATCAAAGCCTTTAAGCCCACCCATCACGTGGGCGTTCCCTTCTCCCTGGGCAGGGAGTTAGGTCTTACAAATGCAAAGCTCTGACCAGTTTAGTAATTTAAAGGAGCTAGTAGGTAATCTGCATTTCCTTAGAGTGGTTGGTTACAACCTCGGAGTTCTTCCCTAAGACAATAGAATTTACCAGTGCTTTTTCATCACCCCACCCTAAACCCCAGAAGTCTCCCTATTGAAGAAAGCATTGAAGACATTTCTGGAATTCATCCTACTGAAGAAATTTCCGTACTCTTGTTTCTGCTACTGTTGCCCATTGGAAAAAGATCACGGACAAGAGGCTCACCTCACAGAGCCAGTGTGGAGAGTTGGAACTGACCTTTCTGAGGCCCTAAAAGTGAGCCCACCTAGTTAGTCAGCAGTGATAATGATGTTTATGTCACCGGCAGCAACACAAGCCACCACAGCTGCTGCTTCCCTTTAGAATCCTGCTAGGCACGCCTACCTAGCTAGGAGAATGGGCAAATTCAGAGTGGCTTCTGTACAGAAGGATGTGGGGTAGGTCAGGCCGGCCTTAGCGACCTGCCAACCCTGCCTCCTTGTAGCTTTCTGAACTCTGCTCTGCAGAGGAGCGGGGTGCTCACCAGGCTGGAAACCTTCGCCTCAGAGGAGACAGCAACTCTTCTCTTCCATTCTCCTTGGCTTCTTGTAACCCAAAGCTTGCTCAGGATCCTGTCTGGAATCACCAGGTGTTTTTCTGGGTGATCTGAATCTCAGAGGAAGGACAAGCGTCATCCTCGTGTAATGACAAGGAATATGAACCATGATGGTAAAGTGCCCCCCCCCACCACCATGTTTGGTGTGTTTTCTGAGCACCCTGAGTGGGGCACTGTGCAAGCGGGCACCTCTGCGGCTGCTACCATCTCCCCTTTGTAAGTGAGTTCAGTCCACTGCGAGGCTTCTCCACCGATTCCCATCCCGCCCCCAGCACTCCCACCCCCAAACTTAAACCCAGGTAAATGCAGACGGTTAGTGTCCCACCAGGAGCTGCACCCCCAGCCCCCAACTTAACACTCTTACGACAACTTTAAAAAAAAGTTAGACCCGTTTAAGACTTGAACTTGTTGGGCATTGATGGTGCAGGCCTTGGGAGGCAGAGGCAGGCAGATCTCTGAGTTGGAGACCAACCTGGTCTACAGTGCAAGTTCCAGGACAACCAGGGCTACACAGAGAAAGCCTGTCTAGGGGAGAAAAAAAAAGCCTTAAACTTGACCATTACATGATAGGAAATCCAGTATGGTTTGCTATCTATGAAGAGTTGTTCAGAAACATCTAGAACGAAAGCTAGACTGGGCAGGAAGTCTGGTTGAATGTGTAGAGGGAAGGTTCTCTGGCTTGGGGCTGAATTCCTTTGTTGTAAGTCTAGGCCGCCCCTCCCACCAATGGCTTTGTCTAGGGGAAAGTAGATTCGGTGCACACACCTTTGACAGTCAGGGCCAAGGCCGCCCTGTTGCTTTTCTAGCCGAGGGCTCCTCCTCCGGAAGGGCCGCTATTGAGCTGTCTCTCAGCCCACAGCTCACAGTTCTGCTTAGCAGGGGCCGTGTTCTGCTGTCTTTTCTTCCCCTGGAAGGCTTGGGACTTCTTGATCTGGGATGTGAGCTTGTGCTCCGCTCCTTAAGGCATATAATTCATAGGTGATACAGAGGCCATGTTTGTCCTTGGGGCTCCAGGGACTCTCTGAATTCCTTTGGCAATCTGGGTTTGACCTAGAACTGGTCTGCTGTGTGAGGTTAGGCTCCGAAATCCAATCCAGTTTCTGCTTGTTTCCACCCTACCCGGCTGTAGCCATAGGTAAACCGCCACCGCCCACCTCGGCAGGCAACCAGTCTCCCCCAGAGACGCCGGTTCTCACCCGCTCGGCCACACAAGCCCCCGTGGCCGGGGTCACCGTGGCCGCTACCACCAGCACGATGTCGACCGTCACGGTCACAGCGCCGGCCACCGCCGTCACGGGAAGCCCGGTGAAGAAGCAGAGGCCGCTCTTACCGAAGGAGACCGTCCCAGCCGTGCAGCGGGTCGTGTGGAACGCATCAAGTAAGTTTCAAACGTCCTCCCAAAAGTGGCACATGCAGAAGATACAGCGCCAGCAGCAGCAGCAGCAGCAGCAGCAACAGCAGCAGCAACAGCAGAGCCAGCAGCAGCAGCAACAGCCTCAGTCTACCCAGGGGACGAGATATCAGACCAGACAGGCCGTGAAAGGTACCGCGCCCCCTTCTGTGCTCTGTGGCACCCACCCCGTTTTTTTGCCACACCACCAGGAGAAAGGCCACCTCTGTTTAATTTTACCCCCACGTCCCCGTGTGTCATGGTCATGGCCAGCTTTATCATCCTACATGGAATTAATTTTTTGAAAACTGGCTTGCTATTATTACTATTTGCCTGATTTTTTTTTAAGTTTTTTTTCCCCCCGTTTTATAAGTGATACGTCTTTCCTCCTTACGGAGGGGACAGGATTTGTGTGTAGAATTTCGAATGCTCAGTGTGGGCGCATTCACTGTCCATGTCATTATCCACCCTTCTGTGACAATCATTAGTTGTCGTGACGCCTCTCCCAGTGCATGCATATGCGTTTGTTTTCATATATTATGCCATAAAATATTGCTTTTTTTTCTTTTTTCTTTTTTAAACAAAAAATGGTACCATTCTTGATTTTTTTCCCCCCTCCCTTCCACCCATCAGCATGTTTTAGAGGTCTGTCTGTGTCTTATCCTTTTGGACTGCTGCATAGTATTCCCTAGTTCATTTAAGGTTTTCCCCCTGCTGGTGGGCATTTAGGATGCTTCTAGTTTTTTCCCCACTCTTAAGATATGCTGCAATGGATATGTCTTTGTGGAGTATTTCTTGGGAGCATCCGGAAACCTCCAGGCATTTTGTGGGGAAGTCTTTGGAGTGTAAGGAATTGGTAGGGGCAACGGTTTCGAGCCAGCCTCTGAGGACTCAATGTTGGAGGCCGTCTTCTGTCTCCATCCCATTATCTGAACCCAGTGAGCCCAGATTCAGGAGCACCAATCTGGGTCTGGTTTCTTGGGGCAAAGAAGCTTCTTCCACACCCACTCTGTCTTCCCCCATGCTTCCGCCACCAAAGCTCATCCTGGTGAGGTGACAGGCCAGTCCCAGGGACACCTACAGGGATTCAGGGCCTGATGGCTGGAGAAGGTCTGGACAGGTCAAGAGTGAGCTCAGCTGAAGCAGCTATTGGAGTGCAGCTGGGATTAGGGCAGTCCCTCGCTGGATTCTGTTTCCATGCAGAGCTGTCCCCTGCCGACAGGGGCGATAGGGCTGCAGTGTCCAGACCTGTAGGGTCCTCAGCTTCCAGCTACTTCTGTGTCAGGTTGTAAGGCTTATTCAGCTGGGGCCACTTTTAATCAGTAAAGTGTCTGGGACAGGCTTCAAGCAGTGGGACTCCACCAAAATACCTTCTAGTCCGTCGGGTCGGACTGTAGAGGCTCTTGTAGTAACCGCCCACATCACTAAAATGGCCAAGCATTTATTTAGTTATTATATGTAAGTACACTGTAGCTTTTTTTTTTTCAGACACACCAGAAGAGGGCGTCAGATCTCATTATGGATGGTTGTGAGCCACCATGTGGTTGCTGGGATTTGAACTCGGGACCGTCAGCAGAGCACTCAGTGCTCTTAACCGCTGAGCCATCTCTCAACCCCCAAGCATTACTCACTCCTAGCGTGTTGCCCTGCTAGCCACAGTGGCAGAGACTGACTTTAATGAGTGTGGTACTGTTCGGCCATGAATTAAAACGATAGGCGTTGATTTTAATGAGCCCTGTGCCCATTTTAAAAGATGTTGGGTCATGGGTATAGTTCAGTAGTAGAATGATTCCCCAGCCTGCCCAAGACCCCAGGTTCAGTTCCCAACACTGCAAAAACCCAAAGTGTCAAGGACTGAGATTTTAATGAGTGATGGGCGATGGGCTCTTATTTCCTTCAGGCAGGAAATGATTTTAATTAGCAGAACACCAGGTGTGCCAGGCTTGAGGAAGGGCTCCAGTGGGACTGGGAGGGGGGGGGGAGGGCTGGCATTTTCAGAGGTAGAAAGGGCAGCTCAGACCTTGTAATGAAAGCTAAGAGTCTGCGTGTGAAACTGTCCAGGATTGCCCATGAACGGCCAAGGTCTTACCTTCTCCTGGAGATGGAAAGACTTCAGTCTTCTGTCTTCAGATGCTGGCTGCACCCAGCTGTTAAGTCCCTGTAGTGCTTCAAGGCTAGATTAAGTCACCTAAACTGTACAGCCTTGAGCTCTTGCATTTGCTCAGGGTCTTTGTAGTGCAAGGTTGGCTCCTATTTGAGGAGAGCTCAGAGGAGCCTGGCTCATGCTCCGGTGAGACACTGGCGTTCATGGTTCGAAGCTGGCTAGGGCTGTGCGCAGACGCCCCTCCCTCACCCTGGCTGTGCGCTGGGATGCGCTGTTCCGTATGGGTGGAGTGACCATGCCCTTCGCTTCCTTAGCTGTCCAGCAGAAGGAGGTCACCCAGAGCCCATCCACGTCCACCATCACGCTGGTGACCAGCACACAGCCCGCAGCCCTGGTCAGCAGCTCGGGCTCTGCAAGCACCTTGGCATCCGCCATCAACGCCGATCTTCCCATTGCCACTGCCTCAGCCGACGTGGCCGCAGACATTGCCAAGTACACCAGCAAGGTAAGCGGGTTGGTGCTGCGGCCAGGGTGGGGGTGTCGGGCCCTCCGGCTTGGTAGTGTGTAAAAATGGCTAAGTTGCTGGCTCTATAGAGGGACTCCAAGGGCAACTCGCATTTGAGTCTCAAGGTAGTTTTGTCTATGTCTTACCTTTTTCATAGCTAACCCGGGGTTTGGAAGCTGCTCCTACATAAGCTCTCTAACACCGAGTTGTTTCTCTAGGATGATTCTGTTTTAGTTTGAGGCAGGGTCTTCCTCTGTAGTCTAGGCTGGTCTTGACTGCATCTGAGATTGCAGGTGTGTGGCTACCACTTCCACACTCGGCTGTCCTGGAACTCGCTCTGTAGACCAGAGCTGGCTTTGAACTCACAGAGATCCTCCTGCCTCTGCCTCTGCCTCTGCTTTTTTTTTTTTTTTTTTTTGGTTTTTCGAGACAGGGTCTCTCTGTGTAGCCCTGGCTGTCCTGGAACTCACTCTGTAGACCAGTCTGGCCTCGAACTCAGAAATCTGCCTGCCTCTGCCTCCTGAGCCCTGGGATTAAAGGCGTGCTCCATTGTCACCCAGCAGGTAAGTTAATAGAAAACTATGGACTGTGTTGCTTGATTTCTCTTTGGGAGGTATAAACACGTGTCTGTTTGGCTTGCTGGGAGGGAGAGACCAGCAAGGTGAGATGCCCGGGACCAAGAAGGGCCAGGGCTACTGGGTTCCCTCCTTAAGTCATCCACTCAGTCTCTGCTGGTGGCCTGGCAGGCAGGAAGACCCACTGCGTGGGAACTCTCTTAGTGAGGCATGACTGCGGTTGAATGAAACACACACCTTGGTGTTGTGGAAACCTGCTGCGAGTGTAGGTGTCAGTAGAGATGTGGTAATGACCCCCAGGGCTCCTTCCGCCTAAGGATGGGGATGATACCTGGGTAGTAGGTGCTTGGTGCTGGCTGGTACTGAGTCCATTACTGTGAACCCAGCGTGCATTGGTTAGTTGCCTGCTTATCGGGTTTATCACGGCTAGTGATTTAATAGCTAATGTGACACACTTTCCTGTTTAGTAAATGCTGTGTGAGCTAGAGCAGTCGTCTTACTGATGAGCCAGTGAGTGCTTAGTGATTAGGGGGCAGCAGTTCAGAGGGGAGGAGGGGAGGGCTGCTCCGCCTTTTGCACACGCTCACTCGCTCGCTCTCCCTAACCTTTTCCTTTTTGATTTACTTAACTCTGTGTCAGAGACTGCTGTGTAGTCCAGCCTGGTCTTTAATCCTCTCATCCTGGCCTCCTGAGTGCTAGATTACAGGCAGGAGTCACTCCACTCAGCTTGGAATTTCTCTGTATTTTCTTATGGGCGGGTATTTTACCTGCATGCAGGGTGAGTGTTAGATGTGTATCTGGGTCAGGGTTGGGGTTAGACAGAGTTGGGGTCAGGGTTCAGCGTATAACACTGTATATTTCTTTTCTTCAGAGGCGTGAAGGAGTCAGATCTATAATTTGAGTTTCCAATGGTTGTGAGTCACCGAGTGGGTGCACAGGACTGAGCCCAGGTCCTCTGGAAAAACAGCTGGTGCTCTTAACCACTGAGCCCATTCTCAGCCCTCCTGATTTTTATTTATTTATTTGTTTGTTTGTTTGGATTTGGTTTTTTCTTTCTTTTTCTTTTTCTTTTTTCTTTTTTCTTTTTTTTTTTTTTGATTTGGTTTTTTTGAGACAGGGTTTCTCTGTATAGCCCTGGCTGTCCTGGATCTCACTCTGTAGACCAGGCTGGCCTTGAACTCAGAACTCCACCTGCCTCTGCCTCCCAAGTGCTGGGATTACCGGTGTGCGTGCACCACCACCACCACCCGGCCTAGACCTCCTGATTGGAATTAATACTTCTTTGTTTTTAACTAAAGAATTTTTTAATTTACTCTAATTTCATGTGCATTAGTGTTTTGCCTGTATTTCTGAGGGTGTTGGAATCTCTAAAACCGGAGTTGCCGTGCGAGCTGTCATGTGGGTACTGGGAATTGAACCCAGGTCCTTTAGAAGAGCAGCCGGTGTGCTTCACCGCTGAGTCGTCTCTCCAGCTGGAATTAATAAGTTTTATGTTAGGAGTTAACAGTTTACTGGGTTGAGTTGAGAGTAGAAATGTAAAATTCTGGATGGTGAAAGAAATCTAAGCTTTATAGTCTGTGGTAAGTGTTTCTTGTTCATTTTCTTTTAATTACTTCTTCGTACATGGAGCTGTTACCTAGCACTTGTGATGGAACGACATGAAACCTGGAGAATCCACACAGCACACAGCACACACCACACACACACACACAAGCCCACTCTTTCGTGAAAAGGGGAAGGGTGGGGGGAGACGGCTCACAGGATGACATACTTGCTATGTAGGCAGAAGATCTGTCTGGCTTATGATCTGGTCTAACTCTGGCAACCTAGACCAGAGGCAGAATCCCCTGAGCAAGGCGGCTGTGAGACACTGGCCTTGGCAGAGAAGGTGGAGAGGGGTTGAGGGAGTCTAGCCTTAGCATCTACACGTGTGCACACACAGTCACACGTGCACACAACACACATACACATGGGGGCGGGGAGGGCAGGGAGATGGCACTGCAGGTAAAGGTGAGAGTTGGAACAGGGGAGACTGGTGAAGATGTCAGATGTCCGTGGACAGACCGATTTAAGGAGTGGACTCACAGCCGCCCGCCCACTCCATCGACACCCTCCGCTGATTGGGCCAAGCTGTTTATCTACAAAAGGCTGTCTACTCACAAATGGGCAACCGGAGGCCCGCAGAGTGAGCTCCTGAGAACGTTTAAATCCCATCACTCAACAATACCCTTCTAACTGCCAAAATGAAGAATGGCCTCTTGGGGAGATAGTTTCATTGCCATTGAAAACTGCACACGGTCACGTGTGAAACCGCCTGTCTTTGAGGTGACTGTGTGTCTTGCTGCTGTGGCTGGGGAGGGGCCAGCCCGCAGGAAGAAGGCGGAAGGGACTTACAGATGCATCCGTGGAGCCCAGAAGGCCAGGGGAAGGCCGATTACACTGTTTGGTACCTGCTGTAGGTTTGAAGAAGCCTTGACCACAGTCCCTAAGGCCCCGAAAGGAAGCAACCTCAATTTGGAAACTGCCCCCCATAACTAACCCTGGGTGGTGTGAGCCTCTAAGGCATTTGAATGTCTATGAAGCTCTACAGCATTTTAATGTAAATCAATACAAATTATGCTTATCCCTGGCTAGTTTCAAATGAGTGTGACTCAAACTATTATTTGTTAGGCTCTGTGCAGTTATGGGCGTGGGGAGGGTTACCCCTAGCCTAATTCTCCAACGCTAGTCTGGATACGACCCCAGCCGTGCTCCCCAGATGCTTGCTGTTGAGAGTTTTCTGGGTTATCTCTGCTCCAGCAGTCTGGTGTCCTGGGTAGGTGTAGGCGTCTGGCCCGTGTTGCTGGTCCGCCATGATTAGTGGAGACCTCCTGTTCTTTCCATCTTTTCTTCTTCCACACTCCTCTCTCCCTCTGTATCCCTTTCTTACCCCCTCTTTTTTCCTCCTCTCATGGTGCCTACTGGGGACCCCAGTTGGTAACTCAAATTCCATCTCTCTCTCCCTCTATTCCCCCCAGTAATTGGCTGTTTCCAGTTTTTTTTTCTTTCTTTCTTTCTTTTTTAATTTGGTTTTTTTCCCGAGACAGAGTTTCTCTGTGTAGCCCTGGCTGTTCTGAAACTCATTCTGTAGACCAGGCTGGCCTCGAACTAAGAAATCCACCTGCCTCTGCCTCCCGGCTGTTTCCAGTTTTAATTAATCTATAATTCCTAATTGGGGAGCTAGGTTTACTTAGCCTAACTTGGTGTGTCTGAGGATCTGTATTTAGCATTTGAATGCATAGCAGCACCCGACCCACCCCCAACAGATGGGGGGGGGGAGGAAGCCCAGGGCCCAGTCCATTGTGGGCGGTGCCTTCCCTAGGCTGCTCCTGGGTTCTATCAGAAAGGCCGAAATGCAGAGCAAGCCAGTATGCAGCAACCCTCCGTGGGCTCTCAGTGAGCTCCTACCCCCAGGCTCCTTCTCTGGTTGAGTTCTTGTTTTGACTTCCTTTGGTGATGAGCTGTGCTGTGGAAGTGTAAGCCAAATAAACCCTTTCCTCCTCAAGTTGCGCTGGTCATGGTGTTTCATTGCCTCAGTAGAAATCCTAAGACAGTAAAGACCGGGGAAGTGGGTCCTGTCTGTGTGTGTGTGTGTGTGTGTGTGTGTGTGTGTGTGTGATACGAAGTGTACCAGAATTGCTTGTGCTGTTGAAGTGTAGCACCCAGAAGCCAGCAGCTTGTGCGCTGTACCTGGTGACGTGTGTGTAATGCATTCATTCTCATTAAAATGCATTTTTGGGTCAGTAACACGGCTCAGTGGATAAAGGTTGTGCCAATCTGGTGTCTTAGTTAGGGTTTTATTGCTGTGGAGAGACACCATGACCAAGGCAGTTCATAAAGGACAGCGTTTAATTGGGGCTGGCTTACAGTTCAGAGGCTCAGTCCATCATCATGGCGGGAAGGCGTGGTACTGGAGAAGGAGCTGAGATCTTGATCCGAAGGCAGCGGAAGGAGACTGTCTTCCATGGTTAGGAGGAGGATCTCAAAGCTCACCCCCACACTGACAAACTTCCTCCAGCAAGGCCACTCCCCGGGCCAAGCATCTTCAAACCACCAGATCTAGGGACCTAAGCTTGTTCCCTGGAACTTGTAATGCTGGGAGGCGAGAACCAGCTCCACAGAGCTGTCCTCTGACCTCTACTTAAGCTACAAGGCATTTGCATACGTACGTATGTAAGTACGTACTATTCCTTTAACGTGCCTTTAATTCTAGCGCTTGGAGGCAGAGGCAGGTGGATCTCTGAGTTCGAGGCCAGCCTGGTCTACAGAGTGAGTTCCAGGACAAGACAAGGCTACACGGAGAAACCCTGTCTCTAAACGTGCCCCCCCACACACAATTTATTTTGGGGGGCTGGGATTCAGCTTAGTTGAACAGTGCTTGCCTAGCACAAATGAATATCTGGACTCCAGCCCTACCTCTGAACTTAAAAACCGGGTGAGGTCAGAGGTCAGGGGTTAGAAGCTCAGTCACCAGCTACCTGGTAAGGTAGAATCAGGTAGAGACAAGAGGCCCAGACTTAATAAAAACAAATAGACAAAACAAAACCCCCAGCAAACAAACAAAACTACAATTTTGTTTGTTTTTTGTTTTGAGATGGGTTCTCTCTGTAACTCTGCCTTTCCTGGCACTCACTCTGTAGACCTCGCTGGCTTTGAATTCAGAGATCCACCTGCCTCAGCTTCCCAGGGTTCTAGAATTAAAGGTGTATATTGCCACCACCTGGCGTTTTTTGTTTTTGTTTTTTAAAATAAAGCCACCAGGACAAAATAATCCCTTTCTTAAACTGGCTCTGTTGACCCAACAAGACACGTGGAGTGAGGGTCTCAGGTTTCTCAGCGAGGTGAGGGGCTGGCCTATGTACTGTCCCTTTACCGGCCTCCCTGGCTAATACCCTTGGTTACAAGGAGCAGCTCCTCCCTGTGCTGTCAGCCGGCTGACTGCCTGAAGCACCCAGGGTCTGGGAGCGATTCTGTCTCATCTCCTACTGACTTGCTTTTATCTTTCCAGATGATGGATGCCATAAAAGGGACAATGACGGAAATCTACAATGACCTCTCCAAGAACACCACCGGGAGCACGATAGCTGAGGTCAGCAGAACCCGGGAATCCCCAGAAGTTAGGGCTCTAGTCATGGGAAGGAAGCGGGTGGGTGGGGTTTCGTCGGGTGGGTGGGGTTTCGTCGGGTGGGTGGGGTTTCGTCGGGCAGGCGGGGTTTCATCGAGTGGGGGGGTTGAGGAGACTGGCCCTGCCTCCTGACTCTATCCTGTTAGATCACAGTGACACCTTTAGTTTATGCCTGCAGAGTTGTTGTTTTCTCCATTCCCCTGGCTGTTTTACGCAAGCACTTTTGGTGTATGAATTTGTATAGCAGAAGCACCATAGCTTTATGTTTAAAGATAAACATAATGGTTGGTTAAAATGCTGAAGTTTACTTATAAAGTCACCTCTTGTGTGATATAAGGTATAAAGCTTTCTTTTGTTCAAAAACAGACACACACACACACACACACACACACACGCGCGCGCGCGCGCACAGTTCCACTTCCCTCTGAGGCCGCTCAGAGAGTGACCACCTGCTGGTCTCTGTGTGGACAGTATGGTGCTGGTACAGGTGACCTGGTGCCAGTCACCAGGCTGCACACAGGGGGCAGGATTTCTCTCAGGCTGGCAATAAATCCCAAGCAGAAACAGTGGTCTTCAAGACGGTGTTTTCGTAAGACAACGAGAGAGGATGGGGTGAAGATAAAGGCCCTGGAGAAATCAATGGAGATTTTAAAAAGCCGCAAGGGCGTGTGTCCATGTGCTTTATAAATACTCCCCTCTGTGGTTACACTCACACGTCAAGCAACAAGAAGAAATCTCTCTGTCCTAGGCGGACTGTCACTGTCTTTTTTTTTTTTTTTCCAGGGTGGGGGGGGGCTGGGAGATAGGGACATCCTTGGCTGTCTTTGAACTCCCCTCTTCCCTGAGAGCTGGGATAAATAAAAGGCGTGCACCACTGTACTCAGCCCGTTTGTTAATTTTGAGATCTTGTGGTAGAGTTCTGGTTTCTGCATCTCCGCTGAAATTTTGGGTGGGTCCATGCTAGGCTGCCACGCCCCTAACCCAGACCCCGATCTTGCCATAATTTCTCCACGTTCACATGCGCCTGTTCATCATTTGCCCAGGCTTGTGACACAGGTGACCCTTGGCTCCGGGGTGTCCCCTGCAGGCTGGAGGGTGCAGAGCTGCTGGTTGTGTGTGCAGGTGTGACAGCTCACAGTGATCGCTGTTGTGGGTAGGCAGATTGCCCCGCTGGAAACCTGCATGCTAGGCTGGGCTAACTGTCCCCTTCCAGATGAGTGGCCCCAGATTTATTCCCCCCCCCCCCCATCCCTTTGGTCATCAAATATACGGGATTTAAAATGTCAGGAAGGCCAGGTGCTGGTGGCGCATGCCTTTAATCCCAGCACTCTGGGAGGCAGAAGCAGGCGGATTTCTGAGTTCAAGGCCAACCTGGTCTACAGAGTGAGTTCCAGGGCAGCCAGGGCTACACAGAGAAACCCTGTCTGGAAAAACCAAAAATAAATAAATAAATAAAATGTCAGGAAGGATACACTGGGTACTGGGACTGTGTGCAGAGTCTGTGGGGTGGTTAACAGTGGCTCGGGTGAGCCAGTTCTCTCCAGTTAACTTGTCATTCCTACCATCAAACCCAGGCATTGGGCAGGGCCATCTCGTCAGCTCCATTTTTATGTGTTTTAAAAAACAATCAAAGTGAAAAAAAAATAAAAAAGAAAGAAAAAAATCAAAGTGTCAATTCAATTTTCAATGTATTATTTTTATGAAAATCCTTTCGTTCTTGTCTTTGTGTGGTAACCTCCTCCAGTTTTTGGCGGGGGGGGGGGGGGGGGGATGGCTCATTTGCCTTGGTTTTTCAGAACCAGGGTCCTCGAGGATTTGTAGGTGAGTGAGTGAGTGAGTGTGTGTGTGTGTGTGTGTGTGTGTGTAAGAGTGAATTTGTGAGTGTGTGAAAGAGTATGTGTGAGAGTGTGTGTGTAAGAGTGTATATGAGTGTGTGTGTATAAAAGAGAGAGTGTGTGTGTGTGAGTGTGTGTGTGTGTGTGTGTGTGTGTGTGTGTGTTGATCCCCCCAGTCCCCAGTCCTGAGCTGGAGCAGTGGGCTCAGAAGTGCTGCCTGGTTGAGCTTGGGGCCCTGGGGGTAGCAGCCGGCGTGGCTGTGTCTGAGGCTCCTGTGCTCACGGCGACTCCTGTGCTCTCCCTGCAGATCCGAAGGCTGAGGATTGAGATCGAGAAGCTGCAGTGGCTGCACCAGCAGGAGCTCGCTGAGATGAAGCACAACCTGGGTAAGGCGGAGGGAGGGCGGGCGGGCGGGGAGAGCCTCGGACTGCTCTGAGGCTGGGCCCTGTGTGAACGGGGCAAAACCAGGCTGTCCTGAAGGGTCCAGCCGGGAGAAGCTGAGCTTGGGGTGCAGCTAAGCTTGGGGTGCAGCCACCTTTCCCCCTCGACAACTATGTTCTCACTTACCACCTTTATGTGGGCTCTGGGGATTGAACTCAGGCTATAAAGCTTGGCCACAGGTACCTTTATCGTGGCACTTTGCTGTTTTTTTTAATTCAAGTAGAGTTTGTGAGGACTGGAGGAACCATTTAATTTCAGTGTAAGTGTCACTTGTAAATGTGTTTACTGCCTGGAACATTGTTTTAGGTATGAGTGGTTTGGTAGTTCTCCTGTTACCTTAACAACCGGCCACAAGCATCCCCTGATGTTTCATTTAGTGTCTCAAGACAGGAGTCTAGGAAAATTGTCTGAGTGCCTTCAGTATCTGTGTGCCTCGGTTTCCTCATCTGTGAAACAGGATGATAGCGCTTATGTACAAAAAGGCTTATGGTCCAAAGTGCTTAGGACCAAGTGTGCACCCAGTGGGTGCTGCGCATGTACTTGATTGACTTAAAAAAAAAAATCAAAAGTGACTGAGGATTGGTTGGAATCGTTTGGAGGGTTTGTGGAATTCCTACAACTTGGGGTTACTCGGGATGACATCACTAGGGTCTCCTGTCACCTACATACTAGGCATGTCACTGACACCATGACAGGCTATGAGTGATGAAATGTCCCAGCTGGGTTACTGACCCAGGGCCACCGAGCTTGCGGGAGCCATTTCCAAGTCAAGACTTGGGTCTGGTCCGTGTGAGCCTGGGAGGTCTGATTCCCGGGGTCCTGTGCTGGGTCCGAGATGCAGCTGTGTCCTCCTCCTCCCCCCAACCCCCCTCAGAGCTGACCATGGCTGAGATGCGGCAGAGCCTGGAACAGGAGCGGGACCGGCTCATCGCTGAGGTGAAGAAGCAGCTGGAGCTGGAGAAGCAGCAGGCGGTGGACGAGACCAAGAAGAAGCAGTGGTGTGCCAACTGCAAGAAGGAGGCCATCTTCTACTGCTGCTGGAACACCAGCTACTGCGACTACCCCTGCCAGCAGGCCCACTGGCCCGAGCACATGAAGTCCTGTACCCAGTCGGGTAAATGGCTGGGCGCCGGTCTGGGGGGGGCTCCCGGCCAGGGTACTGAGGGACACTTGCAGATGTGATCTCTCTCTCTCTCTCTCTCTCTCTCTCTCTCTCCCATCCCTCTCTCCCTCTCTCTTTAAAGGTTTATTATGCTATGTATACAGTGTTCTGTCTGCATGAATGCCAGAAAAAGGCATCAGACATCAGATCTCCTTACAGAGGGGTGGGAGCCTCCATGTAGTTTCTGGGAATTGAATTCAGGACCTCTGGAAGAGCAGTCAGTACTCTTATTTTTATTTTTATTTATTTATTTATTTATTTATTTATTTTTGATTTGGTTTTTTCGAGACAGGGTTTCTCTGTATAGCCCTGACTGTCATGGAACTCACTCTATAGACCAGGCTGGCCTCGAACTCAGAAATCCACCTGCCTCTGCCTCCCAGAGTGCTGGGATCACAGGCGTGCACCACCGCCACCACCCGGAGCAGTCAGTGCTCTTAACCTCTGAGCCATCTCGCAGCACCTAGAACTTCTGTTCTTTGAGGTGATAATGATCCATTTCCTCAAACAGCAGGCTGTCCCAGGTCTCAGGTTAAGGAAAGAGTTTAGGAAGGGACACCCCTGGGTGTCCTTCTTGTCTGGGGTTATCTGGGTGGGGAATAGTTCTTTATGGCCAGTGTGCCCACATTTGAGAATGTGGAGAACTCAGGCGGCATGCGTTTGCTGGGGACTAAGCGGTTGGTTCCTGAGACTGCTTTGACAGCCATCATCTCCTTTGGGATGCTAGCAGGAAACATTCCATGCTGCCAGTTTCAGTGACTTTGTGTCGTTAGGGTTTATGGTTAAGTGAGTGACTCTGGGTAACTCGCCACCGGCTTTGATGATGTTCATTAGGGGGACATCCGTGTGGCTACTTCTGCAATATAGTTAGTCTCTGACAAGTCTCTGACATTATGAGCTTGACTGTCTCAGTGACATGGTGACGTCTCTGATTCTAACTCTTCCCCCCTGTTCTGTTCACCCAGAAGCTCTGTGCCCTCTCAAAGGATGCTAGTCTCTCTCTCTCTCTCTCTCTCTCTCTCTCACACACACACACTGTCACTCTCTCCCTCTGCCTCAGCTGGGCTGAGGTGGGTCTAAGCCTAGCGGAGGAAGGCCACAGGCCACACCCTGGCTCCCCACAGGTTTCCTTTGCTTGGAGAAAGTGATCTCAGCAAAAGCATTTAAACACTGAGTTGCTAAATATTAAAAGGTCTATTTTCAAATAAAGTTTGGGGCTCTGGGTTTTGGAGTCGGAGGCCGATGCAAGATCTCTAGGTGGGTGTGGGGTGTGGGAGGGGATGGGGCCTGGTGGGGTCGGATTGGGACTGAGCTATGGGGACCTTGGGGGGGGAGGGTAGCACTGTTTTACAGCTGGGGTCCTGAACGTGAGCGTCTCATGACTTCCCTCCTTCTCGCCTGTCCCCAGCCACTGCCCCTCAGCCGGAAGCAGACGCCGAGGCAAGCACAGAAACAGGAAATAAGTCGACGCAGGGCAGCTCCTCTAACACACAGTCAGCACCTTCAGAACCAGCCAGCACCCCCAAAGAGAAAGAGGCACCAGCGGAGAAGAGCAAGGACACTAACTCGGTGAGGACCCCCCACACTGACGGTCACCTTTCTGCAGGGACCCTTTCTGTAACTGCCACCACGGGATGTCCCTCGCTGTCTGGGGTTATCTGGGTAGAGAATGATTCCTTATGGTCAGTGTGCCCCCATGCCCCATGTGAAAACGTGGAGAGCCGGGGTGGTGTGTATGTGGGACGTCAGCTGTGTCAGCTGCTCTGCAGGGTTCCTCAGAGTTTAGAAGGGCGTTCCTCCTGAGGAGCCACCAGCCACACGTCACCATTGAGAGCTAGAAGTGTGGCTGATGTGACCAAGGACCTGCTTGTTTTAAATTGGCTTGGGATTTAAGTGGCCACACGTGGCCAGTGCTGTCACACTAGACCATAGTAAAAACCAGTACTGTCTCGTAAGAGATTAACGTGTAATTATAAAAAGACTTTCAAACAGCACATACCATCTTTACACAGCAGGGTACTGGTAGGTCTGAGAGCGAAGCTGGGGAAGTGTTGACTGTAGTGGGTTCCAAGACATCAGAGGTGATGGGAGCTCCCCAGTGCTTGGCTAAGGCAGGCAGAGCATGAGGTGTGTGGCCACCCCCCACCCCTCCCCAACCCCCACCCCTGGCAGACAAGAATCTGATCACCAGACTCTGAGCTCTGAGGTGTCTTGGGTGAGGGCAGTGCTGAGCCCTCCCATGATTCCCTGGGGTTCTATGGTCCCATCTTTTTGTTTGTTTATATTTCTAGACCCTGGACCTTTCTGGCTCCAGAGAGACGCCCACCTCCATGCTCTTAGGCTCCACCCAAGGCTCTGGTATGTCGGCCCCTGGTGGGCACATGGGGTTTTGTATTTCACATGGTCATGTTGGGGGAAGTCAAAGATTTGGAATCTTTTGGCGGACCTTGAATGGATTTGGGTGGAGGTGTGGCTAGGCAAAGTACCTCCTTGTATTGGTCTCCCACATGTGTCGTGTTTACTGAGGGCACCCTTCACTGGGACATGGGGTGATCCCCTCAGGTCTCCGAGGTCCTCGGGACATATTTGATTGATGAAGACCCTCAAAGCCTTTCGAGATGAAGACAACGATGACTAGAACTTCTGTGTCGAGCCTGCTCTGGCATCCGCCACTCGGTGGTGTGGAGTTTGAGCCTCCCTCCCTTCCTGGGAGCCTTGGGTGTCTTTTCCTATATTCTTCTGAACTTATTTCCAGAATTCAAGCCATGGCTTCCTTGGCCAATTTGAGGTTCTCTCCTGTTGTCTTGGTGACAGGATTTTTTCTTGCCACTGTCTAAAGGAGGACAGTGGTCTTAAGGAGTGAGGGGGCTGATGGTAGGGAGGAGATAAAGTCACAGTCTCAGAATGTAAGATTGGAGACCGAGGGTGAAGGAAGCAGCCCCTCCCCCTCAGCCGTTCGTGCTAAGCTCAGGTGCCCTGTCCTTCCCCAGCATCATGGCTTCTTTTGAATTGTGGTCTTTGATCTCATCTTCCTGCCTCAACTTTCTGAGTACTGGAGGAACAGCCCATGCCATCTTTCCTGGCTTGGATTCTGCTCTTCACAAAGACAGAGTGGACTGGATTCTACCAGTTTCATACCCTTACCATGGAACAATACTTTTTTTTTTTAATTGTGTTTGAAGAGATGCCTTAATGGATTTCCCACTTTTTAATGATGAAGATGAAAATAGATTTAAAATAAAAACAGGCAGTGGTGGTGCACGCCTTTAATCCCAACACTCAGGAGCCGGAGGCTGGTGGATCTCTTTGTGAGTTCGAGGGCAGCCTGGTCTACAGAGTGAATCTCCCTCTCAGATATAAACAAGCAAAGAAGCCCTTGAGCTGAGGGGGGGGGGGGGAAGAGGACCGTAGGGATGTCTGCATTCCGAGAGGGGAGCTAGCGGCATCCAAGTTAGGAAAGGCCATTTGGGACTCTGAGGCCCTGCAGGGAAGGTGGAGCTGAGGGCTGAGATTGAGGGATGACCTCGAGGCGTCCTCTCCCGCAGGTCCATGCTGACCTGGTGGCCATTGCAAGTCACAGAGCAAACAGCCAGATGCACGGCTGGCGATGTCCCAGCAAACCCTGGCCTGCAGAAGAGGCAGTGCGGCCTGGGCCTGTGGGTTCCGTTTGCTGCCCTCCGACCTGGAGACTCTTGGTTCACAGGGAAGACTGGAAGGAGACCTTAGGTCCAGGAGGAAGTGGCTGGGTGTGGGGGAGGGAGTCGTGAGTTCCTAGGAAGGGGTGGCTTAGCCAATGGCATCAGAGCTAGAGTGCCATGCCCCTTCTTCCCTAGTGTGCCAGGTGCAGTGGGTAACTCCACAAAGCCATTGTCATGCAAGCCAGAGACGGTTGTCCAGGCTGGACCGTGTGGCCTTTGGCTCCTTCTCAGTCCCTTCCTTCAGCGGTGTCTCCCCGACACCCTTCCCATCAGAAGCTCGGATAACAGAACCCAGTCTCCCAGGTTCCGCCTCCTCAGCATGCACACCCGGCTGCACCTGAGCCCCAGAGTTCAGTGGGAGAACATCACCTGGGGGAGCAGACTCTTGCCGTGACGACACACACAAGTCTTGATCATCCTGGGTGCAGTTTTTCTACCTGCCTGGTCACCTCACCAAGTCCCTACCATGAGCTTCTGCTTCCCTACTCCATAACCACAGCATCTTGGGTTCTCTCTCCTGGCCTCTCTCTCCCGGCCTCCGCATCCTTGTGAGCATCAGGTGTGGGTGTTGTCCTGAGCAGACCTGCCAACTTTCCACACCTGACCTGCCTCTGTTCCGTCCTTGGCTGCCTTCTGGGGAGCGGTGATAAGTTCACCTGCATCTCCACACCACACCTCTCATCACTGAGAGACAAGAGGCACAGTCAGGTCTATGTTGTCCTGGAAATAGATGTCAAACCCTTGGGCTCGTGTGACTGAGGGCTGACGGATGGGATTGGATATTTTCCCTCAGGTCATTTAAAGAGTGATTTGGTTTGTGGATTGAGCCGCCCGACCTGATACCTGGCCACTCTGCTTCCCCAGTCCAGTTAGAGCCTCCCTGGCTTCCCATCCCGCCTCCATCTCTCTCTCCCTGTCCATCTGGCTTCTGTGTTGGCATGTCACTGTTGTCTTAAGAGATGGAGCCATCCATCAGGGTGTAGTGGTGCACACCTGTAATCTTTAATCCTGGAGGCAGAGGCAGGTGGATCTCTGAGTTTGAGGTCAGCCTGGTCTACATGGTGAGTTCCAGACCTTCTAGAGCTACATAGTGAGAGCTGTCTCAAAACCAAACCAAACAAAAAAAGAGATGGTGAGGAAGGAAGCCACTGGCAAGGCTATTAGATGTCTCGGTGTTGGGAGCTGTATTGTTGCTATAATTCTTTTTTTTTTTCTTCTGAGTGCTGGGCTCAGACAGAATGCTTGGGACAGACCCCGAAGCCTTGCATATGCGAGGCAGCTGTTCTTCAGTCTGAGCCCCAACCCAGCCGACATGTTCGGACATGTTCTGACATGATATCTCAGACAGTACCCAGGCGGGTGGAGATTTCAGAACAAGCCTTGTCTTGAATCTGGGGGTAAAGGAGACCGGGGTGATAGAGAGGTGCCTCAGAGGGTACAAATTGGAAGGCCTAAAATGTAGGCCATGTAAAAGGCCTGGTGAGACAGCATTTCGCCTGTGATCCCAGCAGACATAAGGGCCAGTGACAGACCCCGCCTTAAAAAAGCAAAAGTAGGAATAGTTGAGGAAGGTATTCATCGACCTCCAGACTCCACACGCACGCTTACATATTCACATTTACATGCTTGTACACCCACACACTTACATGTACACACTTACATGTCACATGTACACACTCACATTTATATGTTACAAATAACACCACACACATGTACACACACTTACATGTATACAGACATTATTACATGTATACCCACACATACATGTATACGCTTGCACTTACATGTTACATGTACACTCACATTTACATGTTACAAGTGCACCACACACATGTGTACATACACTTACATGTATGCACACACATGCTACATGTACACACATATGCACACTCACATGTTGCATGTACACTCACATACTTACATGCACATACACTCACACTTAAATGTACACTTACACGTACACACTCACATATTACATGTACACACTTACACATGTTACATGTACACACACTTATGTGCACACATTCACATGTTACATGTACACACACACACTTCCCCAGGCCTTTTGTGTGATATTGAGGATTGAACTCAGGGCACGTATGCACTCCCTCCAGTTCACATTTTTAGGTTTTTAGTCACTTTTGCTCCGTAGCCAAGGCTGGCTTCAAAGTCATGATCCTCCTGCCTCAGCTTCCTGAGGGCTGGGGTGTCTAGGGTTCCGTCAGCTGGCCCGTCCCAGTTGCTGTCCCTTGTTGTCCTCGGCGCGGCCCTTTGCTAGCCTTCCTCTTCCTCACAGACCGTCGTCCATCTGTGCTCTGCTCTGCTGTGTGGTGTCTGACCCCTTCTGCACCTCAGCCCAGCCTCAGTTTCCCCTGCTAGAACCAGACTTTGGCAGAGCTTGTGGTTCGTTCGGAACATTTTGCTTTCCAAATCCTGAGCATTCGTGGCTTGTAAAGTACGGGGCCGCTTTCATGTCCCTGTGTGTCCTCATATGTCCACCCCCCTCGCTGTGATGTGGCGCCGTGTCCAGCGACCCTGTGTGTGGTTTACACGAGTTTTTAAAAGCCTCGGTCACCCGTAAGCACATCATGTGAGTGGTCTCCACGGAGGAACAGCTAGCTCAGTGACCGTGGGTGTCGGCCCCTGGGGGTGTGTGGAATTTCAGCTGTGATGGATTCTGAGGCTACCTGTGCTCTCTTCAGTTAGCAAGAGGTGTGACAAGCAGCCTGCCTATACCCCAACCACTACAGACAACCAGCCGCACCCCAACTACCCAGCCCAGAAGTGTAAGTATGACCCTGTCTCAGGGGAGCTGCTGGAGTCACTCCTGGCATGCAGAAGCCTTGTTTTGTGTGTGTACGTGTGTGTATGTCTGTGCTTGCCTGTCCGTGTGGGCGTGTCCCGTGCTTTGCGTGTCGTTGTCGTCTCCCTCTGCTTTGCTGTCAGTCAGTCTTCTTGTCTGTTCCTCTTGCTGCCTTTGCAGGCTGCTGTAGGTTTGGTCTTTGTTTTGTCTTAGCTGGGTGCTGATCTCCCCTGCCTCCATCTGCCCCGTTACCCAGCATCCTGGGCTCAGTCGACTTGAGGCTCAGGCCTACGGACCTTGGGATCTCGAGTTCTGTTTCTTTCCAGTCCCCACTGATCTTAGCTCTGCCCGCAGCCGGGAGGACTTGGTGGTGTGTGACTATATCCATGCCACCCCCTCAGAGACCTTCTAGAAGATGAGAGCGAACTGCCAGCAATGCGAGCTCACATAGAGGACCATTTGGAACCCTGACTGTCCTTTTGGAACACCGCCCCCTTCTGGCTGCAGGGAGAAACGGCCGGAACTTTTTTTTTTTTTTGCATGGGCTTTGTGATCAGGCAGGAAGAAGTGTGGTGTCCCAGGGGCCTCGTTGTCCCTCCTCACTGGTCCCTCTCCATCTTAAGCTTGACCCCCCCCCCCACACACACACACACACAGCTCAGGAAATATAAGAGAACCTGGGAGTTTACTAAGTGGTGTACGCAGCAAAGGGATCTTAGAGGTCAGTCATTAAGCTGACCTCGTGCCCACAGTTTGGGACTATTGTCCTCTTCTGAGGTCGCTTCTGTGGCTCTTCTTTTAGCTAGCTCTTTGGGTCCTCAGCCACTACCTAACTTGCTGCCCGTGTGTCCTCAAGGCCATCCCAGGGGTCCGTCGGGGTCTGTATTGTCACCGACCCCTAACATGTCCTTAATGGGAGACCGTGGAATCAGTGTCAGCGTGGGCTCAGTCATCTCATCTGGTTCTCGCTTCTTTCTTACCATCTCTTCCTGGTTTGGATGTAAGGCTTATAAATTAATCAGGAGCCCTGTGAGGAGACCACATACATATCCAGATCCTGAGGGTCTTTCTCCAAGAACCGAGGCCAGAGGCAAAGTGCATGGACCCCGTGGTATAGTCCCGGTCACTAACAGGGCAGGGGTTCCCTAGTCACTGTCCTCGAAATCCCTCACTCTCCACGCGCCTGACACCTGTGGATCTTCCGATGCGCTGAGCCGTAGCTGAGGCCCGGAAGCCGGCTGTCCCCAGTCCGCGCTCTCTGCAGCCACAGCCGTGGGGGTCGCTGGGTCAGCCGTGGTGTGGCTTGGCTGGAGGGTGGGAAGGCGGCTCCCAGCTGGGAGATGAGCTGAGGAAGGAGGGGAGGGGAGTTGACCTTGCCCCCTTTCCTCCGCAGACCATTCCCGGAGCAGCAAGGCGGGTCTGTGGAGCAGCAGCGAGGAGAAGCGAGGGTCATCCCGCTCCGAGCACAGCGCAGGGACGAAGAGCCTTACGCCCAAAGAGTCCCGGGAGTCGCGGCTAGACACCTTCCCCTGGGACTAGGGGCGTGTCCTGAGCCAGACCCCTACCTGCGGCGGGGGAAAGACTTAAACAACAGGAAGCAACAGAAACTGGAGAACACGCCACCTTCGGAATTCCCAACACTCAGGCTCTGCCCGTGGGCTTGGCTGCAGGACAGCAACTTGACTGCATCCCAAGGCTGGGATGGCTCCACCCTGTGGGCCAAACACTCTAGGTGTAAGTAGGTACTCTGTGACGTCACTGACCTAGCGTACCTTTCCTTTTCATATCTATACTGACCTTAACTTATAAAAAAAAGGAAAAGAAAATCAAGTTATTTATATATATATATATACATATATATATGTATATATGTGTATATATATATATTCGACAATTAAAAGAATGTTTTGATAATCCACGGGCTGGTTCGTTAGCCCGCTGGCCTCACTGTGGTGTCAGGGCTGGGCCCCGGGATTGCTTTTCTCACATAGGCCCCTGTGCTCGCATACCCAGAGAAAGGAGCCACTGTCGCCGCAGAATACCATGATCCGGGCTCTTGGGCTGTGCTGCCCGGACCCGCCACACCAAGCCATCGGCCCCTCGCCGACCCTACCAGACGATGTTAGGAAACACAGGCTTGCTGGGCTCGAAGGACACAGAGAGAAGTGTGTGTGTGCGTGGGTGGTGTGTTTCCCTCCCGAGAGGGCCAAGCAGCCTCCTGTTTATAGAAGGTCCACATGAACAATCCCTGTGGCGAGCGAAGACGGCGTTCGTTTGTTCGTTCGTTCGTGCAGGGGAGACCCCTTCTCTCGGCCGAGTTTTTTTTCCCATGAGCACTCACACAGGTTTGTGAAGATGTGCTTCTCAGAAGCAAGGACTCAAAAGGCAAGATGTGCACGGGGAGGCCACGCGAGCCCGGGGATGGAGCATGTATGTATTATTTATCTGCTGGAGTTCTACGTTTTTTTTATGTAAGCATGAAACACAGGCAGTGAGAGAGGAAGCCAGGACCCGACATGCTGCCCGCTACCGCCGCGTCTGCTGTAGTTCCATTTTGTATGTTGTGTAAAACAAGCATCAGTCGAAGCAAGAGGTGATGTGTGTATATCAGAAAAGAAATTAATTGTATATCATTCCAGTACATTCCGTTGTACATTTTAGTCTCCGTTTACTTTCTCTTCATTGTTGATAAGAGGATACGAGCTGCACACTGTCCAGCTAGTTTACCCCTGCTAGAGAAGAAAGGAAGAAACGCTAGAAGAAAACAGGAGAGAAAATTTGTGAATTACGGTCGTCAAAAAAACAAAACAAAACAAAAAAAACCAATCTAGCCTAGCTGGCCTTATTTGGGAAGCGTAACTGCTTTTAGCATATGGGAGTATTTTTTCACATTTTCTTTGTATAAAATTTGTATTAAACTTAAATATCTTTTTTGATGATGGCGTTTCTTCATGACTGAGTGGTGTTCTCTTGTGGTTATGATCTTTTGGGTTCTCCCCCTTTGACATCCCAAGTTTTGCAGATTCTTAACCTTTTTTTTTTTTTTTAAATTAAACCGTTTTGGTAAAACCGGTTTGGTCATGCCAGTCTCAGCTCTAGGCCAGGAGGTTCGTCTTTGAAGGCTGAGGTTTCCCATGGCCTTCTGGGTAGAGATATCTCTGGCCTAGGGCTCATGCCTACGTATGTGTGGTACCTGCTTGTGCTCAGGTGTGGGTCCCAATTGGGTGTTAGTTGGGATGGGGAGGGTTGACCTGTTGAGCCCACATCATCCCCTGAGCTTTCCTCAGAGGAAGAGACTTGAAGAACTGACCTGCCTACTCATGGGTAGGAAAATGGTGGGTTTTTTGTTTTGTTTTTTGGGGTTTTGTTTTTCGAGACAGGGTTTCTCTGTGTATCTGTGTAGCCCTGGCTATCCTGGAACTCAGAAATCTGCCTGCCTCTGCCTCCCAAGTGCTGGGATTACAGGGGTGCGCCACCTCGCCCGGCTTTGTTTTTTTTTTTTTTTTGGTTGTTTGTTTTTTTTTTTTTTTTAAGAATGTGAATTTTAGCCTGGGTCTGTGGCTCAATTTGATGCGTGCTTACCTGGCCTGCACAAGGTCCTGAGTTTGATCCCAACATTTCATGAAACTCGGCAGGGTAGCACACCCCCCTGTAAATCTCAGCACTTGGGAGGCGGGGCCCGGAGGACAATCACAACTTCAAAATCACCCTTGGCTACGTAATGCGGTAGAGACCAGCCTGAGCTCCATGGGACCCCGTCTCAAAAATAGATGAGTGGACAAATAAGCTATGTGAAATTGGATTTCATCATTAACGCAGTCACATGACTCCTTTGAAAAGGGCGGTGAAAAGGCCCCTCCAGCCATCCTGCTTGGCCAGTGTCCTCGAATGCCCCTCGGTGTCCAGCATTTGCACAGTGCAGACTTCTCTCTCTCTCTCTCTTCTTTGTATGCACAAGTGGGACATTTGACACACTTAGCATTTTTATTATTGGGTCAGAATGTGGTCATTCCTTCTCCTGGGAAGTGTGTGCTATCACGTGGACAGGCCTCACAGTCCGCCCCCACATGGCGGGCCGTGGTAAGTGCTCTGGTCTCAGTGGAGTCCCGTTCGCAGCCTGTAAGTGGCAGGTAGGCAGGGTCACCGCAGGTCGCGACACCGCTGCAGGCTTCTTGCGACCTTGCTTGCTAGGCAGAGGGTGTTTGCTGTAATTTCCGACCGAGGGCCTCACACTGGGTACCTGTTGTGAGGGATACGCCCCAAGCCCTGCGTTGTTTTCAGATTCCAGACTACGAATCTGAACCCACAGAACCCGCCACGACCCTCTCCTTCCGCTTAGCAGGGGAAGGCAAGGGGCCCGAGGTTGTGCTAATCCGGTGCCCGCGCCGCCCGGTGGCCATGCGGGGAACTGCAGCCGGAGGCTTGGGGAGACTATTGGGGGACAGACAGGACCCAAACACTGGAGGCACAAAGTGTACATCCTAGTGCTGCGGTTTGTTACGTCAAGCATGTCACAGTCATGGCCGAAATGGGGCTGGGGTCTGTACCCATAGAAATAATATCCTTGTTGGAGACAACAGCATACCTCATGGTCTAAGTGGTTCTAGTTGAAGGACGTGGCTGTGGACAGTCATTCTGGGGATCTGACATCTGACCCCCACCTCCGCCAGGAGGCAAGAAACTAACCTGGATTATTTTTTGTTTGTTTGTTTTTGTTTTTTGGATTTGGTTTTTTCGAGACAGGGTTTCTCTGTGTAGCCCCGGCCGTCCTGGAACTCACTCTGTAGACCAGGCTGGCCTCGAACTCAGAAATCCACCTGCCTCTGCCTCTGCCTCCCAGAGTGCTGGGATTACAGGCGTGCGCCACCACCGCCCGGCTAACCTGGATTATTTTTAAAGCATCTCTTTTATGAAACTTATTTATAGTGTCTGTCTGTCTGTCTGTCTGTGGAGGTGATAGGACAACTTTGTGGAATTAGTTCTCCTTACCATGTGGGTCCCAGGGATTGAACCCAAGTCAGCATGTTTGACCACAAGCACCTTTACCCAGTGAGCCATCTTGCTGGCCCCTCAGGCAACAATTCTTAATGTTGATTGAGTATTAAGGGCGCCTAGAAAGGTAATAAATGCCTGGACGCCACGCCCCCTTTGGAATGACATCCACCCTCTGAGGTCGGCTTGGCCAGCAAGATTTTCCAGAGCTGCTCCAGGGGTGACCATGGTGAGCGGTGGGTGAGCGATGAAGGAGAGGGGACTGGGGGGCTGGGCTTGGAGGTGGCGCCCACACCTGATGTGAACCCTGCTCTACTGGGTGTGCCAGGCTGCTCTGGGTAGTTAGTGTTTGTAGACCAGGCTGGCCCCCAACTATAGTTGGGATCAATCAAAATTTGTGGGGGGAAAGTAGAATAATGGGATTTAGGCATCCTGTGGGCCAGTGTGTGGGCTGTGCGCTACCCGCCCCCTTGCTTTGTCAGCAGCAGGGGCTGCAAAAGCCCCAAACTGCCTCAGCCCGGGGCGTGCCGGCCACCGGGCACGGCTCGGGACAGCTGCAATGACGAGCATCGTGTCACATTTATTAGGCACCTGCTGTATGCTGGTCCCAGGTGTGAGCTCTTGCCCACCTCCGTCCCACCTGGAAGCAATACTACGGTTACATGAGCAGTAGCTTTTAAACAGCTTAGCTGCCCTCCGTGATAAAAATCCACGCGGGGCAACCAGGCGCAGGGGTGAGTGCCTGCTTGGATGACTGAGGCAGGAGGATTGCTTGAGCACAAGGATTCAAGTGAGCCTAAGTATCACACAGAGGTTGAAGAAAAGATGGGGGTTCAAGGTTTGGGAGGGGATGCAGTCCGTAGGGTGGTGAAGGACGGTAGCGGGAATCTGAGCCAGAGGTCACATTTTATCCCGGAAGTAGACCGAAGACCGGAAGTGAAGCTGATAAGGACCGCCTCGAGTGACACACTTCCTACCTCGAGGCGCCACTTCCGACGGGGTCTCCCAACCTTCCAAACAGGGCACCGCCAGCTTACTGTTGAGTTAATGTCACAGCCCGCCGATCCTGAACAGCCCTTGGGAAATAAAATGAGGGACTTAAAATTTGCAAGAGGGAAACTGAGGCTCGGGTGCCTTGGCCAGTTCTTGACCTCCCAGCTGGGCGGTGCGGTGGTCTAGCCCCGACTCCCATGCAGGGCCCTGAACTCAGGCCTTGAACACAAGCCAGTGCTCCATCTCTCTGTCTGTCTCTCCTCCCTCCCCCATCTGTCTTTGTCCTTTTCCTCTCACAGTGAGGACAATAGCTAAGAGACTTAGTGTCCATTTCTAGCCACAGGCATAAGGTGGAATTTTAGCTTCATTTTCTTTTTTTCTCCAATTTTACTTTGCAGCTTAGTTGGGCCTCAAAGCCACAATCTTCATGCCTTGGTCCCCCAGGGGTTGGAGTGACAGACATGTGCCACAATCCCCGATTGTGATGTTTAAGATCCACCTGATCACAGCTGACTTTCCACAATTCTAGAATGAGCTTCTGCATATAAATTCATGTCCCCAGGCGTAGCAGCCGATGCCTGTGAGCCCGCCCGGAGCAAACCTGACGCTTGGAAGGCGCAGGCAGAAGGATCAGGAACACAAGGCCAGCCTCTGCTACCTAGCAAGGATGCCACACTAGGCTATTGTCTCTGACTCAAGGAACCAAAACCAAAACAACCAACCCACCAAAATAAAATCAACAACCCTTCCACAATCTAAGCTCCGATAACAGTTTTACCGTGGAGAATGTTAGTGCCCATGTTTAAGTCTGAGCTGGACTGTCAGTTCACCATTTCTATCGTCTCTTATACACATGGCGTCCTAGGGTAGGCCCCCGACGGAGGTGAGCTCCGTTAACTCTGGGGTCCGCCGGCATCTGTGCTCTATGCTCTGATCTCTGCAGAATCCTGCCGAGGGGAGACTTTCTATTGCGAGCACCTGATCCTACGGCTTGTCCCGCTATGCTCACACTGCCACCTGGTGGTCGCTGACAAGCATAGCAGCACTGGTGCGGACCGCACGAACAGGCTACAGCCTCAGGGAAACCGGGCTAATGATTTTATTCTAGAAAGAAATCTGTTTCTATTCTAGAAATCTATCTATTGATCTAATACCTATTGGTTGTCAGTCAACTTATAAATTTGTTACCTATCTATCATTACTCATCAATTAGTCTAGAATTTATCATCTATCTATTAGTTATCAAACAACATAAATCTATCAGTCATCTTTCTAATTTTTTTAAACAAGGTCTTTCTAAGTAGACCTGGCTGGTCTTGAACTCATGATTCTCCTGCTCCTGCCTCCCAGGATACGGGCACATGCCAGCACACCTAGCAGGTCCACAGGAGGGAGGCTGGCCCCTGAGGGGTCATTCTGTACGAGCCCGTGTTCTGGACCAGGCCCAGAGACAGAAACCAGAGCAGCAGAGGGCTGCGGGAGGTGCCAGGAGCAGACCGGCCTGCTGGACTCCGCGCTGTTTTGATCCGTGTGACGTAACCACCCCAGCGGCATCACGTAAACACATCGTGATGGTGAGAGTTGAGAGCTGTGCCGTAAACTTTATGTTGCTCATAAAATGAAAAACCTAATAACAAATCTGAAATCCAGGAAGGAGCCGTGTGACCAGGCAATGTGGCGACCAGGCCGGCCCTCATCCCCTTCCAACCGGATGTGGGGAGGGCGTGAGGCAGAAGCACCCGGAGTCCTGCCTGCACCCTCTCAGGCTCTTCTAGAGAGTTAAAATACAACTCCCAACCCAAGGCCAACCACACTCCGTGTGTCCCTCTGACATTAGCCTGGCTCCCTGGCTCTCCCTTAAGGTTTCTTTGTCCCACCCCCTCGGACTTTTCTGTTCTCTCTTCCCTCCTAACGATTTCTCTGGCCTCCATCCTTCTATCTGAGCCGCCGGTCCACAGACCCCACCATTCTGGGTCACCCACAGCCTGTGATCTCAATGCTTCCTCTTAACCCATCGCCACAGACTGGTCCGAGGACAGTGGCCTCTGGCTCTGAAAGGTCAGGGCCATGACTTACAGTAAAAGCTAAAGTTCTTCAGCCAGATATGGCGGTATGTGTCCGTGATCCCAGCACTTTGGAGACTGAGGCAGGAGGATTGCCAAGAGTTCAAGACCAGTCTGGCCTACAGAGAAAGACCTTATTTCAATTTTTTTTTTTTTAAAAAGTTAAACTGGGCACACTTTTAATTCCAGCACTCAGGAGACAGAGGCAGGTGGATTTCTGAGACTGAGGCCAGCCTGGTCTACAGAGACCAGGACAGTGAAGGTTACATAGTGAGACCCTGTCTCAAAAATGATAAATAACTAAATACCCTTAAATACACTAAACGTCATTCAACAAGAAGATTTCAGGAGTTTACCCCAGGACAAGGACTGGAGTCCTCTCTCTGTGAACAGGTGTGGACATCTCTTTCAAGAAGCTGTGCATAGGGTCCTGTTGATTGGTCTTATCAAAGATCTCATCAGAGAGCTCAGGCTCCATTGACTATCTGCTCACCTAGATATAGCAGTCACCGAGACTGTCATCCAAGTATCCCTCCATTCATATATCCACCCACCCACCCATCCACCCGCCCAACAACCATCCACCACCCACCCCTCCATCCACCCACCCATCCATCCCAGCCATCCATATACCCATCCATTCACCTACCCATCCACCACCCATCCATTCATTCACCCACCCACCCACCCATCCATCCATCCACCCAATCACCATCCACCCACCCACCCCTCCATCCATCCCAGCCATCCACCACCCACCTATCCACCACCCACCCATGCATCCACCCACCCATCCATCCATCCACCCACCCATCCACCCCAGCCATCCACCACCCACCCACCCAGCCATCCACCCACCCAACAACCATCCACCCACCCACCCATCCATCACCCACCCATCCGTCCCAGCCATCCATATACCCATCCATTCACCTACCCATCTACCACCCATCCATTCATTCACCCACCCACCCATCCATCCATCCATCCATCCATCTACCCAATCACCATCCACCCACCCACCCCTCCATCCACCCACCCAATCACCATCCACCCGCCTACCCTTCCATCTACCCCTCCATCCACCCACCCACCCACCCATCCACCCACCTACATACCTACCTATCCACCCACCCATCTATCAGTCGATCCACCCGCCCAGCCACTCTTTCTTCCGAGCATTCCCAAGTGCCCTTTCTGCACCAGGGTCTCCGACACGCACAGAGATGAGACCGATACTATCCTTTTCCATAGTCACCCAGACTTCAGCCCCAATGCTTGCTTTAGAGACGGGTAAACTGTTAGCCTCTGTCAGACCAGCCTGGCAGAAGCCATCTTCACAGGGAGGTAACCCTGAAAGTAATTGAGGCTAAGATCATCGTCTCTCCTAAACCTTTCTCAGCTGCTAAAATTTGACTCATGTTTCTTTTAAACAATTATCTATTTATATTTATGTGTATATATCTACACGAGTGCCTGCCATGTATGTACTGGTGCTCGTGGAGGACGTCAGATCCCTTGGAGCTAGAGTTACAGATAATTGTGAGCTGCCCGGTGCGGGCGCTGGGAGTCAAACTTAGGTTTCTGGGAAGAGAAGTGAGTACTCTTAACTGCTGTGCGTCTTTCTAGTCCCCTCTAAGAGGTTTTTCTGATGAAAGACAAAAGAAAATCTCATGTGTGTTAAGTGATTTGCTCCTGCTTAACTCTGTATATAATTTATTTTTTATTTTATGTTCATGGGTGCTTTTCCTACATGTATGAAGGTGTCAGAGCCTTGGAATCGGAGTCACAGACAGGTGTGAGCTGCCCTGTGGGTGCTGGGAATTGAACCCAGGTCCTCTAGGAAAAACAACCATCTCTCCAGCCCCACTTGTTCATCTCTAAACAGAAGTTCTCTCGATGTAGGTGTGGTGGTGGCAGGAAAGCCTAAGACAAGGTCATAACGTGTGTGTGTGTGTGTGTGTGTGTGTGTGTGTGTGTAGAAGGGTGTGACGCCCTTGGAAAACAGGAGTCCTTGAGTGTGCATGATGTAGATTCCCAGGGTGGCTTGGCTCTGGTCTCTGTCCACTCCTACTGGAAGCCAGTTCAGCCAATCAGATCCTTCCAGAAAATCCAGGCTAGTGGAGGATTGAGAAATGGACCAGATAGTAAGGCATTAGGAGTTACACCTGCACTGTCTGTCTGAGCACCACACTCTGCTCCACATTATTGCCTGTGCATTTCTTACAGTCTGCTTCCATTGTCCATCTGTCTGGCCCCAAGCCACTTTCTATCTGTATAGCTAGCATCTCTATACCCTTATATCTGTATATCCTGCCAGGCAGTGGTGGCGCACACCTTTAATCCCAGCACTCGGGAGGCAGAGGCAGGTGGATTTCTGAGTTCGAGGCCAGCCTAGTCTACAGAGTGAGTTCCAGGACAGCCAGGGCTACACAGAGAAACCCTGTCTCAGAACCCGCCCCCCAAGCCCCCAAAATCTGTTTATCCTTACATCTGTATACCCTTATGTCTGTATACCCCTACATTTGTACACCTAACATCTATGTACGCTCATGTCTATGCACCCAGCATCTGTGCACACTCATGCCTGTGCTCCCAGCATCGGTGCACACTCATGCCTGTGCTCCCGGCATCTGTGCACACTCATGCCTGTGCTCCCGGCATCTGTGCACACTCATGCCTGTGCTCCCGGCATCTGTGCACACTCCTGCCTGTGCTCCCGGCATCTGTGCACACTCCTGCCTGTGCTCCCGGCATCTGTGCACACTCCTGCCTGTGCTCCCGGCATCTGTGCACACTCCTGCCTGTGCTCCCGGCATCTGTGCACACTCCTGCCTGTGCTCCCGGCATCTGTGCACACTCCTGCCTGTGCTCCCGGCATCTGTGCACACTCCTGCCTGTGCTCCCGGCATCTGTGCACACTCCTGCCTGTGCTCCCGGCATCTGTGCACACTCCTGCCTGTGCTCCCGGCATCTGTGCACACTCCTGCCTGTGCTCCCGGCATCTGTGCACACTCCTGCCTGTGCTCCCGGCATCTGTGCACACTCCTGCCTGTGCTCCCGGCATCTGTGCACACTCCTGCCTGTGCTCCCGGCATCTGTGCACACTCCTGCCTGTGCTCCCGGCATCTGTGCACACTCCTGCCTGTGCTCCCGGCATCTGTGCACACTCCTGCCTGTGCTCCCGGCATCTGTGCACACTCCTGCCTGTGCTCCCGGCATCTGTGCACACTCCTGCCTGTGCTCCCGGCATCTGTGCACACTCCTGCCTGTGCTCCCGGCATCTGTGCACACTCCTGCCTGTGCTCCCGGCATCTGTGCACACTCCTGCCTGTGCTCCCGGCATCTGTGCACACTCCTGCCTGTGCTCCCGGCATCTGTGCACACTCCTGCCTGTGCTCCCGGCATCTGTGCACACTCATGCCTGTGCTCCCGGCATCTGTGCACACTCATGCCTGTGCTCCCGGCATCTGTGCACACTCATGCCTGTGCTCCCGGCATCTGTGCACACTCATGCCTGTGCTCCCGGCATCTGTGCACACTCATGCCTGTGCTCCCGGCATCTGTGCACACTCATGCCTGTGCTCCCGGCATCTGTGCACACTCATGCCTGTGCTCCCGGCATCTGTGCACACTCATGCCTGTGCTCCCGGCATCTGTGCACACTCCTGCCTGTGCTCCCGGCATCTGTGCACACTCATGCCTGTGCACCCAGCCACCATCACTTTGCTCCCCGCCACCTATCAGCCGCCAGTCTTTCAGCCTCCTCTCAGATGGTTGACATTGTCAACCTAGTAGGATTCAGAGTCACCATGGAAACACATGTCTGGGCATGCAGGTAGGGAACTTTCTAGATTAAGTTAACCGAAGTGGGAAGACATCCTGGTTAGGTTTTTGTCAGTGTGACACAAGCTAGGGTTGTTTAGAAAGAGGGAACTTCGGGTGAGAAAATGGCCCCAGAGGCATTTGATGTGCGGTGTGTTTTCTCCATCGCTGTGGAAGGGTCGAGCTCACTGTGGGTGGGGCCATCCCTGAACTGGTGCTCCAGGTGCTATAAGAAAGCAGGCTGAGAAAACGTGAGGAAGCAAGGCAGTCAGCAGCACCCGTTCATGGCCTCCGCTTCAGCTCCTGCTTGCAGGTTCCTGCCTTGAGTTCCTGCTCTGACTTCCCTCAGTGATGGAGGCCTGAGAGTTGTAAGCTGAAATAAATCCTTTCCACCCTAGCGTACTTTTAAAAGTTTGTGGTGGGGCTGGAGAGAGGGCTGCTCTTCCAGAGGACCTGGGTTCAATTCCCAGCAACCACATGGCAGGCAGCTCACGACCGATTGTAACTCCTTTTCCAGGGGATCGGACACCCTAGTACAAACATACCTGCAGGCAAAACACCAATGTACACGTTACAAAAGGTCATGGTGTTTTATAATAGCAACAGAACCCCTGACGGAGACAGAAGAATTAGCGCAGATACAGCAATATTAACCCTCGGGCTGGGATCCAGGCTGCAGAGAACGGAGCCAGGGAGCTGGGCGCCAGTGTGCGCGGCTGTGCTTCCTGACTGTGGATGTCATGTGACCAGCTGCCCCGTGTCCTTGCAGCTACGCCTTCCCCTCCACAATAGACTGTACCTTCTGCGCATGAGCATGAACACACCTTCCCTTCCTTAAGCTGCTTGTGTTGTGTGTTTTGTTTCAGCACCAAGAAAAGTGACCAACCTTCCTCCCGGGGTGCTTATTAACCTCTCACCCTCCACCCTCTTCTATCCGCATTTTTACCATTCATCCAAACCCTTGTCCATCCGTCCGTAACACCATACAACCACTCGTCCACGATCCACCCAACCGTCTGATCATCCACACGCCCATGATCTATCCAGCCATCGCGCTCACTGCCCAGCGGAGTCACCATCCATCTATCTACCCATCCTCCAATGCTCAAGTATCCACTCACTGGAGCATGAGCTCACTCCTGACCCGCCTACCTAACCATCCATTCATTCGTACGCTCGTCCGATGGCCATGACCCATCTGACCACACACCCGACCATCTCCAGCTCCACCGTTACCTAGGGATGGTGTCTGGGAAGGGTGTCCTTGGGCGATCCCCATCACGTGGCTGTGTGTGTGTCCTGGTTTGCTTTCTGACGCTGTGTGAGCACACTTGCCAAAAGTAACGTAGGGAGGGAAAGGACGTATGTGGCTTATCCTTCTGGGGCCCAGTCCATCACTGAAGGAAATCAAGGCGGGCACCTGGATGCAGGAACAGAGATGAGAGGAACTTGGCTTCCTCTCCGTGGCCTGCTCAGCCACCTTGCTTACAAAGGCCAGGCCCACCTCCCTACGGTGGCACCGCCCACCACCAGTTGGCTCCTCCTCCATCAATCAGCAATTAAGAAAACACCTCCAGCCGGGGCAGTGGTGGTGCATGCCTGTAATCCCAGCACTCTGGGAACCTGAGGCAGACAGGTTTCTGAGTTCGAGGCCAGCCTGGTCTACAGAGTGAGTTCCAGGACAGCCAGGGCTACACAGAGAAACCCTGTCTTGAAAAAAACCAAAAATCCAAAAAACCAAAACCAAAAAAAGAAAGAAAGAAAAGGAAGGAAGGAAGGAAGGAAGGAAGGAAGGAAGGAAGAAAGAAAGAAAGAAAGAAAGAAAGAAAGAAAGAAAGAAAGAAAGAAAGAAAGAAAGAAAGAAAGAAAGAAAGAAAGAAAGAAAGAAAGAAAACACCTCCAGATAGGTAGTGGTGGCACACGCCTTAGATCCCAGCACTTGGGAGGCAGAGGCAGGTGGATTTCTGAGTTCGAGGCCAGCCTAGTCTACAGAGTGAGCTCCAGGACAGCCAGGGCTATACAGAGAAACTCTGTCTCAAAAAAACCAAATTAAAAAAAAAAAAAAAACCAAAAAAAACAAAAACAAAAACAAAAACAAAACAAAACAACCCACCTCCAGACATGCCTGCAGACCATTCTAATCTGGTCAGTTTCTCCATTGAGGTTCTTCCCAGGTGACTCAGGCTTACGCCAAGGTGAAAGCTGAAGCAACGACCTATCACCATATGTCATATGTGATCACATATGTCATAGTGTTTTATATATGTGTCATATATACATCATTTGTATATATATACACACACACACACATATATATATATATATATATACACACACACACTGTTGCGCATGCCTTCCTTTGTCTATTGAAATATTCTGCAGTGCAATGTGGACTCTAGTCAAGACGTGCCTCCCACACTTGCTGAGAGCCTCCTGGTGACTGATCTCTCTCTGAGGCCCCCATTACACCCATCTCCTTCAGCACGGCTCCAGGGATCATGGATTTTGCCTTCACAGAGAAGGAGCCCGAGTATCTTTGCTTAGCATCGTTCAGATGGGTGTGGTCCTGCGCAGGGAGGTTCTCACGGAGCTCTCAGCCCCTCTCTGATGTCTGTCCTGCCATTATACTGGCTCCTTGAACCTATTTCCTGTCCTCCCCAAAGCTAAGTAAGTCCCTAGCCCCACTGGAGAGCACAGGCCACTTGCCTTTTCCTAGTTTGTTGGGCAGGAGCTCACCGTGGCTGGTGCCTTTCCTGGGGACAAGCTGTTCAGCTGTCTGTCAGCAAACCCAGCCAGTGAGCTCAAGTTCCTGGAAAGAAGTCACCTGTGATACTGCTTTCTCACAGTGACTGACTCCCAGACTTCAGCGGTCATGGGGGAGTTGGACTATTGCAGGTTCACAGCCTAATCACCATTTATTCTGGGCTGTCTTTAGCCTTTTAAACAGCCACCTCTGCCACCCCATTGAGTCTGACCAAACATCTTTGTGACTGACAGTTGAAACCTCTGGAATATAATAACCAGACCATGGGCTTTCACCAACCCAAAAGCTAAGCTAAGTATCGGAGGCCGGTGGCAGAGGTCGCCTAACTCTGCTGTAGCCCACCCACCCGGTACTCCTGCCAATGCTTTTTAAAAAACTGTCTGAATGTATGACTGTCTTTGATCTGTTGTGACGAGTCTTCATGAATCTGTCACCATGCAGGAGCATGGAACTTGGGGTAACCCCACCTATGCTTCCGGCTCACGGCCACTTGTATTTGGCTGCAGAACAAACTATGTCGTATGTCCTTTGAGGTAAGAGCTGTATGTTTTGTTTTGTTTAATAACAATATCCCAAAATCCAGCTTCCCGGAGAGAACATGGCTCGGATCTGGCCAAGGAGATGCGGGTTCTGTGTGCGGCAGGTGACACCCTCTCCCCATTTCACAGAAGTCAGTGCAAGTTCAAATTGGATTTTATTATTTCTGCAACTTGAAAATGCTAACACGCGGAAGCCTAAACAAAGGGCAAAGATCACCACACTCTTCCGACGTAAAATGTAAACTTGGTTTTATTTAATGCCTTTATCCATCGTGGCTGAGTACCCTCTCCTTCCCAGAGTCCCCCCTCTCTTACAACACAAGATGGCGGCATAAGGCACGCACACTGTCCACACGACATCAGGGAGGGGCTTGGAAAATATAAGGTAAGCAACCGGCTTTCCCACAGCCCCACACCGCCTCCCTCACCGACGCCCAGAGAATGATTGTCCCTGAAACACAAAACTGGGCACTCACTACCCCGCAGGCAGTTTAGGACCCCAAACCAGACCAACAGCCAAGAAACCACAGCACAGGGACCAGTGGGTAATGGGAATAAGGGGAGCAGTCCGTAGATTAAAACGGAGAACAAGACGAACCGGAGTGCCCACATCTGGGTCTCTGGGTTTCAGAGCAGAGTCCGACTCTCCGTCCCCCAGGGAAGAGGACACTTCTGAACCGGCGTGGGACGCGTCCCCTACGTAAGGGCCCCTAGCTAGTTTCTGGTGTCTAGGGCCCTCGTGGTGTAAGACGTCAAGGGGCCTGATTGGTGGGTGGCAGGCGGTGACTGTGACACACACTGCTATAGATACTCCAGTTCCAGGGCGCGCCTCAGAGCCTCCAGGTCAGCGTGGCAGGATATCCTCCAGAAAGGCATGTTGTGCTGACGACAGAGAACAGATGGTTATGCGTCTTCAGACAAGTTGCCCAGCCAGCCTTGAGGGTCCCCCACACTTCGGCAGCCCCCGTGCGCCCAGCAACCCCAGCGAGGCCTCAACTCTCTCAGGGTACAGCAGACTCCTCAGTGTTAGCAAAACTTCACACAGGAAGCAGAGTGAGGCGAGGCAGCCTCTGTTTGGGTGGCAGTAGGTTCGTTGGGGGTGTGGATGGGGGTGGGGGTGGGTTTCTCAGGCCTTGAAGGGTCAGTGAAGAAAACTGGTGACTGCAGGGCAGGATATCCCAGGAAGAGCATCCCTGGGCCAGTAAAGACGTCTGTGCGCGCGCTCTCTCTCTCTCTCTCTCTCTCTTCCCTCCCCTTCCCCTCCCCTCTTCCCTTCTTCCTCCCCCCCCCCCCCCCCCCGTTTGAGACAGGGTCTCTCACTGAACTCAGAGCTCAGCTAGACTGGGCTCCATCTTTCTCTACCCCTGGTGCCCCTCCCCACTTTTTACATAAGGTACAGAGGATCCGAACTCATGTCTACACAGCAGGCACTTCAATGCCTGGCCCATCTCCCTGTCCTGTGTGGTGCATTTTTTTCATAAACTTTTAAAACTTTATTTACTTATTTTATGTCTGTGAGTACACTATTGCTGTCTTCAGACACACCAGAAGAGGGCATCGGATCCCCGTTACAGATGGTTGTGAGCCACCATGTGGTTGCTGGGATTTGAACTCAGGACTTCTGGAAGAGCAGTCAGTGCTCTTCACCACTGAGCCATCGCTCCAGCCACAGCGCCCCCCCCCCAATGTGATACCTTAAAAGTTAGAAAATATACACTTTGAAAAGAATTTCTTTCCATAACCCCTGCAGCCCTACTGGGGTCTGGGCAGCCCCTTGATCTCCCCTGTGGCCACTCAGTCCTGGCCCTCTGTGGCAGCACCTTTGCTCAACTCCTGTCAGAACACATTCGCCCGGCTCCTGGCTTGGCTTGAATGCTGTCTTGTCTTGCCTCACAAGCCCTGTTTTCCACTCTCTGTTACCTACCTACCTACCTACACACACACACACATACACACACACACACACACACAGAGGGAGAGAGAGAGAGAGAGAGAGAGCTCTTGCCACTCCCTGTCAGGTCAGGCATGTCGTGGTCCCCAGGCTGTGCCCAGCTGAGTCGAGAGGACAGGATAGATCTCATGTCTTGAATGGTGGATAAAGTAGCTGCTCAGTTAACCCTCCCACTGGCTGGAGCATCTCGGGCCATTTCCTGTGACATGAGGGAACAAGGGGAACTGCAGGAAGACGGTGGCAGCTGCCAGCCATGACCGAGGGCCTAGGTGAGGTGGGTGGGCCCGGCCTGAAGTCCTCTTGCTAGGGAGAGGACTATCTATGGGCAGTGCAGCGTCCTGGGTGCCTTGCCTCCTCTGAGCTTTTCCTCGAGACCCTGAATACATTTGCATCTTTTGGGGACTTGTTAAATGGCAGCAAAGGGCAAAAGCAGGTCCCTGAATTAAGCTTCACGACATTAACTAGGATCTGGCCTGGCCTTGGGACAGGGTGGGTGGTGGGGTGGGTGGAATGAGGGTTGGGGGGACGCTCTCTGGGGTGCTGTTGACAGGGCCAGATCCAGGGTCCGGGCAGCTGTTTCTTTTCCAAGAGGTCCCTGTGCTCTGTCGGAGGCCCGAGACCACAGATGCGGGATTGTCTTTTCATTAGCCTAATTCCGCCTTTATTAGCAGGGAAGCGTTCTTGGAACCTGCCGCCTCTGAGCAAGAAATAAAACGCGCCCCCACCCCGACCCCCACTCCGCACGTGCGCTGGTCCTGCTGGTCCACAGTGTCCCTGGGGTCCGGAACCCGGGCCAGGCTGCCAGGGCCACAAGGAGGATTTGTGAGAGGAAATTACTCAGGATGCTTCAGGGATCTGCAACTGTGAGCGGCCTTGGGGAGCGGAGCTGGAGAAGGCGCAAGGCAGGGCGGGGCGGGAGCAGGGCGGGGCGGGGCGGGGCGGGGCTGGGGCCGGGGCGGAGCGGTGTACGCTTGCTGCACAGAGGTCCTGTTACCTTTTTGGCTCCTTGCTCTTCCTCCACCCCGTCGCCTATCACGATGTACACAGCTTTGCGGCCAAACCTCTGCATGATTCTCTCGAAGCAACTCTCCTTGCCTGCATGGAGATGGGTGGAAGGAAGGAGACCATAGCTGGGAGAGCCCGCAAGTGGTGGGGCAGTGTGGGTGGCAGCTCTCCAGGGAAGGAGATCACAGGTAGGAGAGCAGGCACCGCCACCCTTTCATCCACCCCCCCCCCCCACCCAGCAAGCTCAGCACTGTCATTAGCTTCACAGGAAGTGGCCCAGCTCCAACCACCCAGATAATTTGAGCTTGTCCCAGGAAGAGGCTGAGCGGGCCAGGAAGCAGAGCCCTGTCTATCTACGGTGCTGCTACCACGGCCTTGGCAAAGCACACTAATAGAGGACTCTGCCCTGCTTTTAGTCCGCAGTACTGCAAACCCAGACCCCAAATGCACGATGGTAGACATGTTTATATCATGGCTGAGTGTGGTGGTACACAGCTGCCATTCCAGCCGCTTGAGAGGCTGAGGCAGGCTCCGAAACCCAAGTTTAAAGCCTGCCCTGGGTATAAGGGGCTTCAAGGCCAACGTAGGCAACTTTGTGAGACCCAGTCTCAAAACAAGGAGTAAAAACAGGACTGGGGTGTAGCTCAGGGATAGAACATTTGTCTAGAATGATCGAGGCCCTGGGTTCAATTCCGAGAACCACAGAAAATAATTATATTCTTAATTTGCCCCAGTAAGAAATTTAGGAAGGAAAAAATGACTTAGCTTTTAAGAATGGTTGTTGTGAGCCAGGCAGTGGTGACACACACCTTTAATCCCAGCACTTGGGAGGCAGAGGCAGGCAGATTTCTGAGTTCGAGGCCAGCCTGGTTTACAGAGTGAGTTCCAGGACATTCAGGGCTACACAGAGAAATCCTGTCTCAAATTCCCCCCCAGCTTCCCCCTCACAAAAGAATGTTTGTTGTGGCGGCTGGAGAGACAGCTCAGCGGGTAAGAGCACTGACTGCTCTTCCCGAGGTCCTGAGCTCAAATCCCAGCAACCATATGGTGGCTCACAATCATCTGTAATGGGATCTGATGCCCTCTTCTGGTGTGTCTGAAGACAGCTACAGTGTTCTTACATATAATAAATAAATAAATCTTAAAAACGAAACAAGAATGCTTGTTGTGCAAATATGAGAATATGAGGACCCGAGTTCAGATCCCAGCACCCATGAAACAAACTGGAAGGGTCCTGTACACACACACACACACACACACACACACACACACACACACGACGTCACACACGCGTGTACACACACGTGCATGCACACATGTGTACACACACATGCACACATACATACACATGCATGCATGCATATACCCAGGAATCCCCTGGTACATGCACAGGCAGGGTAGGCTGGGCTCGCTGGCTACCAGCACAGCCTCGCTAAAAAAAAACAAATAAGTTCGAGGCCCAAATTCGGGGAGACACCCTGATTCAAAATGGAGGAAGAAGGGGAGTGAGAAAGGCGACTCCCTATGTCCTAGGGCCGCTGCCTGTTCAGGCATGTGTGTGTCCATGCACACATGTGTGAACATACGTCACACGCATAAATCACACTCTCATGCACAAAAATAAAAGAATGAGATTTAAAAA
The DNA here is from genome assembly GCF_947179515.1 of Apodemus sylvaticus. Taxonomy (NCBI): domain Eukaryota; kingdom Metazoa; phylum Chordata; class Mammalia; order Rodentia; family Muridae; genus Apodemus; species Apodemus sylvaticus. The sequence continues at coordinate 151,337,878 of NC_067476.1, read as the reverse complement.
GAACTAAAGATAAAACCATCTCAATTAACTAGACTTTATGAACGCGTGTGGTGTGTACACATGTATGTTCGTGTGGTGTGTACACATGCATGTCTGTGTGGGTGTGCACAGGTGCACTTGCCGGAGCAGGTGCTGTAGAGGTCAGAGGTCAGTGTCAGCTGCCTCCCTAGATGTCTCTCTCTCTTTGTTGTTTGACACAGGGTCTCTCACTGAACCTGAGTTCTCCAGCTCAGCTGTGCCACTCAGTGATGGGTTACAAACACACAATCATGCCTAGCTTTTTTTCTGTCCTTTGTTTGAGACAGGCTTGGTGACTATGTCACCTTGGCTATCCTGGAACTTGCTATGTAGACCAGGGTGGCCTTGAACTCAGAGAGATCCATTTGTCTCCTGAGTGTTGAGACTAAAGTCACACACACTACCATGCCCAGGCATGCCCAGCTTTTCAAAGTGGGTACTGGGTACCAGCTCAGGTCTCATGGTCTGTACACTGAGTGTTCTACCCACTGAGCTATCAACCCCAGACCTAGGATTGTTTTTATTCTGGTACATTTGGGATGTAAAAAAAACATTCACCTCCCCATGAGAAAAAGAAAGTCATCATTCCTTGGAATTTTCAAGGTACCCAGCAAGGCGCCGAGAGTAATCGGGGCTGTTGATCCCCGTGCTCCAGGTCTAATTCCATTCTTTGGAGGGCTGTGAAGGTCGTTTGTGGTCTGGGTGAGAGTTCCTTACACGCCCCAACCCCAGCTCAGCCTACCTGTCTTAGTTGCGCTGTAGATGTTCTCGATGGGGAACACGGAGCCCAGACCATACAGCAGGACCTTGGCCAAGGCAGGGATCAGTTGCGTGGTGGTGACCAACACATTGACACAGTTGGGTCTGGGGACAAAGGGAACTTTGTGTCAGTCCCAAAAGTACTACCAGGACAGTCCTGGTGTCATGGGTCGGTTAGGGCAGGATCTGCGGGTGGCGTGTGGGCTGGCTGGGCTACCTTCAGGGGCCGATGTCCAGGGACACTGACATCTGGCCTAAGGCTGCCCGACCTTGGTGTGCAGTGAAGTGGCTCCTTCCTTATCCGTTCATTTATATTTATATGTTTTTGAGACAGGGTCTTACTGTGAAGCTCTGGCTGGTCTAGAACTTGCTATGAGGACAAGGATGACATTCAGCTCATAGAGATCTTTCTGCCTCTGGCTCCTGAGTGCTGGGGTGAAAGGTGCGCCCCCTCTTCCCAGCCTCTTCCCTCACTCAGCAGCAAGAACATATTGTGGCACGCTCGAGCCGCGTGGTGGTGGTGCATGCCTGTAATCCCAGCACTTGGGAGGCAGAGGCAGGTGGATTTCTGAGTTCGAGGCCAGCCTGGTCTACAGAGTGAGTTCCAGGACAGCCAGGGCTACACAGAGAAACTCTGTCTTGGAAAAAAAAAAAAGTAACAAGTGGCAAGTTCGTTAGCTACTAGGTTCCAGGCCATGTGACACAGAAGACGCGTGAGACCACACTGGTGAGGACTGGGCTCCACAAGACAGCACAGTCAGTTCCAATCTCTTGAAAGTTCTGAACCTGGAAGGCTACTGGGGTGAGTCATCTCAGCTCTCACCACACGTGAGAAGAGTCAAGCCCCAGCCCAAGCCGGGGAAGTGTGCAAGGGAGAGCCCTGCCGAGTGTGCGAACGGCGATGTCACCGCTGTGACGGGTGAGGGGTGGCCACTTGCCGAGAGTTGATGAGGTTGAGGGCCTTCAGGGAGTGCGTGAGCCAGAGGTCAGTCAGGGCCTCCAGCTCGGCACGCAGCTGCAGCCACGTCTCTCTTTTGGGAGCACCTATCAAGCCTGTAGTAAAAGGCAATAAAGAGGACAGCCTTGTGTTAGAAGGAGCTGAGGGAGATCAGGGAGCTCAAGTCAGCACTCGGAGGCAGCTTCAGTTTAGCCACTCTGCCTTCAGAACATCCACGGACTGATTCATTTACCCATCCACCCACCTGTCTACACACCTGTCCACACACTCATCCATCCATCTATCCACCCATCCATCCACCACCCACTTATCCATCCATCTATCCATCCATCCATCCATCCATCCATCCACCTACCCACCTATCCATCTATCCATCCATCCACACATCCACACATCCATCCATCCACATCCACCCACATCCATCCACCCCATCCATCCATCCATCCATCCATCCATCCACAATCCATACATCCATCCACCACCCACTCATCTATCCTTCCATCCATTCATCTACCATCCATCCACACATCCGTTCACCTATCATCCACTAACCCCACCCACCCATTCCTTTATCCATCCATCATCTATCTACTCATCCATCAGTCTACCCACCCACCCACCCATCCATCTACCCAGTATTTCACGATTTTCTTCTATGTGTTTGGAATTGTAACATGTACCCGATTTAAACCATTAAGATGGACACAAAGACAGAGCAGAAGACACTAGCGACCAAGTTTGCTAGGATTTCACTGTGCACAGAGCATGAGCTTTTAGTGAGCGTTCCTTCCTTTCCTCCTTGCAGAAGCCCACGAGGCGGGCACTGATTGCATTCTGTCTTTTAGATGAAGAAGCAGGCCCTGCAAGGGCTGACACACCTGCTTAGCACAAGGAGGAAATCATGGAGACAGGATTGCCAGCTGACTCCCTCGATGTTTCTAAATCGTCTTTCTCAATTAGCCTTCAGCCTCTTTAAAATAAAATCCAGAGTCTCTGGACGACCCTGGCTCAGCTGCCAACCTCACCTCCCTGCCAGGGCTCTACTGTCTCTTTCTTTCTTTCTTTCTTTCTTTCTTTTCTTTTCTTTCTTTCTTTCTTTCTTTCTTTCTTTCTTTCTTTCTTTCTTTCTTTCTTTCTTTCTTTCTTTCTTTCTTTCTTTCTTTCTTTCTTTCTTTCTTTCTTTCTTTCTTTCTTTCTTTCTTTCTTTCTTTCTTCCTTCCTTCCTTCCTTCCTTCCTTCCTTCCTTCCTTTCCTCCCTCCCTCCCTCCCTCCCTCCCTCCCTCCTTTCCTTCCTTCCTTCCTTTCTTTCTTTCTTTCTCCTATGTTCTCCCCACCCGACTCCTCCCTCTCCTGTCACTCACCGCCCACGTTGTTGCGGTAGGCGTTGTACGTCTCCTTCACCCTTCGGTAGCGGAAGGCTAGCTTCCTCATCCAGTCCACTCCGCCATGAACACCTGTACCCAGGCACAAGCTGGCCCCTGGTGCCGTGCTGTGGAAACCATCAGTGGAGAAGTTGTATGTGCTGGAGAGACAGGACAGGGGGGACATTAGTGTGAGGACACTTAGGTCCCTGGGCCCACGATAGGCCTTGGGGTATCCATGGGTTTCTGGATACACCTAGGGTGTGTGTCTGGAGTGGGGGACTTCAGCTGTCATTGGATTCCTAAGAAGGCTGCATGCTTGCTGGGCCCATGCATATGCAAGGGCCAGAGGTCTTGTTTCTGTCTTTGGGCATCGGAGTGAACCCCTAGGCTCTTTTGGGGAACTATTACTGCTTCTGCCCACAGTAGCCAAGCCTGAGAAAGCCTCCATCTTTTCCCTGTGGGATTCCAAGTGCCAGTGAACTGCACTTACTGGGGGGCTGAATGTTCAGAACCTTGAGTCTGACACCCCAGCACTCCCTTCTCTTCCCTTCAAGCAAACAAGACACCTCAAGTATGCTTGTTACAACATCCTTGAAGAAGAATAAGTAAACCTTGCAGATGCACTCCTGAAGCAACTCAAGCAGCCACAGAATCTTACAGATGTCAGCATCTACCCTTCTGTAATCAATCTATCAGTCATCTTTATCATCTATCATCCTTCATCTCTGTTATCCATTTTTGATCATCTACCTACCTATCCATCTATCCTATCCATCCATCCATCTACCTACCCATCCATAGATTATCTATCTATCTATCTATCTATCTATCTATCTATCTGTTATCTATTATCTATTATCTACCTATCTACCCATTAATCACCTATTTATCTACCAATAACCAATCATAAATCTTTCTATCAATTTTCAATCAATTGTTTATTACTTTTTCATCCATCACCTACATAACATTTAGCCATCAGCTAATCTTTCTACCAGCTCTCTATCATCTATCTATCCATCTGTCAACTATCAGCTATCTATTCACCTTTCAACTCTCAATTAATTAATCCTCAATTACTCTGTCAATTATCTTTCTATTATTCAATCAATCATCTTTCAATTATCTCTCTGTATCTGGCTATCTATCATCTATCAGTCATCTACCTATCCCCTATTATTTACCATCTGTCTACCCATCTATCTATCCATCCATCATCCACCCATCCACCCATCCAAGTATCATTTATCTACCTACTTACTTTCCTATCTCAAGGCAAAGACAATAAAGAAATAGCCCTCCTTTGAGTTTTACTCTTTTCCAAAATATCTTTCTTTCCATCAGACTCTGTGCTGAAAATCTGAAGCCAGGGAGCTGTGTCAGTGGGTAAGGTGCCTGCCTACCTGCCTGCCTCACAAGCCTGAGCCTTGGATGTAACCTCAGGGTGGGGTGAGGTGCTTTAGAGACAGAGACAGGAGGATGCCTGGGACTCGCTGGCCAGTCAGTTTAGCTTAAATAGTCAACTCAAGGTTTACTGAGCGGTTTATATTGCACACTTATAAAATAAGTGTGATAAAGGAAGACATGTAACATCTGGCATTACACACACATGCACACATAAGCACATCTGTACACTCTAAAACAAATAATAAAAAAAAATCCACATCAGCTCATCCTGAAATTCTTTTCTATGGTAAAGACAGGAGTCCAGTTTGACCTGCGTGGAGGTCCCCAAGTGGGAGGGGAACTCCTCGGCCCCAAATCCTTACCTTAAATCCTGGCCATTGTCATCGGATGAGACATCATCCACGTGGATTTGGTCACAGTCCTTGTGGAAAAAGACAAGGATGTGCTAGTTAGTCTGAAGTAGAGCTGGTATTTTTGTTTTTTTGTTTTTTTTTTTTTGTGACACGGGGCCTAATGCAGCCCCGATGAGCCTTGAACTCGCTCTGTGATGGAGGATGACTTTGACCTTCTTCTGATCCCCCTGCCTCCACTTCCTGAGTGCTGGACTGCAGGTAAACACCACCACCACTAGTGATAGACCCAGGGCTTCATGCCTCCTGAGCAAGCACTGTCAACTGGGCCACGCCCCAGCCAGGTGGCATTGGTTTTAAGAGTATGTTTCCTAAGCTGAGGGTGGCTGAGGTCTGGAGCTGGCGTTCTGTTCCCCGGGGCTGGTCTGGGCTTTGTCAGGAAAAGTGAAGGCCTCTGCGGAGGTACTGACACTTTCTCTTTGTTTCCCATATGAACAAGCCCGTGGCCACAAGGAGCGATATCAGGTAAGTGGCCAGCTCAGCTGAGTGAGCTTTGCACACGTAACAGCGAATGACTAATGTGCCGTTGGTGGCACGCGCGTGTGTGTGTGTGTGTGTGTGTGTGTCCAAGGCTCCCCAAGACTCTAGGAAATCAGTTGCCCTGGCCATCAAGTGGATGCTATTTAACCTTCACAACACAGGGAGGTCTGTTGCATCCAGGCACTAACCTCGGCAAGCAGCTGCCTGCCCCACAAGCCATGAGTACTTGCTCTGTGCCTCAGTTTCCCTTCTGTATCAACAATCACATGTACCCGAGGACACCATAGAGCAGGTTGCACAGAAAGTTCTATGGAGAAAGCTGTTCTCAGACAGAGGGGTATGTCAGCATACAACTCCTGGACTGTGTTAGTGAGCTCTTCGAGAAAGAGCTTGAAGCTGGCCAGGGGTCAGGGCTATACAGTATACAGCAGTGTGTGTGTGTCTGTCCATGGGTGTGTGTGCACACATGTACTCCCACACTCACCCATGAAGGTACATGTGGTGGCCAAAGGCTGGTGTTGGGATAACTCTCCTTTTTCCTTTTAAGAAGAATTGGAACTTGGATTTAATTAATTAACTAATTAATGACTTTTTATGGGCATCCGTGTTTTTCCTGCATATATGTTTGTGTGAGGGTGTCAGATACCCTGGAGCTGGAGTTACAGAGTGTTGTGATCTTCTTTCATGTGGTGATAAGAATGGAATCTGAGTCCCCTGGGAGATCGGCCATTGCTCTAACCACTGAGCCGTAGCCCCAGACCCTCCCAAAGTGTTTTTGAACTGAGAGCCAACATGTAAACAAAGGGGACCTCTTTCTGAATTCCAGGTACTGTGTCATTTGGAACTGAACTTTGCCCTGGGGCCTGGAAGTCCACCCTGCAGTCTCTCCCGTGGTACCATTTGGCTTAGTCTCACTGTGTTTACTTGGTGCTTGTAGACATCTGAGTTTGAGATTTTTGCTTCATAGCCGTCCTGCACGAGGTAGGCTCCAGGACCCGTCCTGACACCCTGATGGGCTTAATTTTTCTTCCGAGACAGCCTAAGTTGGCCTCTAACTCACTATGTGGCTAAGGCTGACCCAGAACTATTGATCCTCCTGCCTCCACCACCTGAGTGCTGTGACCACAGGACAGGCATGTGCTACACGGTTCATTTATGTGGTGCCAGGGATGGAACCTGGGCTTTGCGCATGCCCTGCCAACTGAGAGGCATTCCGAGCACCTAATGGTTTGCATTTCCAACGCAAGGCTGACTTCACAGAGCCAGGCTCGGAGAAAATAGAGTGAACACCCTCCTCTCACGAGCCCTGCAGACCTGGCACAGGATATCTGTCTCTCGGGCCTGAGCGCCCTGCAGGGGTCAGACAGCTCCCACCCAGGGCGTCCCTGACATCAGTGGAAAGGCATGTAAAGATGCTCTGCTTTCCTCATTTGTGAGGGATTGTCAGGGGTGCTAAACTGTGACAACAGGCGCGATCACATTTCGGACTTCATAAAACACCATGACACTCGCTAGACGCTACCTCATACTCCACCAGCTGACCTGGATCAAGTTACCCTGTGAGCCCTCGGCCAGGGCCACTGGACAGTGCAGGGGACAGGGAACCTGACTGGGCTTTTTGGAGGAAGACCACTGCTCCTAATTCTGCTGTATCCCCAGGTATGGTGGGGGACAGTCCTCGAAGCTGGAGGGGAGGCACATTCCCATGGATTGCAGGAAAATTCTGGTCTATCTCAGGTCAAAGGGGACTAGCCTGGGGAAGGGATTTCAGTGGGACCGATGACAAAGACAAAGAGTTCCAGCAGCCTCTACACAGGTGATATGATACGGACTGGAGAGCTCATGGAGAGATCAACCACATAATGCCTGCGTATTGGTGCCATGAGGAGTGGGAGGGAGGGCTCACGGCACACGCGAGCGCGCGCGTGTGCACACACACACATGCCTGCACACACACCTACCACATACAAACATACACACACTACACACACCCCACATACAAACACACACACCACATACAAACACACACACATGCATACACCACATATGTGCACATCACATACACCACATACAAACATACACACACACTACACACATACCACATACAAACACACACATACACACCACATACAAACATACACACACACCACACACCTGAAATGAACACTTACGCACATGCGCACACATACACACACACACACACACACACACACACACACACACGTCACATACAAACACATGAACACACAGAAGTGCACAACACACACACACACACACACACACACACACACACCTCCCCTTCTGCCTCCTGGGACGGAGGGGAATGGATGGTGGTGTGCCTGTTTGGGGAACTCCAACTTTACAGCCTGGAAGACCAGGGCAGGTCCTCAAGTTTGCTGACAGAAGGATTCCATGGCATCCGAAATTGTGGAAAAGTGGCAAAGAAGGAGATATTCACTGTGGGATTGTGTGTGTGTGTGTGTGTGTGTGTGTGCTGACAGTAACCTACTAAAAAATGTGATATTTTAAAAGCACAGATATAGAGAATCTGAATGCAGGAAAAGAACAATCTAGACATTTATCCATCTGGCAGGAAACAACAGATCTGCAGGGCAGAAGCTGAGGTTGGCCTGGTGGGCAGTGGAGGATTAGCCTTATCTAAACGAGGTCACCGAATTCATGATAAAGCAAATAAAAATTCCGAGAGCTGGGGTGTAGCCCTGACAGACATCTTGTGTAGCACGTGCCCCACTTTGAGTCCAGACCCCAGGGCCACTATCACCATGACAACAAAACAAGGGCTGGGAATGAGGTTCAGCAGAGGAGTGCTTGCCTGGCTTGTATGAGCTCTAGTTCTGTTCCTCAGTACAGAAAAAAACAATAAAAATAGATAAGAGCTGCAGTCTAGCCTGCTGGTAGAGTACTTACCTAAAACACACGAGGAAGCTCTGTTTTCCGTCCTCTATACTACACACACACACACACACACACACACACACACAGAAATACACAGAGACACACATGAACACACAGACACACATACACACACAGACACACAGACACATACACACAGAGAGACACAGAGACTCAGAGACACAATACACACACAAAGACACACACGTATACACACATAGGCACACACACATGTACACACACAAACACACACAGACACACAGAGACAGAGACACACATATACACACACAAAGACACACATACAGACACACAAACACACAGACACACACAGACAGAAACACACACACACACACACATACACACACAGAGAAGTTAAATGCATATGTATTACTTTTGGATACATTACTGGAAATCTCCTTCTGGGAGGAGACAAACCTGACATGTTCTGTGGGCTTTCACTGTGGCAGGGACTCTGCCTAGACCCTCACATACATTGAGAGAGACTTGCATCTTCCCGCCTCACATGGGAGAAACTGAAGCAGAGAGCGCCAGGGTGTGTTATGGGCCGAACTGTCCTCTTCACAGAAAGCAGCCATGTTGGCATCTTAACCTCCAGCGCCTGTGAGTGCGCCTTTATTTGGAATTCGGCATGGAATGTGACTCTGTGAGTCTCTAGGTTTGGACCCAGGAGAGGCCTTTGTCTTTGGCTGTGTCACCCTGCATGCGCTTAATTTGGTTTGATCTGGGAAGCTACACAGGGGCAGACAGGTTGGTACTTGGACGGGAGACAAGCGGTGATCTGACACAGAGCAACAGGCACGGAGGAAGAGCACCGCTAGGATGGGGCGACACAGGCGCATGACAAGGCACAGCCGAGACCACCGGGAGCCGGAAACTAGCCCGTGTCCCTCGCAACCCTCCACCCGGGCCACTTGCCTCGGCCGTGGCAGATGGGCTCCTGCCTCGGCCGCAGGGCATGCGCACAGCATGTGGGTGTTTCTGCCTGGGAGATGGGTCCGGCTCCTTACTTACTCGTGGTTGTGTTATCTGTCAGCGCGGACCTGTGAGTGCTTATTCCGTACTTTGAGTTGGAATTTAATAGCTCATTATTTATTACTAAATCACCCCAGATTTGGCCACTGGGGACCCTTCGGTGGCATCTTTGCTCCTTTGACATCATGAATCAGTGGATTCTGAGAGCTTCCTCAGGTTCTGGTGATTTAAGTCTCCTCTCCTCTTTAGCAAATCTTACTGGTGGTTGCCACAACAACCAGCCTTCCTTAATTTCCTTCTCTCCTTCCCTTCCATTTTCTTCCTTCCTTCCTTCTTTTTTTCTCCATCTTTTTTTTTTTTTTTTTGAGACAGTATGGTTCAATTCTGTACCAGCTTGTGGCCTTGAACTCACTATGTATTCCAGGCTGGCCTCACTATGTAGCCCAGGCTGGCCTGTCTATGTAGCCCAGGCTGGCCTGTCTATGTAGCCCAGGCTGGCCTCTCTATGTAGCCCAGGCTGGCCTCTCTATGTAGCCCAGGCTGGCCTCTCTATGTAGCCCAGGCTGGCCTCACTATGTAGCCCAGGCTGGCCTCTCTATGTAGCCCAGGCTGGCCTCTCTATGTAGCCCAGGCTGGCCTCACTATGTAGCCCAGGCTGGCCTCACTATGTAGCCCAGGCTGGCCTCACTATGTAGCCCAGGCTAGCCACACTATGTAGCTCAGGCATACATTGCTCTTTGCTCTGTCGATGTGATGCGACTAGCTGTTTTGAATACCTGAGACCTTGGGGTCCCTACAGTGGTAGACTGTAACCTGAAACTGTTCACGAAAATAAACCCTTACTTCTCTAGGTTGCTTTTGTCAAAGTGTTTCATCACAACTACAGAGGAGAAGCCAAGATTCCTGGTAAATCCATGGGTTCTGCAGTGGCCCCTCTGCCACCTTCCTGGTGTCCTCAGAGCTCCCCTCCTGATATGATGTGACATATACACCTGGTTGGGATGGGGCAGCAGGAGAGTTCCCCGAGGTCCCTGTTTGTAGAAAGCGAGCAGGATGCCACTCCCCAAGCCTCTGTGCACAGAGCCTGACACAGGCGCCTGTCTCTCTTGGGCTGCAGCCCACCGTGGGAAACTGCTCTTCATGGTCCCCCAGGGCTGCCTGTCTCAGCAAGCAGCATGTGTCTACTCCCGGAAGACATGCTTCCAACTCTGCTAAGGGACTCTGGGGCGCCTGGCATGGGGACATTGTTGAACAAGGTTTGGAGAATGAGAACACTCTGGAATCCCTGAGCAGCTTGTCTGGTGACTGAGATGGCCGTCCGCAAGCTGTGGTCACAACAGTCACTGACTCTGGGGCCTGTGAAAGACAGGAGGGTGGGGATCTCATTGATTCCCTCTCTCCAAGATGGACAGAGCGCCTCGAGCCTGCCTGGGCCTCCTACGGCTCAACTGCAGAACCCTGGTGTCTTCACAGGGGGGCCTTGGCTGGGAACTATCTACCCCACATCTTGGTCCTCAGAGCTGTTCCTGGTGCCGGCGCCATCCTCAGGACAGACAGAAATGTCTGTCAGGTCCAGCTTCATTTAGCCTTCATTCTGTCCTGAATGACTGATGAAGGCGTCCAGGCAGTAGAGCCTGCGCGAGTCCGTCGGCTCTCCCGGGAAACTCCATCCTCTCCCCTTTGAGCAGAGATGTTCACTTATCTCAAGGAAGGATGGGCCTTCCTTCTCTCCTTGCTTTGTCTGCTGAGATGCCGACTTTTACAACCGATCGCAGCTGTTAGCTTGAGCCTGGGCAAGAACTTTTTCTCTCCCTCAGCCTTTGTTTTCTATACTTTTATTTACTTTATTTATTTATTTATTTATTATTTATTTATTTATTTTAGAACTTCCTTTCTATGACATTAAAGTTTAGACATTATTATTATGTGTGCGTGTACACACAAATCTGAGGTGCGTGTGCGCATGCGCCACGGTGTATAGACGACGCCAGAGGCCAAGTTCGCGGATTCCATTCCCTCCTCCAGCTTTGTGTAGGTTCTGGGATCAAAATTAGGATGCCCCAGACACCTCTAAATTCTGAGCCATCTCACTGGCCCCAAGAGGTTCTCTTTAAATATGTTTTTCATTTGAGTTTATCCACAAGTCTTTCAACATAGGCTAGGTCTAAACAAATGAGTTAAGCTATGTCTGACACTTCCTGTCCTTTCTTTTTGCATCTTGTTAAGGGGTCCAAGGACAAACACGATAAGAGTATTCTTTCTTTCTCCCTCCCTGTCCCTGTTCCTGTCTCTCTCCCCGTCTCTGTCCCTCTCCCTCTCTGTCTTGGTAAAACATGCACCAGAAGAATGTAAATTCTTTTTTAAAAGCTTCCGCTCTGGCCCCTCTGCTAAGTATCGCTGCCCCAAGAGGATCTGTACCAGCCTGCCTTAATGATTGTATTAAGTAAAGTCATTTCAGAGGCCACCAGCTTTTTACTAGGCTAGCCGAACCACCATCCCAGGTGACTGGCGCAGGGGGACAGGAGGGCCAGCAAGGTCACTCTGACAACAGTGTCCCCCAGAAGGACACCGACTATAGTTCTGCACTTTTTTTTTTTTTTAGTATTTTCGAGACAGGGTTTCTCTGTGTAGCCCTGGCTGTCCTGGAACTCACTCTGTAGACCAGGCTGGCCTTGAACTCAGAAATCCACCTGCCTCTGCCTCCCAGAGTGCTGGAATTAAAGGCATGCGCCACCACTGCCACCCGGCTTCTTTACTTTTTTTTTTTTTTTTTTTTTTTTTGTATTTTCAAGTTCTGCACTTTCTTAGGAGTCATTAGTAAGAGATTTGAGTCTCTGAGAGAAATGGGACGTCTGGAGGAAGGCTTGATGCTCTTCGAAAACCCCATATTCTGTTCCCATCACCCACCAAAAGTGGCTCACACCAGTCTATGCTCCAGCCTCAGGAGATCCAATGACCTCTTCTTGTGCACGCCCACACGCACGTGCATGCACACGCACACGCACAACGTATTTAAAAGAAAGGAATCAGGAAGTGGTGGCCCGCACCTTTAGTCCAGCACTCATTGGATCTCTGAGTTCAAGGCCAGCCTGGTCTACAGAATGAGTTCCAGGACAGCCAGGGCTACACAGAGAAACCCTGTCTCAAAAAACTTAAAAAATAAAAAAGGTAAAAATTTCTATCAGAGATAGCATCCACTACCCGCAACCAAACACAGGTACCCCCAGCAACTGTGAAAGCAAGGTGGCATGCTGACCTCCAGGTCATTGAAGAACAGGTGTGTGTCAGCGAGGTTGAAGATCATCTCCTCCATCATCAGGCCGATGCGCACTGACGTCGTGGTGTCCTGTGGGAAAGAGAAGGAACAGTTTTCTGCTTGTGTGGCCTCTGGGGCTCTGGAAGGCAGCCGGAAGTTCCTGCTCTTTCGGATAGCTCTTGTGTGGCTGAGAGCACGGCCTGGGATGAGCACAGCTTGTCTACATCAGGAGAGAAGATATTACAAAACTCTGGACTTCACTCTGGAGTGATGGCTACAATGGATCTCTGAGAAACCGTGAGGGGGCCGGACATTAGCGGGTCAGAGCGTACGGTGCGAAACAGTTTAATCATTCAGGTGTGTCTGTTCCCCACCCCCACTCTATACAACACGGTTGGCTACTGTAATGGTCCATTGTCAGCTCTACTGACACAGACTCAGTGCGGGAACACACCTCTGGGTGCATCTGTGACGATGTGTCCAGAAAGGTTTGCCTGGTGGGAAGACCCAGTCGGGTGTGCAGAGCACCATGGCCTGGGCTGGGATGCCAAACCAAAGAAGAAGAAAGAGGAGAAAGGAGCTGAGCTGAGCCTTCATCTGCTTCCCAGCTTAACCAGCCGCCTCAGGCTCTCGCCACCATGACGTCCACTCCTCAAGAAACTTGCGCTTGAAAACCATAAGTGGAGGGCTGGAGAGATGGCTCAGTGGTTAAGAGTGCCGACTGCTCTTCCAAAGGTCCTGAGTTCAAATCCCAGCAACCACATGGTGGCTCACAACCATCTGTAATGGGATCTGATGTCCTCTTCTGGGGTGTCTGACAGTGTACTCACATATAATACATAAAGAAATCTTTAAAAAAAAAAAGCATGAATGGAAATAAATCCTTCCTTCCTTAGCTTGCTTTTGTCAGGGATCTCGGGTAGAAAGTAACTACTATGAGGCCTTGCTCCCAGTCACCCACCCCAGAGGGGGACACGCTCCAGTGCACAGTGAACATGGCCGGGGGTCTGTCATGTCTGGCTCATGAATGAAGGGCTGCTTGTTTGTCCCCTTTTGTTAAAGATTTATTTATTTATCTTATGTATAGGAGTGCTCTATCTCCATGGACACCAGCACACCAGAAGAGGGCATCGGGTCCCAGCATAGATGGTTGTGAACCACCGTGTGGTTGCTGGAAACTGAACTCAGGTCCTCTACAGAGCAGACAGTGATCCAGCCTGTGGTGGGTTTTTGTTTGTTTGTTTTTTGTTTTTTTGAGACAGGGTTTCTCTGTGTAGCCCCAGCTGTCCTGGAACTCACTCTGTAGACCAGGCAACCATGGGCAGAGCCCTCTAGAACATGGGAGCCGAGTTAATCTTTCCTTTTTAAAGTTGTTTTTCCAGTGGCTTGGGGTACAGTTAGATAAAAGCTAACAGTGTCTCCAGCCAGTGGAGACAGAGACACTCGCCCCTGCACGGAGACCGTGAGTCCCAAAAGCCTTTAAAAAATGGATCTGCTGGGCCCTGAGGACTCAGGTGCTGTAGTTGGCACGTCCAGGTGGGAGCTTTACGGGCCCTGCAGTCTCCCGCATTCTCCACAACACGGATCTCCTCACAGAGCCCATCCAATCCTGGGCTCCAGGGTAAAGATAATGAGGTGCAGACTTGCAGATGTCAGATGATTTGAGGATATGTTGGTCAGTTTTTATCGTCAACTTGACACAACTTAGAGTCCTCAGGAAAGAGGGTGCCTCCGCTGAGGAACTGCCTCAGTTGGACTGGCCTTTGGCCACGTGTGAGAGAGACTGTCTTGATTGGTGATTGGCATGGGAGGGCCCCGTGTTCTGTAAGAGTAAGAGTACCATCTTTCAGAAGTGGGTCCAGGCTATGCAAGAAAGCTTGTTAAGTATGAGCCAGCAATCCAGCAAGCCATGTTCCTCCACTGTTCCTGCCTCTAGGTTCCCACACCGACTTCCTTCAGCGAGGGACTGTGACCCGGAACTGAGGGCTGGGGAGGCGGCTCAGGCAGTGAGGGGTTTGCCCTGTAAGTACGAGGACCTGAGTTCATACAACACTCAGTGTGGTATGCAGACTTACAATCTCAGTGTTGGGAGGTAGAGACAGGGAGCCTGTGGCTCCCTGCTAGCCAGAGTAGCCTAACTCGTGAGCTCTGGGCAGACTCCAACAAATCGTGCTCAGTAATAAGAGCTCAGACTGTCCACTGGCCTCCATGTGTATATGCACCCATGACCATGGGCACCAGCACACATATATACATGCACACCACACATGTACACACACACACACACACACACACACACACACAGAGAGAGAGAGAGAGAGAGAGAGAGAGAGACAGAGAGAGAGACAGAGAGGGGGGGGCATTCTTGCTCTAAAAGTAAATAATTCCAAACACAAACCTTTTTTTGACCTTAAAAATAAAACAAAATTAAAAAAAAAAAGAAAAGAAAAGAAAGAACAAGACCACAAAAAGGAAAAGCACAAACGAAGGGAGCCCAGCGGCTGCCCTGGCTTCACACAGAGCTGTGGAGAAGCAGGCCAGGACACCTCCTCCTCCAGCCTTCAGAGCCTCCTATTCAGGATTCCGGCCAGGAGGTGGCAGACAGAGACTCTGTAACTGCAGAAGGCATGGGGGGTGGGGGAGTCAGTGTGACCCAGGGAAGGTTGTGTGCCTTCCCTCTGTGCCTCTGCACAACCCTTAGGAAAGGCATGCCTGCTGTGCACGACTGTGAGGGTGGCTCTCTCAGCAGGAGGAGGGAGGAGAACAGTCATCTGGCCCGAAGGGAGTGACTCAGTACAAAACAATCACTGGGTGTAAAATCTCCTTCTCTACGGAAAGTATTTATGTCATTCTAAGAAAGGAAATCATAGATATGAATAAAGCTGAGAGAGGCAGGACATGAGCAGGAGGTCTGTGCCTGTGACCAGGGTGAGGGACAGGACCTTCTTTCTTTTTGGTTTTTGACAGGGCTTCATGTAGCCCAGGCTAGCCTCAAACCTACTACACAGTCAGTGCTAATCTTGGACCCCTGGTTCTCTTCTTCCACCTCCCAAGTGCTAGGATTAAAAGCCTTTTGTGATGTATTCATTCTTCTGGTGCTGGGAGGGAACCCAGGGCCTTTGCACATGCTAGGTGAGTGCTCCACCATTGGGCTGTGGCCCCATCCTTGAGAACTGAATATTTTATTTTGCATTTTGCGAAGTCAGAAATCACGGAGAAGACAGAAAAAAGAAACTTGGAGATAAGCATCAAAATAGTTCAGCACAAATTGAAAACTGTTGCCTTCCGGCAGAAAGCAAAGGTGGCGGCCTGTGTGGGCTGCTCTTCCTCAAATACTTATCTGGATATAATGTCACGAATTTAAAGTATATGCAGACTTTACTTGGGTTAAAACGATGACAAAAAATTGGCAACATATTCTGAAAATACCACTTTGCTTTATTATTATTTTTTTTTAACCCAGGGGAAAAATCCGTACTCAATTATTGTGTTTGATTGTGAAAAGCCTTCATAGGTTCAAGTGTTTGAACATTTGGTACCCAGTTGGTAGCGCTGTTTTGGAAGGTTCTAGAACCTGTAGGGGTGGAGCCTCCCTAGAGAAAGTGGGCCAGTAAGGGCGGGTCTTCACGTTTGATCTACGCTCTTTGCCATTTGCATTCTGACTGTGGATGCCATGTGGTCCCCCTCCCATGGTTTCCCAGACACCACGGACTGTCTCCCATCAAACTGTGAGTCAAAGTAGCCCCTTCCTTCCCTAAGTGGCTTTTTACCAGGTGTTTGGTCAGAACAAGGACAAAAGGCACCAATAAACTGCTGAGAGATGACTCGTTCAGAACTGAGGGTGAGCTGCGGAAGGTGGGAACCTTTGCAATCTTCTGCAATCTAACCAAACCACCCAGCCAAAGGAGAAGAGAGCAAAAATTGATTGTCACAGGGGCGGGGGAGATGGCTCAGTCAGTAAAGTTCCTGCCATGCAAGTGTGGGGACCTGAGTCTGGATCCCTGGTACCCAGATAAAGGCCAGGCATGGCGGCTCAGCTGTAACCCCGGTGCTGGAGGTGGGCAAGAGACAGGTGGGCTCCCAGAACTTGTTGGCCAGCTACACACATATGTGGATTCACACACAAACCATATACATGTATGTGTGTGTGTATTCACACCTCCCACATATATACATATACACATATATCCGAATATATATACATACTCTGTCACAGACATATTTGCACATACTTACTATTGTTTTAAAGGACAGATAAGCTAAAAGAAAACAATAATTCAAGTGTGAGAGTTGGAGAGAAGCTTCCCATGCACTTCTGGCTGCCTACTGGATCCACCCCGACACCCTCTGTGACACAGCAGCCTGCCCTGCTGGCTTTAGTGGAGCAATCGATAGTGTGACCCCGTCAAGTACAGACCAAAGTATGGACGCTTCCTCGGTATGCTTTCAGATCCACACTAAGCCTGTATCAGCCAACGGTACACGGAGGGTTAAACACACCTGGCCCAGAGTCCCGGCACAGTTCATATCCCACGGACTCCCGTGGAGGACTCACGCCCTCATCAAAGACGCAGCAGCAAGAGCAGCTGATGTCCCACTGCGCAGCCAGAGATGCCAGGCACTTGAAAGGCTCCCCTAACCCTCGCATGCTCTTCGGATTAAAGCAGGGTCAGTGGTTAACTTGCTAAACAAGCACCACCGTACAAGGATGACTTGAAAAACAAAGAACAATTAATACCAGAACTGGGAGGCTGGAGAAGGGCTCAGTGTCGAACACGCCCCTGGAAAGGCTCTGTTGGGGCAGGGTTGGGGGGGATGGAATGCTATTCTTGTTGGATGTTTGCGGGTGGCTGTCTCCCTGAGAAGCTATAAACCAGGCCCAGACTCGGCAGATTTTTCCAGCGAGCCCTAATGTTCTGCGGGTTTCTGGAATTAACTTTGATGGCATCGTGGTGGTCTGTGCATGCCTTGGGTTAGGGGGCTAGAAAGGGATGGTGGGACTGCCCCCGGGGCAGAGTCAGTGCTCTGGATCCCCACAAAGCACGGGGACCCAACTCTAATGCCTTTGTGATGAAATTCTTCTAGTTCGAGGAGGCGATTTCATCCTATGGGCTCGTCAGACAGCAGCCTGGTGGTTGCCACGCTATCTTGGGATGTGTGGTTTTATTTCTTGGGTGGAAAGAGAGGGTAAAACTATAAAAAGGGAAAGTCTTCGCTAAAACGAAATCAATCTGACATGTGATAATCACGAGAGAAGACAAGGGGCGTGGCTTGGAACCATTTGGGCAACAGTTGGTTCCCGGGGAAGGAGAAATGGGCGTGGCTTTGGACTACCTGGGCAGCAGTTGGTTCCTGGGCCAGAGAGATGGGCGTGGCTTGGAACCACGGGGATGGGGTGGGTGGGATGGGGGGATGGGGGGATGGGGGGTTAGGGGGGAGGGGAGCAGCACTTGGTTCCCCAGGCCAGAGAGATGACTCAGCCATGGAGAGCTTGCAGCTCTGCCAGAGGTTTGGTTCCCAGCACCCATGTCAGGTAGCTGACAATCACCTGTGGCTCTGGCTTCAGGAGATTTGGTGATTTTTTTTTTCTGGCCTCTGGAGACACCTTGGTGTGGTGGTACATGCATGCACGCGCGCACACACACTACCCATCCATCACCACACCTGCGGGAGGCTGATGAGCAGAATGTAACAGAATGGTAGCCATCTGCCCTGTAACCCACAGCAGTTTAATTAGGGTGTGCGGATCCCTCTGTGATATGTCTCAGGCACTGGAACTCACAGAGATTCACCTGCCTCTGCCTTCTGAGTGCTGAGATTAAAGGCATCACCATGCCCAGTTTATAGCCCAGTTTTTTAAAGCCTTTAAAAATTTTTATGTAGGAGTGCTCTGACTCCACGTATACCTACATGTCAGAAGAGGGCAGCTTATTTCCTCCAGACAAATCGAGACTCTAAGGCCATGCTACTAACAAGAGGCAAAAGCTGGGATTTGAACCCAGGGCTGTCCAAATTAAACAAACAAACAAAACCCCTAAAACTAAAAACTTCATTCCTTGAATGTGTCTTTGCAGAGACAATGACATAAAACAAAATACTGTTACTATTACTACAATGAAGGCAACGATCACATTTCTCTGATAAATGTGGATTTTAAGACAGCAGTTGTCTACTTTTTAAGATTTAATCTGGGGCCAGCAAAATGGCTCAGTGGGTAAAGGCACTTGCCGTGTTAGCTTGGCAACTTGAGTTTGAGTCTTGGGACCCAAACAAGGATAGAAGGGGAGAAGCAACTCTACAGAGCTGTTCTCTGACTGTACATCTGTGCACACATGTGTATGTGTGCACACACATACACTTACATACATAAACAGAACACATTCACACAAACTCCACACACCCATGCACAACTAACTCTCTCTCTCTCTCACACACACACACACACTCATTTGCTAGCGCTCATCTTTTTAAATGTGTTTCTGAAAGATGGCTGGTGGATGGTTAACAACTTCAATGGGCTGGTTAACAATTTTTTCCCTTGTGTTTCTGGATACAAGGCCTCTGTATGTACCAGGCAAGTGCCCTACCACTGAGCCTCACCCAGGCCACAGAGGGCACATCAACTGCCTATCAATTGTTTGCAAGGTGCCGGGAGAGTACAGTCTGAATATTCTAGTAATACAGTTGGGGGGTGGTTGCCTTAGCTGTGCGTGTGTGTGTGTGTGTGTGTGTGTGTGTGTGATATGCATGTGAGATGTGGGTGTATAGGTGGTATGTATAATGTGTATGTATGTGTGTTGTACACACATGTACATGTGTGTGCTGAGGCATACAGGGCAGAAGTAGACTCTGGGCATCCTCCCTTATTACTCTCCACTCTTTTTTTGGAAGAGAGTCTCTCACTGAACCCGGAGCCCGATGCTTCAGTCAGGCTGGCCGGTCGTTGGGGAGCCTCCTGTCTCTACTCTCTTTCCCCTACCACCCAGCAATCCGGTCACACATGTGCGATGCCACGCCTGGCTTTCACGTGGGCACTGAGGACCCCAGCTCAGGTCCCCATGTCTGCATTGGGGGTGCACACGCCTCACTGTGCCTCTCTGCAGGCCCCAGGTCCGTGGTTACAGTATTTCCAGAGGAACCTTCTGGGTATCTGCATATCTAATCTCCACCCCTCATGCCAATAGCCTCTCCCTTCCACCCAGCCACAGACTTCTCCAGGCTTGGTCCCACAGGCCCCAGGAGCCATCTCTCTGGTTTTGAAGACCCAGTCTGAAGGACTTGAGATGAGGGAAACTGTGCTTCTCGGATGGCAGCATTAGCAAACTAACTTTGAATTCCAGGGTGCAAAAACACCGAAATGAAGCTAGCTTCCTAACACAGGCACACACTGAACTACAGGATGAACAAAAATGAAGAAACCACAAAGAAAGCCAAGGCTGGGGCCGGTAGAGGGCTTTTCAGGCTTGACAAAGCAGGAGTTCGATCCCAGTCAGTGCCATAAACCCAGAGGGCTTTACACGCCCAGCACTCAGGTGGAGGCTCTGAAGTTCAAGGTCATTTTTGACTTTCTAGTGAGTTCGAAGCCAGCCTGGGCTACCCTGCCCCAGCCCTAATTAAAATCTCCCAACCACAAAGGCAGGAGGTGCCTCTCTTGAGTCTCAAGGCAGAAGTGGGACCCACTAGTTCGAATCACCCACATTGAGGACCCTGGGTACACACTGGGATGCTGCTTGTGTTTTTCTGAAGGTGACTTGGGGAGAACCTCACTTAACTTCATGCCCCTCATCCTGACCTGAACAGCCATAGTGTTCACTTCTGAGAGATGGATCAACAGAGACAGTCTAGTCACAGGAAAAGCCTCTGCTTTTGGGATTGGCCATCCATGGGCCTTTCTGGCCACACCTATTCTGTAAACCTGGTTCTTCCTTCTTCAGATGCCACCTGGAGAAAAGTTTTGGGGGCAGAGGGAGGGTAATGGCTTGGCACTGCGCCACCCCCAGGCTGCTCCTGTCAGGACCCAGACTGCCCCGGAGCCAGGCTTGTGTCTCTGAGTGGTGCTGTCTGGGCCTGCCCACGTTCCGTGCGCAGGGTGGGTGTCTCGCCAAGTCTCGAGCTGGCTCACGGCCCGACGCCTGCGGTCACCTTCCTTTTTCTTCTATGTCAATTACCCTGCCATCCCCAACTTCAGTATGATATGCAGAATGATATACCATTGCACCTACTTTGGTATGAAGACCCCCTCTCTTCCTTGAAAAAAAAAAAAAACCCACCTGCGCACACAAAACCAATTGAAGCCATCACACCATCTGAATCTACTGGGCCTTTAAATATTCCTGCCAAGTAGTTGTTTAGAGGCTAAGCAAATAATTACTCTGCCAGGAGGAAGAAAAGTACTAATTAAAGCTATTCATTAAAGCAGCTCGAGTATTCTGTGGGGTTTATCTCTCTGAGTGTCAGCCAGAGGTTAGGGGCGGATTAGCACACAGTGGAAGGCTAGGCCAGTTAAACCTCCTCCTTGTGGTTAGCCTTAAATAATAAAGTTGTCATTAAAAGCATGAATTTAATGGTTTTAATTGGGTTTAATTACTTGGAAACTCCTGGAAAACAGATCAGTTTGTTAGAGAAAGAAAAAAGAAAAAAAAAACTTTTTTAAAAGAGAAAGACAAGAAAATGATGGTCGTGAAGGAAAAAAAAAGGTTAATTCATGTGTTTGAACAGTAAAGGAAAACAACACGAACCCAGAGCCCCTCAAACTTGATTCCCCAGGAAGCTCCAGAGAACAGGAGAGTGAGAGAAATAGGAAAATATCAGCACATGGGTTTATCTGTATGAACAAGAACTCCACCAAAGACCTCAGGATAAATTCAGTCACTGTGACAAGAGCCAACGGAGGACCCAGGATGGGGAAGGGAATCACTGTGAAGAGGCAGAGAGCAGCCAGCTCCGCTCTCCGGGTGCCAGGTAGCCTCACACAGGGATTGTTATTGGGCTTAAGTCATTTATGTTTAAAGAACACAATGCCTTCTAGACAAGGCATTTTTCAGTCAATCCAAAGCCAGAAATCCAAAGCCAGAAGCACAGAGGAAGCCGCAGACCCCATCTTGTTTGACCTGGATGGAGCTGCTGTTGCTATTCAAGTGAGAAAACTTTGAAAGCCAGGCTGAGACCGTCACCCTGACATGAGCCGGGTCCAGGACAGTCCAGGGTGGAGAGGTGTGGATGGCACTGCAGCCTGGAGCGTCTAAGGTGTTTTGGACACGGAAGGCTATATGGGGCGACCCCTGTCCCTACCAGCACCCCATGGTTCCTGCTCTTTTTGCTCATCACCATAGCAATCCTTCAGATCCCCTTTCACAGACGCAGCACTGGACACAGCCAATAGCATGGTTTTCATTTCTTTGAGACGAGATTTTGCTCTATGTCCAGACTGACCTTCGAACTGGAAGAGCATCTCCTCTCTCAGTCTCCCTAGTGCGAGACTATAGGCATTAGACCCCATGACTGATTCCAGAGGTCTGTTTCTAAAAGTTTGCTTCTTTTTTCTGTCTATAAATAAAATTTTATTGAAACACAACCACATGTACAATTTGTGTACTGTCTTTGGTCATTGTCCCATTACAGTCAACATGTTCAACATGTGTGACAGAGTCTATTTGGTCCTTAAAATTAAATTCTTTTTCTTCTCTTCTCTTCTCTTCTCTTCTCTTCTCTTCTCCTTCCTTCCTTTCTCTCTCTCTCTCTCTTCTTTCTTTCTTTCTTTCTTTCTTTCTTTCTTTCTTTCTTTCTTTCGATAGAGGGTCTGGCTGGCCTTGAACCCTAATTTTCCTTGCTTCAGGCCTCTGAGTGCTGGGATCACAGGTATTCATTATCATGTGTGATTTAAGGGTCAATTCTATAAGACACTGCTGTTCAGTCACTTTATAAGATCTGCCTACCACAGAGCTGACCCCTTCTAAATACCTGTGACGTGTTAATGTGCACATTCCAACTTTGAAACCGAGAAGGAACACGGTGACCAAGCAACTTGTTGGGTACAACTAGGGGATGAGGCTGGCTTTGAACTTGGGCCATCTGATTTCAGAGCATACACTCTAGACCACAAGAGGATGCACATTTTTTTTTTTTTAAATACAAAGCATACTAACCTCCATGTTCTGTGTGGTCTGGACTATAACCCCTCAACCCTTCTGGGTTTTTGCAACACAAAAGCAGCCCCAGACAATACATAGTGCACGGGAGCAGCTGGGTGTCAATAAAACTTTATTTACAAAGAGAGTTAGTGGGCCATATTTGGTGCACAGAGCACAAGAGTCTGCTGTCCTTGGATACAGGGCTGGGTGTGGTGATGAGTTGTGAAACCCTGCATGTTTAACAAGCTTTTGCTTTGCATAATAGCTAAGGCCTGGGGATTTTTCTCTTTATAATGGACACTACTTCTTTTTGTGGTATGTATGCTGTTGTATGGGGTACAACGTGCTACTTGTTTCCCAGAGGATCCACTGAGCACACACACACACACACACACACACACACACCAACCCACAGCAATGCTTGGTGGAGAGACCATCAAAGTCTACTTCTGTCTCAAACCACCTCTACGTAGCTGAGGATGACCTTGAACTTCTGACTGTTTTAAAAAACATCGTGTATGTGTGTGTGTGTCTTGCTGAGCATACACAGTCCCTGGATTCCATCCTGAGCAGAACCAAAATAAAACAAACATTTTTTTTTTGAGTGGAGTATTATGTAGCGAGGCAGCCCTTGAACTCTTGCTCTCCCTGCTTCCCGTCCCCACCTCTTCACCAAGTGCGAGCTCCACTGTGTCTGGCGAATTATTTTATGAATATGTTGCCTACATTTGTGCCTGTGCTTCATGGGTTTGCCTGATACCCAGGGAGATCAGAAGAGGGTGTCAGGTTCTCTGCAACTGGAATTCCATGAGCTACCATGTGGATGCTGAGAATGGAAAACGGCTCCTCAGTAAGAGCAGCCAGTGTCCTTAACAGCTGAGCCATCTTTCCAGCCCATACACTTGTTTTGGAGTTCATAATTCAGGGGCAACCATCACCTCTATCTAATCCTCAAAATTTTCCCCACTGAAAAAAAAAACTACAAATCCCACAAAACACTGCTTCTCTACCAAGCTTTGCCCCAGGTCACCAGCAGCCACATCCTAGCTCCTTGGACACACACCTCGAAGCCATCCACACAAGGCTCCGCCTCTTCTCTTACTTCTTCCACGTTTGCAGCTTTTGCCCCACGTAACGCGGCTCCATTCCTCTTCATGACCAAATGATAGTCCACCAAGTGACCCCGTGATGTCCCCGGAAGGATCCTTTAGCTCTATGTTCCTACTTAGAATAAGGTCCCATTGGGGGTTCCCCACCTGAGCTCTGCCCCGCGCCGTTAGAGGGGCCCCAAGTCCACACACTTTGTGGGGGAGGAGTAAGGGAAGCTGGCACGGGTAGGGACACGCCCCACTGCAGTGTCCATCAAGCGTGAGGACGTCAGGGCTGATGCCCACCCGCCACTCATCCAGTCTCACTTCATCTCCGGAGGCTCCAGGAAGCCTAGCAACCTTTGGACGTGCTCAAAACCTCCTATTGTTGGAGACTAAAGGGCGTGACGCACAGGTGGGCGCTGGGGGGGGGGCGGGTGTACCCTCTCAATTAGAAAAGGAAACCCCTACCATTGTTTCCGTTTCCAGGGCGCGGGGGACCTTTCTCACCAGGACCACTGAGAGCACAGCCCCTGTATTTAGAGAACAAAAGAACCTCTCACCCCAGCCCAATCTGGTTCCCTTAGGGTTTTCAGAGGTGGGTAAACCTCCCGGCAGGTGGGCAGGGCGCAGGGACAGGGCTTGCAAAGGGAGCAGGCTGCACTTTCTAAGCCCTGAACTGGCCCCCTAACCCTCAACCCAAGCTGGCGGGGGAGGGGCGGATTCCACCAGGAGACAGCTTTTCCAAGTGACAGTGAGCAGTGACTTCAAAGAAAGAACGTAATGAACGCTTCTCAGATAACCCCCAGCAGTCACCAAAACCTATATTTTCTGTTGGATGGAAGCTTTTAATGCGAAGAAACCCGTAGAAGTACAGGCCTCGGGCTCCTGCTGGGGGTTACGCTATTACAAGGGATTAAGATGACAAAGGGTACCGCCCCCTGCCGGAGGCCCCATGACTGTCATTCACCTGCATGACGTCTTTCAAAGCATCTCCGGGCTCCCTTCTGGTCCACCCCAAAACTGTAAAATGCCTTACAGGATGGGTGAAGTGGTTAGAGAAGTTACCCCCAACCCCTTAATACCACCAAAAAAACAAAAAAACAAAAAACAAAAACAAAAAAACAAAACAAAAAAAAAAACGTGATCGGAAGCACTGGTCCAAGCTGTTTCTTCATTAGTCATAAGAACCAAATAGCTTTAACTGTCAACGTCCGAAGGTGGAGAAAAGATTCTGATGGGAGCTCAACCCCAGTGAGGGAACAAAATCCCCCACTTCCTCAGCAAATCCTTTCTAAATTGTATTCATCTTGACTTAATCCACCTCTGCCGAGCGAATTAGGCAGTATTTATTTTGAGAGTCTACTTTATAGAGTTCTAAGGACTGTGTTTTGCCGGGGCTGGGGCTCCTCAGCCTGTCAGACCTCAGGCTGTCGCAGGCCCAGAGCCCAGCACAAAGTAAATAAACACAGCTGAACTCGGGAGGAACGCGAAGGTTTTCTCATTAAAGAAATAAAATAAACAGCGCTCCTTAAGCACTTTGCCTGGTGTTTGTTAGAGGATGGAGAGGATCTAGATGTCTGAGAGGCAGCTGTGAGCAGAGAGCTGTCTGTGTCTTGAGGTGGGTTGGGGGTGGGGATCCAATCTAAGGGCCTCGGGATGAACTGTCCTCCAATGGGCCCTGCTCATTCGAACCTTAGTTAGCATGGCCAAAATAGTAACATGATCATATTTAATTTTAAAATTTCTGTCGTGTGTGAGTGTAGTGTGTGTGTTTGTATGTGTGTGTGTGTGTGTGTAGGCATGCCTCTACCATGTGCTAGAATCACATGCATGTCACTTCTTTTTTTTTTTTTAATGTGGGTTTTAGACATGAGTTTTTCCTGGCCTTGGCTCCCAGCTGTATCACCAGAGCTTGGGGCACGGCTCTGGCCCAGGAGGAGCCGGGTACTGCAGAGCTGAGCTTCTGTGGGTGCTGGGCACATGGGTACCATGGGTGCTGCTGGGTCTTGGGTCTACTGTAACGATGCCAACTGCCTCTCTGTTTGACCAGGCTCTGCTGCTCCCTCCCACAGTGACCTGGCAGAAGGTCTTCCATTTTTGCTTCCTCTATACAAAGGAGCCAGTTGGAAGTTCTGGACGAAAGGAGCAACCAGCAGGCTCCTGGCCTCGGTCCCCAAGCTCAACCCCGCTGATTGGGGAGTGAGTTCTGGGGATCCCTGGCTTCCCCACTGTGAGGCCCTCACCCTGTTGACTCACTTAGGCCCTGGCTGGGATGGGGCAGCTGTGACCATGACTGGCCTCACTATGAGAAGCTCCAGGGACAGGAACCAGACGCACGCCCATGACACCCTGAGGAGCCGAGGACTGCACCACCCACCTCCAGGCTCTTGCTGCTGAGCCTCCAAACACCTATTTACTGTCTTCTGTCTGATCCAGTCTGCGGAAGGCTGGTGAGGGAGCCGGAGAACACAGGCTTGACTGGGAAGATAAATTATATTAAGGCAAAAGAAAACTCCATTTAGTGCAGCAGGGGCAGAGAACTCTGTCTGCTCCAGACACTTTCAATGTCTCCTCCCCAACTCTCATGGCCTCAGCAGACACCTCTGGCTCCCACTGCTTGCCAGGCTCTGATCTGGCCCCAGGCTGCAGCTGGGACCACGTTTCTGTCCAGCCCAAAGCAGAAGGAAATGGATCCCCCAAACATACTTATATTTTTCCATATTTTAGACGCAGTGGAAAAAGTTATTGAAATATGCACCATAAAAACGAAGCTAAAATCTAGGACTGTGGAGGAGGCTCGCTGGGTAGAGAGGGCTTCCCACACACCCACAAGGACATGAGTCCTGGTCCCGAGCACCCACATAAAAAGCTGGGGGTGGCTATATATGCACTTGTAGCCCCAGCACTGTGTGTGGGAGGGTGGGGACAGGAGGATCATTGTGGTTGGCTTGCTGCCAGCTCAGCTCCAGGTTCAGGAGAGACCTCATCTCAAGGGGAGGACACCTGTGTCCTCTTCTGACTCCACATGTATGTACACACATGTGTGAATATAGAGCACACACACATAGGACAACCCACCATGACTCGATAAAGGCAATCTGTTCCTATTGTTGAGACATTGATATATCTGTCATGCAGAGACTTAACTACTACTTCAGTCAGGGACTCGGGACTGATTGGAGGCTATTTTCACGATGCAGGGTTGTGACGTGAATTATATTATTACGGAGTTATTATTATAATAATTACATTATGATGATTATTTTCTTTCATTATTTGAGTTTTGGCACTGATTTGAACTTTTCAAATATTGCATAAAAATACGGTAGTTTGGGTCTATCCCGAGGGTAGGGAATAGCTCCGTTAACTGGGACTCCACTCGGCTCGGGCCATGTGCACCCTCATCTCTAAACAATAGAATTAGCTAGGCTTTCATTAGTAGCCACTTAGCAACTCATCTTCTTAAACAACTTATTTTATGTATTATCCTGGGGTCTGTGAGCATGGGCATATGTCACACAAACGACATAGTGTCTCTATAGGGGTCAGAGGTTAACTTTTGGGAGTTCGTCTTCTTTCTCCAGTGAGGGTTCCGGGGTTTGAACTCAGGTCACTAAGCACATTTAACTGTGGAGCCGTCTTGCAGGTCTGTTAACTTGCCCTTTGTGTATTCTCTCAGAACGCGTCTTAGTGTGGGAGGCAGGAAGGAGCCTGATTTGGTCTGAATGACTTCCGGATGCATGCATAATAAAGTGCACTGTATCCTCTGAGTGAACTTTCAGGGCAAACACCTCTTTATTGTCTTATGTCTCTACATAACTGGGTGAGGAGCGTGGTTAAAATCAGATGCGTGCTTTACAGTGAGCGAAGGCTTACCCAATCCAAGCCTGTCAATCAAAACAGAAACCCTGTCACTCTTTTTTTTGTTTTGTTTTTTGTTTTTTTGTTTTTTTGGATTTGGTGTTTTCAAGACAAGGTTTCTCTGTGTAGCCCTGCCTGTCCTGGAACTCACTCTGTAGACCAGGCTGGCCTCAAACTCAGAAATTTGCCTGACTCTGCCTCCCAAGAATGCTGGGATTACAGGTGTGCGCCACCACCACACGGCATACTCTTTTTTTTTTTTAAAGATTGTTTGCCAATCTTTTTTTTTAGATTCATTTATTATTATTATTATTATTATTATTATTATTATTATTATTATTGTTATATGTAAGTATGCTGTAGCTGTCTCCAGACACTCCAGAAGAGGGCATCAGACCTCATTATAGATTGTCGTTAGCCACCACATGGTTGCTGGGATTTGAACTCAGTACTGACGGAAGAGCAGTCAGTGCTCTCAACAGCTGAGCCATCTCTCCAGCCCTGCCCTGTCACTCTTTACCCCTTAGCAACCAGCTCCTCCTCCTAGGCCTGAAATGGAAGATGTGACAATACCTGGGCCCTGAGTTCTCTGGATTAAGCACCCTGCTGCTCCTGTAGGCTTATCATGTCTGATCTGCCCCCAGATGCTTTGCTCCTGGAAAGTTGCTTGTTACACTGCAATCTGTGCGCTTTTTTTAGGTCTTTAACTAAGGTTCCAAGAAGCTGGAATCACCTGGCAGGACTGGTGAACCCCGGTAATGTAATCCGCCTTGGGACTGCTATCATGGAGTTTACGTTCATAGGCCGTAGCTATCGGGTGAGAGTGGGGCAGGAAGGGAGGAACCTGGAGCAGGATTGGGGAATGAGATTCCCGGTAGACAAGACAGCATGTGCAAAGGTCCTGTGGGAGCCACGATGAAGCACCTGAGGGAGGGGCCAGTTACAGGGTCAACACTGAGGCGCGAGTTCCCATTTCAAAACTGACTGTAAAGGTGATGCAAACAGAAAGACAGAACAGTGGAGTAGAATGGACAGTCCCAAACAAGTCTATCTGAATGGTTGTCTACCCGCCCAACATACACCTAAGTTTGATCCTCAGGACCACATGGTGGAAGGAGAGAACTGACTCCCACGAGTTGTCATATGACCCTCAGGAACACCACGGCACACACACAACACAACACATACACACACACTAAGTAAATGTAACAAAATTGAAACATGAGACCGAGGCACGGAACTCACAGCTCTGGGAATAGACTAACCTGCTGAGCCGTCTACACTGAGACTAAGCACGTTGAATCTCTACAAAGCAGTAACCAACAGCAACACAAGCTGTAGTCACCATGCCAGAGTTGAGCTCCACCTTTGCACTTGGAGCTTCTGGAAGTGAGCCACAGAGGGCGGTGCCATGGATATGGGAGGAAAGATGGCTAAAATACCTCTCCTCAAACCAGAGATGGTTCAAATACCTCTCCTTGCATCTCACCCTGCATCAGGGCAAGGGTTCCCCACACTTTCCACCTTGTGTTCTCCTAATCCCAGGAGGAAAAGCGGGTTTCAGGGAAGAGTGGGCAAGAGGCTTGGGAGGGAGCAGTTACCCCCAGGGGCACAGCGGATGCATCCACAGGAGCTGTGGGAGGTAGCTACTGCAGGGTGTGGGGGGGGGGCTGAGCCCTGGGTGGGGGAGCATGGGAGGGGTTGGCACAGAAGTGAGAACTGCACTCAG
This sequence comes from Apodemus sylvaticus, assembly GCF_947179515.1. Classification (NCBI taxonomy): domain Eukaryota; kingdom Metazoa; phylum Chordata; class Mammalia; order Rodentia; family Muridae; genus Apodemus; species Apodemus sylvaticus. Next base: position 151,308,509 of record NC_067476.1, on the reverse strand, counting down.
CACCCCCTGATTGGGATCAGGAAGACAGCCCAGTTTCTGTTTTAAAACACAAACACCCTGTCTTGAATCATTCCTTAATCGGTTAGCTCTGGTCTCTCTTCCCTAAGTAAACAGGGAGGGAGCCCTCCTCTGGCAGAGGCTGTGACAGACTCCTGCTTCTGTGAAACACTCAACAGAGGGGACGTGAGATATGTGTCCTTGGCATGGATGCCCCAATAATTTCGGCCTCCAGAGCAATTATCAGATCTCTGGGGGCTTGCACTCTTCCAGAAAGGGTGTTTCAGGTTCCTTTGTGGGTCCTAGGGCATGGGATGGTTTGATTTCCATTTCATCTATACCAGTGGGCTCTGGGTCTAGCCTGGGCAAACGTTAAGTGCAGAGGCTGGATAGGCATTGGAGCCAGGGTGGGACAAAAGTTGTCCTGGAATTTAAGAAGTAGAAACTCCTTTTTTTTTTTTTTAGCTGGATTGCTGAGAGGGAACCAACTGCCACGTGGAGATGTTGGCCGAGGGTGAGCGGCAGATGCTGCCCCTGGATCCAGATAGACCCTGAGTCTCCACCATCTCTGGGTGCCTCAGGCACTGTGATTTGACCAGTCCCCTGCGTAGCACACCTATGTGTGCTTCAAACCGAGAATCCTGCTTGCTCTCAGCTGGTAGGAATGGGCACCCTGAATATAGCAGGGGAAGTACAGGGAAACGATAGAGGGTCAGAAGTGGAGGCCTTGGGTTCTTGTTATGAATATCCCAATTGCATTGTCTCCTGGGTCCTGGTTTCTCTGTCTGCACAATGGGCCCAAGGCTATGCTCGTGTTGGCCATTCCCATTTCTCTGACTTCCTGGTTTAGAGGTAGAGCTTGGACCTCTCTCTGGAGCGCAGACTCACAAATTCAGATGTCCCATAAACAGAAAACATTGCATGCTGGGCTAGATTGGTCTTCCACACTCTCTTTCTCCTCAGAGCAACAGAACCCTTGCATCTTAACTAGACATGTGACTGCCTCAGAGAAAGACTATCTTGCCCTGACTCCCTTGCAGCTAGCTGTGGTCATGTGACAAAGTTTCAGCCAATGGGATGTGAACACAAGTGATATGTGTAACTTTCTGATCTGGCCCTCAAAAGGGAGACAAAAGAAAAAAGAGGTTGGAGACATGGCTCAGCAGTTAAGAGTACTGGCTGCTTTTGTAGAGGACTTGAGTTCAATTCCCAGCAACCACATGGTGGCTCACAACTGTGTCTAACTCCACGATATCCAGCACCCTCTTCTGGCCTCCACTGGTACCAGGTATGTAAGTGAAGCACACACTTACACATCTGTTCATGTAAAATTTAACATGGACAATGACAACAACAACAAAAAAAAAGAAAGAAAAGAAAGAAAAAAAGAAAAAGGAAAGGAAAAGGAAAGGAAAAGGAAAAGGAAAAGGAAAAAAGAAGAGTGGCTTTTCTCTTCATATTCCCTCTTCGTGGTGGGAATGTAGCCATGAGGTAAGCCATGAATAATCCTGGCAAGAATCAATGTTCCGGGGATGTCAGAGAGCAAAGCCTGGGGGAGCCTCCATTCTGGAGCTAGTGCAGCTCAAGCTGCTTTGCCTGGAGTCTGAGGAGTGTGTGTGTGAGTGTGTGCATGTGAGTGTATGCATGTGTACATGTGTGTGAATGTACATGCTCACCAGAAATTAGTAATTTCTTTGCTATTTCAAGGGCTTTTGTTTGTTTATTTTTCTAGATGGAGTTTCTCTGTATAGGCCTGGCTGTTCTTGAACTTTCTCTGTAGACTAGGCTGGCCTCAAACTTAGAGAGATCCTCCTGCCTCTGCCTCCTGACTGCTGGGACTAAAGGTGTATGCCACCACCGCCCGGCTGTGTCAAGTCTCTTAAGTTCAGGTCTTCCAGAATTAGCAAATACCCCTCTTCCCTTTTTTTAAACTACTTTATGGGGAGCTGGGGGGAGGGAATGGAAGATTCCAGAAGAGGAATGAGGACATTCAGAGATTGCACAAGAAGGCAGAAGAGCCCGAGTCCTGCTTGCATTCTCTCTTGGATGATCTTACTCCCCGGAGCTTCCGTTTCTTCTTCCAATGACGGAGACTTCCAAAGACTGGTTGCCTTTGGTGACTTTGGATTTTTCTAGCTCTGATCTTCCACAGCCTGGCAGTTCTAGGGCATAGAAACTCAGGTACCCAGGGGGCTGGAGAGCCCTGTGACTGACTGGGGGCAGGCGGGGCCATGGGCCCTGAGAACATGTGTCCCTAAGGGCAGCCCCTGCTGAGTTCTTGCTGATTACCACCACAGGGGAGTGCTGGCTGGCCAGATTTCCTCATTTTTCAAGAAGAGTTAGAAATCTGGATTGTTTTGGTCTGTGCAATTGCCTGATTTTTAAAATGTTGGCGATAAGTTCACTTTTTTTTTTTTTAATACTCTAGAGGCCAAACAAAAATATCTGCAGGCTGGATTTGGCCAGTGGCCACCAGTTAGGAATTTCTCTTTTGACACTGTCTTCCTCCCTTTTCTCCTCCGTTCTTCCTCTTTCCCTCCCTTCTTCCTGCAAATATTTACTTGTCGCCTGTGAGTAGGAGAGCACATTCTGTGACTGGGTTCTGTTTCTGTGAGGAGCACACAAGACACAAACAGACGATCTGGTCCCTCAGAGGCTTGCTATCCTAGATCACTCCGATTTGTTCATCCAACAAATGCTCACTAAGCAAGGCAGTTCCCCAAACTCTGTTGGCTTGGGAAGGTGAGAAATGCTTGTGGTGCCTTGTTCTCAGAGCCCTTAGTGGCATAAGAGGCATCTGTGGCCAGGCAGTGGTGGCGCACGCCTGTAATCCCAGCACTCTGGGAGGCAGAGACAGGTTGATTTCTGAGTTCGAGGCCAGCCTGGTCTACAGAGTGAGTTCCAGGACAGCCAGGGCTATACAGAGAAACCCTGTCTTGAAAAAAACAAAATAAAAAACAAAGAGGCATCTGTGAAGTGTGTGATTATGGTCGAAACGCACAAGTGCTTTTCTAGGGAGAGATGCACCTTCGATGGACGTTGTTAGGGAAAGGCCCTTGAAGAAGATGACATCAACCACAAGGCCTGAGGCTGGGCATGGCGGCACACATCTGCCTCCGTAGCATCTTGAGAGGTTGGGGACCAGCCAGGAGAGCCAGCTGGAAGTGCTGGCTTGACTGAAGGAGTGGGCCTGGGGAGAGGTGGCTGGCACCGAGGAATGACATGGGCCAAGGGGATGGGACACAGAACGGAATGCTCAGTGGGGCCTTTCCTCAAGGGCCCTCTCAGTTTAGCTTAAGAAGCCAAGGGACACACGTAAGAAGGCCGGCTTCTCCCAGACCCACAGTCTTATCCAACATAATCCAGCATGTGCCTGGGGTGGTGACTGCACTTGGTGGATGGATACCCTCACAACAGTGTTAATGGGCAACATACCACAGCCCCAGGGGAACATGTGCCTGCCAGTCTTGGCCCTAGGGGTCGGCATGTGTTCGCTGTGGCTGCTGACTCCGTGTGTCTGATGGCAACCACCAAAGCTTCAAGGAGCCTGAAAGGGCACACCGCCGCCCTGCCACATATATTAATGGTGTGTCTATGGGTGAGAGATTTCTGCGCCCCTGACACCATTTTTGTATCCGGCACAGCATCGTGGCAGACAATAAATCTACCCTGTTAATCACACCTCCGGCTTGTTATAGCTTCCATAAAAACCCGAGAGCAGCTGGGAAAGCCATGAGGTGATGTCAAGTCCAGCACACTAAGCAGAAATAAAAGGCTTTCCCAGGCTTGGTGAGCCTCTTGCCCCACCCGTGCCGCAGGCAGCTACCCCTGGCCTCTTACCTCAGAGCAGACAAGCTTTCCTCTCAAGTGCTACCCTCCAGATCTCCCTGAAGAGACAGCAAATATTCTGCCCATCTGCTTGTGGTCTGTTAAGTCCACAGCAGGTTGTGGAGATGGCTCACACAGTAGAGCGCTCCCACACAAGCGTGAGGGAAGGTCCTTGACAACTGTGTCAAGAGCTGGACATGGTGGCATGCACCTGTAACCCCCGAGCTGGGGTAACTGAGACAGGACCCTAGGGCTTGCTGACCACCCAATCTTAGTAAAGAAGTGAGTTCCAGGCCCAGTGGGGGGAGAGAAATGGAGGCAGATACCCACTGTCAACTTCTGCTCCCCCCAGGCCTGTTTCACGTTCTAGAGAACCAGGGAGTAGGGAAGTGCTTTGGCCCATTTTCTAGGTCATTATATGTTTGGCTGTGGTATACCTCTGCCCTCCAAAGTAGACCTCAAGGGTTTTGGTAATTATAAACACTGATGACTTTATGCTTTGGAGGCAAAGGCGTGAGATGGCAGCTAGGAAATGTATAAAATTCTCACACACCAAAGGGAGGCTTGCTAGCATCCAATATTGGGCTGACTCAAAGGGTCAGCTTTGGGTTGGCATACGGTCATGAGGAGCCTCCGTGATTCCCAGGACAAGCAGCCCCAGCACACAGTTGCATTTGAAAATAAGGAAAAGAGGCAGCAGGTTAGCTAAGTGGGTAGAGGCAGCCACTGTCAAACCTGCTGACCCGGGTTCGAGCCCTGGGACTCACACATGGTGGAAGGTGAGACCTGACCTCCCCAAGCCGTTCTTGAAGATTCACACCCTTACAGTGCCACACGCGTTCACACTCAGACCCAGCCAACCACTCAGGCGCACACAGAGTAAGCAAACACATAAATGTGATTTTTTTTTTTAAAGAGAAAGACAAATCAGCTCCTTACCTTCCCATATCTAGATGCGAATGTCCCCGTGAGCAGGGAGTGGAAAATAATGATTGTCTCGTCCAGGTCCCAGACGAACACGCGCTGTGATGGGAGAGAGGAAGGAGAGATGGAGTCGCCTGTGTCTAATTCATGTCTACAGGTCTCAGTCCTCTTGGAGAAGTCTGTAGACAGGGGACCCACACCGTGCCCTGCGCTGCCGCTGAACCCCATTTGTGAGTATATCATCATGGCTGATTTTGGGACTCCCACCAGCCACACCTGGGCTGGAACCAAGGGTCTTCACCTAAAAACTCAAAGGGCTCACTCAAAAGTTTCCCTCAAAAACTCAAGGCAACACATGAAGAAACCTCAGGACACTCTTTACAGTGAGCAATGCCACCAAGTTAACTTGCTGTTCACGGTAAGCTCAGCACTCCCGTTTCTGTTTGCAGCAAATTTGACTCTGCAATTCTAAATAACACAGGGGAAGATCTCCTCACGGACTTGCCAACATTTGACAGTTTCCTTGCACTCTGTCAGAATCTTCCATTTTTACACACGGAGGTGTTGCGTTTCTTTCCCAGTCTGAGGCAGAGGAACGAACAGGCAAGAGAGGGCTGGGGCGAACCCACTTCGTCTGCCTCTGCTCACACGCCCTGTTGGTTTCTTGTCTTCATTGTCAGTGTGAACAAACCACTCTGCACGTTTAGTTTTACAACTGTAAATGTCTTCTACACATGGGCTTTAATAAAGACAGTTATTATGTGTGTATGATGTGTGTACAGGCATGTGTGCCACCGTGTATGTGTGTCTGTATGTCTGTGTGTATCCGTGTGTATGTCTGTATATGTCTCTGTATGTAGTTTAGTTTTACAACCATCAATGTCTTCTACACATGGGCTTTTAAAAAGACTATTATTATATATGTATGATACGTGTGTAGGCATGTGTGACATTGTGTATGTGCCTGTATGTCTGTGTGTATCTGTATGTATATCTCTGTGTGTGGATCTGTGTCTGTGTATCTGTATGTATGTCCGTGTGTGTTTCTGTGTCTGTGTCTGTGTGTGCATGTGCGTGTATCTATGAGTATGTCTGTGTTTGTGTGTGTTTGTCTGTATGTGTGTCTCTGTGTGTGTCTGTGTGTGTCTGTGTGTATCTGTATGTATGTCTCTATGTGTGTATCTGTGTCTGTGTTTGTGTGTGTGTGCATCTATGTGTGTGTTTGTGTGTGTGCATCTATGTGTGTGTTTGTGTGTGTGCATCTATGTGTGTGTTTGCCTGTATGTGTGTCTGTGTGTGTAAATCTATGTGTATTTCTGTGTCTATGTGTGTGTTTGTCTGTATGTGTGTCTGTGTGTCTGTGTATGTATCTCTGTGTGTTTGTGTGTTTGTTTGTATGTATCTGTGTGTGTGTGTCTGTGTTCTCTCCTACCTTTCTCTGGTTCCAGGGACCCACCTCAGGTCACTGTGTTGTGCGCAGTGCCTCTTCTCACTGAGCTTTCCTGCTTTTTTTTTTTTTTTGGGACAGGGTTTCTCTGTGTAGCCCTGGCTGTCCTGGAACTCACTCTGTAGACCAGGCTGGCCTTGAACTCAGAAATCCGCCTGCCTCTGCCTCCCAAGTGCTGGTATTAAAGGTGTGCACCACCACTGCCCGGCCACTAATTTGCTGATTTTAAATGTTGATAACTAGGAGCTATATAAATTTTTAAACTACTGTTTACGGTAGAGAGAAGTAATCTATCTATCCAACTTCACATCTCCAGATCCGCTTTGAGGAGACCACACCCACCATCAGGGTCAAGTGCCTCCTTGTCCATCCTTCTTTCTCCTGCCTGCACCCTGATTAAAATCATCTCAGCGTGCTCCCAGAGGAGTCCCACCTGCATGGCAGAACTCACTCGCAGCCTCTGCTGGAGCTTGCTGAATGCTTTGGTTTTCTCTTTCTTGCAGTGTGCCTTCCGTTGAATCTCAGATTTAGTTACTGTTCATTTACACACACACACACACACACACACACACACACACACACACACACACACACACACACACGCTGGAGGTCAACATCAGGTGTCTTCCTCTATCACTTAGTTTTTGATCATGGAGCTTCCTGATTGGCTAGGCTGACTGGTCATCAAACTCCTGGGCTCTTCCTGCACTATGGTTATAGAAGAGCGTGGCCACGCCCAGACTTCAAGCGGGTCCTGGAGCTTGCACAGTGAGCACTTTACGCTCTATCCTGTTTAGTTTTTATTTTCAAACTGACCCCACCTAGATCCAGTCCCCCGGGAAGAGGGAGCCTCTGCTGAAGAATTGCCCTCCTGAGACCCTCCTGTGGCCATGCCTGTGAGAGATTGTCTTGATTGAGAACTGATGTGAGAGAGCCCAGCCCACTGTGGGCGGCACCATCCCTCGGCAGGAGGGCTTGGGGTGCATAAAAGGAGGCTGAGGAGGGGCAGCCGGGAGGCAGTGTTCCTCTGGGGGTTTCCACCTCTGGCTCCTGCTTTGAGTTCTTGTCCTTCCTTCACTCAGTGTGAGGTGAAAGACAACTAAACCCCTTCCTTGTGGTCACGATGCTCACAGAGCAAGAGGAAAACCAAGCACAGCACTCACAGAGCCATCTCTTCAGTCCAGAGTTGTTTGTTTGTGACTCTCCCCTTACCCGGAGAGGTGTTTCTTTGTGTAGCCCAGGCTGTCCTGGAACTCACTCTGTGGACTAGGCGGGACTCACGGCTTCTGCCTCCTGAGTGCTGGGATTAAAGGTGCCACTAATGCCCGGCTTTTTCCCCTCCCCTCCCCTCCCCTCCCCTCCCCTTCCCTCCTCTCCCCTTCCCCCCTCCCTTCCTCCTCTCCCCTCCCCTCCCCTCCCCCCCCTTCCCTCTTTTCTCTTCCTTTCCTTTTCTTTTTTAATGTGCACTGGTGTTTTGCCTGCATGTCTCTGGGTGTGAAGATGCCAGCTCCCTTGAACTGGAGTTATGCAGACAGTTATGAACTACCATGTAGTTGCTGGGACTTGTGCCTGGGTCCTCTGGAAGAGAAGCTAGTGCTCTTAACTGCTGAGCCACCGCTCCAGCAGCGAGTGTATTTCTTATTATGGTCCATATAGGCCATGTAAAAAGTCAGGAAGCATCCCTTTTGAGGAGGCATTTTGTAGTTCAATATGCCCAATCTTAACCTAGGTGAACTCAATGCCTTGGATCAATTTAACTCAGAAGTTTTAATTACAGTATTAAAAAGCAGTTTGCAAATATCTCCAGCTCCATTGCAGGCTCCAATAACTAACCCATCGAACTTTCTCTCAAGCAATCCTAGCTTCATCTTCCCACTTCCCTGACCTTCAGCCTAAGGGTCCCTAGCGGGTGAGCTCCAGGGGACATTTTGCAGGTCTCTATCCATGGCTAACTTGGGCCTGAGTGGATTCCATAACCACCTCAGATAGATCTGAGATCTAAGTTTGGGGTTTCAAAGACAGTCACAGTCTCATGCCTGGGGGTTGTTAGTAGCCAAGTGGCCTGAGGGAAAGACAAGGCTCACTGCAGAGACAGATGAACCCAGAGCTGCCCCAGGACTTGGCTTCAGTGATTGCTGAGGGGAGGCTGGAGTGGCCTGAGGGGTTCTGTACCAGGCGGGGCTGTTGAAAATGCCCAGCATGGGGCTTTTAGCTCCTTTGGTGCACGAGGAGAGAGGCCTAACAGCTTCCCTGTTCCACTTTGCAGGCTGGCCCTGTCACGTCTCTGATGCTCCACTGCCCGGCTGTCCATCACCCTTACGTTCCCAGAGGGCTCCACATCCTTTCTTGCTTTTACACGTCCACCAGCTCGGGCTGGCTGCTGGCACCTGTAGCCCAGCGGTTTCGTCTAACACATGCTCAGACCTTCCACTTCCGCACAGGCCTCTCTCCTGGGGCTATGCCCTTCAGGAAACTGCCAGAGCCCTAAGAGGTGTGAACGAGCCTGCTGACATTAAACTCAGAAGCCGTGCTCACGCCTCAGTGCCCGTTCTCACCCGGAGAAGCAGGTGTTTCCAGGATAATATTGCCCTGCGAACCCCACTTCCATGCTCCATCGCTCCCACCCCCTTCTCAGTGGCGTGGAAAAGAATGTCTCTCTCCACTCCCACTGTTCTCACCAAGAGCAGAAGCTACGGCAGGTGAGCGCAGAGTTCTTCAGAAGGGCATACTAACACCCCGCTTTGTTACTCTATGCATGTTTGAGCTGTTGGGGGACATGCAGGAATTTGGGGAAGAGGAAGGCCACAGACATCAGGAACTTTTTTGAAAAGACCCAAACCCCACTGATGGAAATGCAAGTGTGCCCCCAGTTCAGCGTGGAGGGTAGCTTCAAGACTGAGGGGAAGCCAGGCCCAACGGTGCTTGGCTATACCCAGGAGGCAGAGGTAGGTGAAAAGATTTGAAGCTTGAGGTCAGCCTGGGCTATGTAGCAGGACCCTGTCTCAAGCCCACCCTCTTCTAAATAAGAACAGAAGTAGGATGCTGTATACATGTTGGGAAACCGAGGCAGGAGGCTCAGTTGGGAGGCTGAGGTGGGAGGATGGTTTGAGCTTGGGACTTTGAGACCATCCTGGGCAACAGAATGCAAGCCCATCTCAAAGTGAAGGGGTGGGGCCTCAGGGAGGGGAGGCGGAATGTCCAGGCTGAGGGTGGTTCTCCCTGGTGGAGACCTAGAGTGTGTTTGTTGATGACTAACAGAGTGAAGTTTTCCAGGTTGGAACAGGAAAGCCACAAGCCACTGTTGAAGCTGCACCAGGGGCACAGGTAGACCAGATGCCTCAGTAGGGGGTGCTCCTGGCCTGCCCCCCCCCCGGGTCTTCTGATAAGGGCGTCCTCATCCCCCTCTCCATAGGGCGTCAATGAAGGGACAAGCCTAACACTTAAGCTGGGCCTTGGTGTGACCTTGGGTTGAGTGGTGCTGGGTTCTCTGCCTGCTCCCTGGTGGGACAGCACCCTGACAGTCCCTTGGTAGTTCCCTGGGCTTGCATTTCTTTAATCCTTGTGTGTGTGTGTGTGTACACATGTGTGCAGATGTGTGTTCGTGCATGAGGAGGTCAGAAAGCAAAGCCAAATGTTTTTTCCAATAATTTCTCAACCCTACCCTTTGAGACAGGGCCTCCCATCAAATCTGGAGATCACTGATTGGCTAGAATATATAGTCACCAAATACCAGGGATCTGCCTGCTTCTGCCCTGAGCCTGCCCCACCCCCTGGGTCTGGCTTATTACATGGATGCTGAGGATTTGAACTCAGGCCCTTTGCACACAGCTTTTCATGGCTGAGACATCCCTCTGGGCTCCTCTTGGTTGCTGCAGCCTGGTCTCTGAGTCCCTCTTATCCTGTAGGTTCTGTGGTTTCTCTTTTTGCCACCAGAGGCTGGTGGCTGATGCTCCAATGTCCTTACGCTCAACAGGGATTTTCCCGGCTACTGCACAGTCTGGCGACAGTTGGGCAGCTGGCCTCTCACTGAGCACTCAGGCTTCAGTGCTGAGGACAAAGGCAGTGACCACACAAACATTGTGACATTTCTGGGAGCCGGGCTGGGGTTCAGTCATGAAATGGGTTTCTACCAGCCTATTAGATGGAAATGCAGTGCCAAAGACTTCAAGGAATGACAGATGCTCACAAGGTCTGAGTTTGCGACTGTTCTGTGAGGTGCCCAGGGAGGCCGACAAAGGTGTCACAGTGTGTTTGACATGCTGGGCACAAATCCCATCTTTCCTGATGCTGCACAGGCCCCAGCGCACAGGGCAGCTAACAAATAGAGCAGGGTAGACCCTTGAACTTGCTGGCTTCCCTGTGTACACTTGGGTCTATCTCAAGGGCACTCACGAGGCCTATGTCCCCCTGTCTTCCTCCCCTAGGCAGGCTGGTTCAGGGAAGATTTTCATACGTGACAAATGCCAGCATGCCCCCCAAACCAGCCTCCCCAGCTCTGGCTGCACACTGGGGTCACTGGGACCTGGGGTCCCCATCTCAGGCAGTGTGACCAAGCGGGCCTGGCAAGCAGCTTGAGGACGGAGATCCCTTCCAGTTCTGCAGGTGCTTCTGTCCCCAGCCTCGGAACAGGAACAACTGTCCCCGCCTACAGTCACTTGGTCTGGGAGGAGACCTGGCACCTGTCCTCACTAAGTGTCCCCACCAGCGTACTCCAGTTGAAGATTCTGCCCATTATCTCCTATCCAGGGGCTCTCAGGGTATGGCCCCTTTGGGGCTCAGCTGCCTAAGGAGCCTGTTATACAGCCATTTCTCTGGCTTGCCTGGAACCTATGGAGTTAGGGCCTCTGAGAGGGCCCTGTGGTCCCCCCTCCAGGGGACTCAGATGCCACCGAGGAGTGAGAAGCATGCTCCTTGCTGGCCCTCAGGCTGGTCCTTCCCCAGCTCGGCCACCCAGCAGGACTCTACAGTTAACTCAGTTCTTCTGGGTTCCCCCCCTGGGTAGTGGAGCTCTGTCACTAGGTTGTGCTTTGAAGATACAGCTGACCAGAGGACTGAAGAGTTGCAGCCCCCAGCTTCAATTCAGGCTACAGACATAGATCAGTTCCCCTCCACCCACAAGAGACAGCCCCAGATACCTCGATTTCGTTGTCTCCTGCTGGGGAGGGGTCACTATTTCTCTTTGACCGGCCCCGTAGCTTCCCATCTGAGGCCCGGTGCGACCTGTCTGTGTCACCCTCCTTTGCTGGTGTGGAGGGTCCGTTGTGTGTGTTGTAGTCTCCTGGGGAGAGACAAGGATGATATAACGGTCAGAGACTTGGCCGGGTGTCTCTTCCTGGGAAATATCGCACCATCCCTATCATCATGCACCCTCCAGAGGACACCCTAAAGAGCACCAGAGGTCAAGACGGTAAGGTTAAACCGCTGGTCACTGCCGTCCATACCTCAGTGATTTTCTTCCAGCCAATAGATGTGAGGCCCTGTTTCAGGTTCTCAGTCCTGTCTAGAGGATCAAGTGCTTTAAAAACTCTAGCAAAGGCAGAGAACATAACTAAACTGGTAAAATGCCTGCCCTGTAGGCCCCAGGACCCGAGTTCGATTCCAGAGGGCAATCCCAGTGCTAGGGAGACAGAGATAGGTCTGGCTCAGGGCTGACTGGCCAGCTACTGCAGCCTAACTGGTGAGTTGCAGGCCAGTGAGAGACTTTGTCTCAAAGGAAGTGAGCAGCAGTTTTGAGGGTGACCCCTGAGACTGTCATCTGGCTTCCACACACAAATGTGTCTGTGCGTGTAAGGTGTTGGGTGGTGGTAGGTGGTTACGTGAGCGGTCTGTGAGGGAAGGGGCATCTGCCCAAAGATCTGGAAGAAATGTTAACGAAGGAGGACAGGTCTGACTACAGTGAGCGGCCCATGCCGATGGCTTGAAGACTCCTCAGTGGACAGAAAGATGTAAGCCACAGGGAGATGAGCTTCTAGCAATCCGGCTCAAGGTTCATGCTTTGGGGATTTGATTTCCTGAGTGGTAATGGTTGGGCTTTTCAGGGGTCCTCAGATAAACTGGGGACACACTCTGAAAGGTCTGGGGTCCCTCCAGACTGTAAGCTAGATAAACCTCTCTCCTTTATAAAGTTCCAAGTCTCTGGGATTGCATTATGGCAATATAGAACTACAGCCTCACACACCTAGTTTCTAGAGAGGTCCCCAGAGGCACATGGGTGTGTGAGGCTTAAAAAAGTCGCTGAACTTGTCTGGGACTCCTACAGATTAGTGGCAAGATCTGGGCCTGTCCTCAGCAGCGCAGTGCTACAGCTGCAGACCCTCTTGGACCCACAGAGAAAATCCCGTCCTATTTTTTCACAAAAACAGTTTTAGCTTCTAACTGTGTCCTGCAGAGACCAGCTCCCCTCCAGTTCTTAGGGCATGGTGGGAGGGGGGGCCGGTGGGAGGGAGGGCCCGGTGGGAGGGAGGGTAGGCTTTGACTAAATACATTTGGAATGAGCTGAGTTCTGTCTCCTGTTTTCCCCTAAAACCCAAGGGGCTCACCTTTGTTTCTCTAATATTTATAGAGCTCCTTAGTGACCAAGGGACACTTAAGAGAAGAAACCCAGAGTGATGTCAGCGATGGGGGCTCCTCCTACCAGCTAGCACCGGACCCTCCCAGCACAGAGCCAAAAACAACTTTCTGTAGGAGGAAGAGTTCCTTCTAAGCTCAGATACTTGATCAAAGTAGTAAGAGTGGACATCGGACATCGTAGCTGGTCCAGGTGGTACGGATGTAACCTCAGCCACTTGGGAGGCTGAGGCAGGGGGATTAAAAGTTCAAGATGATCTTGAGCTACAGAGTGAGTTCAAGGCCAGCAACTTAGTGAGACTTTGTCTCAAAGTAAAAAAGTAAAAAAGGACACTGGGCTGTAGCTCAGTAACAACACTTGCCTAGCAGGCCCGAGGCTCCTCACGGTGTGATACTGTCTCGTGGGTGTCTGCAGATGCATTGAAATTATGCAGGTTTATTTTGGTCTGTTACAACAAACCCAGAACTGATTGGGTGGCTAAACAATTCTCTCTCTCTCTCTCTCTCTCTCTCTCTCTCTCTCTCTCTCTCTGTGTGTGTGTGTGTGTGTGTAAGACCCCCTGAGCTCGAGTTTCAGGTGGTTATGAAGTTGTGAGCTACCCCCAGTGGGTGCTGGGAACCGATCTTGGGTCTTCTGCACAAACAGTGCACTCTCTTAGCTGCTAAACCACCTCTCCAGCCCCTGCACATGTTCCAGAGGCTGGCCAGTCCAAGGTTAAGATGTCAGCAGGTCCAGTTCCTGGTGAAGTCACTGGCTTGTCAATGGGTAGGGTTTTTTGCTTATTTGTCTTGTTTTCCTTGAGACAGGGTCTCTCTGTGTAACAGCCCTGACTGTCCTGAAGCTCTGTTTGTAGATCAGGCTGGCCTGGAACTCAGAAATCCGCCTGCCTCTGCCTCCCAAGTGCTGGGATTACAGGTGTGCGCCACCACTGCCCGGCAAGGTAGAGCCTCTCAATCTTTCAATCTCTCTCTCTCTCTCTCTCTCTCTCTCTTTCTCTCTCTCCCCGTCTCCACCTGGTTTGGAGGTTTTGAAATGTTAAGCAGTTCTGTACCCTTCATCTTGCAAATATCATACATTATAAAAATTGAATTCCAATTACAAACTAATTTTTGCATCTTTAGGAAAAAGATCCAATCCATAAAAGCTAAGCCTTGGCTTCCGATTGTGTTCTTTAGAAGTCTCTCTATTTATGAAGTGCGTGGCTGGGGGCTTTCTTCTCCTGACCTTGTCTAGTTTCGGCTTCCGGCTCATGATGCCCTCAGAGGGTATCTCAGGACATATTTAACTTTAATTCTCTTAGAAATTCATGTAGAGCCAGTGGTTCTTACTAAAATGTTCGGTAGAATTAACCAGCAAAGCCTTCTGGGGATTTTCTTTGTGACTTCTGTTTGCCTTTGAGGCATGGTCTCATACAGGCCAAGGTGGAGCACTCTTTATTATGCAGCCAAGGATGGCTTTGAACTCCTGATCCTCCTGCCTCCAGCTCCCCAGGACTGAAACTTCATGCATGTACCACCACACCTGGTTTTATGTGGTGCTGCGATGGAGCCCAGCGCCTCCTGCACAGTAGGTGAGTGGTTCTTGCTCACTGGCTACATGACTGTGTTGGGAACCCCTTGCTTCTTGTGTGAAGCAGGGAGTTACTGTCTTACATGGAATCCACATTTTATCTGAGTTATCAACTCAGGCACAATCACAATGACGTCACTCCTCCCCTTTGTGGTCCCCCACCCCATTTTGTTTTCACCCTTCTCGGTCCCCCCCATCTCTTATTTCTGTGCTTCTGCTGACTTTGGGGTTAATTTATCTTTTCAGAGTTTCTTAGTATAGATGAGGTCTCGGGGCTGGAGAGATGGCCCAGCAGTTAAGAGCACTGGCTGCTCTTCCAGAGGTCCTGAGTTCAAATCCCAGCACTGCATGGCAGCTCATAATCATCTGTGGCTCCAGTTCCAGGGGGTCTCATGTCCTCCTCTGGCCTCCATGGGCCCAGCGCACATGTGGTGCACGGACAAATAAAAGCAAGTATTCATACCCCCCCCAAATTAAAACAAATAGATATTGTTTAAAAATTAAAAAAAGATGAGGGGTTCTATTTGTAACCCCCTGTCTTCTTTTCTAATAACCATGTTATTTCCCTTTGCTGTTTTAATGATATTCCATACATTTTGATATGTTGTGTTTTTATTTCATTCAGTTCAAAGTACTTTTAAATTTCCTTTTGATTCTTTGACCTCCAGGTTGTGTAGAAGTGTGTTATTGAGATTCCAAACGTTTGAGAAATTTCCAGAAGCGCTTGCTACTTATTAGTGACTTAATTCTTTCGCTACCAGAGGCCAGGCTCTCTGTCTTGGATGCTGCCAGAGCTGGAACCTGCTGTCTGGTCCAGAGTTGAGTCTGTCTCGGAACGCCCCACGTGCTGCCAGCGGGGACGCACTGCTGTCGATGCGCTGTTCAGACTGTTAGCACAGCCTTTCCCTTCCATTCTGGACTCCCAGTTTTCTTCTCCAGAGAAACTGACCACGGATGGCTGCTCTACATCTTTCCAGAAAATTCCTAAGTAAACATGGACGTCAGCCTACACTTGTGTTCAAGAAAACTCTGGGGACATGTCTCACACAGAGTTTTGTTTCTTCTTTTTTTCCGTTTCTTTTTTTCCATGAGGGTGAGAGAAGAAACAATCTCACTCTGTGGTTGGACCTGGCTGGGAGCCTAGTATATAACTCAGGCTGGCCTTGAACTCATAGCAATCCTCCTGCCTCAGCCTCCTGAGTGCTGAGATTTTAGGTGTGAGACACTGTACTGGCTGGTTTTGTGTGTCAAGTTGACACAGGCTGGAGTTATCACAGAGAAAGGAGTTTCAGTTGGGGAAGTGCCTCCATGAGATCCAGCTGTGGGGCATTTTCTCAATTAGTGATCAAGTGGGAGGGCCCCTTGTGGGTGGTGCCATCCCTGGGTTCTATAAGAGAGCAGGCTGAGCAAGCCAGGGGAACCAAGTCAGTAAGCAACATCCCTCCATGGCTTCTGCATCAGCTCCTGCTTCCTGACCTGCTTGAGTTCCAGTCATGACTTCCTTTAGTGATGAACAGCAATGTGGAAGTGTAAGCTCAATAAACTCTTTGCTCCCCAACTTGCTTCTTGGTCATGATGTTTGTGCAGGAATAGAAACCCTGACTAAGACAGATACCATGCCTGAATCTTCATACGTGGTTCTTTGACTTCTCTCCACCTACAATAGCAGTTCAAAAGTGGCAGCTTAGACAGACATCATTGTATAATATCACTGCACTCTTATTTTTCAGAGCTGCATAGTATGCTACTGGTGGGTACCCACTGTTTACCTAACATGAGTCCTGCTAAGCACTTACTGTGTTGCTTGTAGTCTTTTGCTCTGATATTAATAGCAATAAGGATTCATTTTCTTAAGTGTCTGTATGTGGGAGTTGTATTTAGGATGAATTCCTAGTTGGGGAACAGTTGGGCTAGAGGGTTTTTGCATTTCTAATTCTGTTAGATGTTACCTGATTGCACAGAAAACCTTAAATCTCTTCTTGAGAGTTTAACAGTCTCTTATTGGCTGAGGGAGGTGGTTTAAGAAGTTAAAACAACAACCTTCCAACTTTTTGAGTACCACAGAGCGCATTAAACTACGGGAAGGAAGTTCTGGATGGGGGTGTCTGCTCTCTTGGGTCTGGGCAGGTGCGTAGACACTGCTGTGCGCAGCGGGCTGCCCAGAGTCCTCTGCACACTGCTGCCAGTTGCACAGATGTTGACGCCTGTTAGAGCAGCGTGTCTGTCAATGTGGCCAGGAAGAGGGAAGTGTTAGAGACCATTTCTCAGCAGGGCTGAGAACTGGTGGGATCTGTCAATCAAACTACTGGAGCAGCTGGGAAACACTGGTGCCTTATATGGTTTCCAAAGTGGAGTTTTGTGGAAAACACTAAAAGCCTGCATGTGTGTACATATGTGTGTGCACATATGCTAATGTTCTTTTTTTTTTTTAAAGATTTATTTATTTATTTGTTTTATGTATGTGAGTACACTATAGCTGTACAGATGGTTGTGAGCCACCATGTGGTTGCTGGGTTTTGAACTCAGGACCTTCAGAAGAGCAGTCAGTGCTCCTACCCACTGAGCCATCTCTCCAGCCCCGTGATGCCTTAACATTTATGTGAGCTTGTGAGACACAGGAGAAGTCACTCTAACCCTTTATTGCTGTATTTGAGGCCAAGGGATAAGTGACCTTGGGGGACGTGGAATGGACCCTTCAGAGCCGCGAGGAGGGTCTCTGTGTCCTGTGTTTACTCCTGATGGAACCCCTCTGCGGTCCTTGTCATATAACCCAAACCCTCAGGAAGGGCAACATTGGAGCCAGGTTCACCCCAAACTCAGGATCTACTAGTCCATCTTCCACCGGCACCCCGATTTCCCACCAGCCCCTCATTCTTCTCCTTTGCTGAACCCCGTGCTTGGAGACTACATTCAAAGAAGTGGAGTGACAACGATAGCCTAGGACCAGGAAGGGAAGTTCACTAGACTTCATGTTCTTTCTCGGAAGAGAAGGATTTGAAGTTGCTAAGCGAGAAGGACTGTGTGTTCAGTAAATATTCGGGATGAGATGATGAAGATTAAAAAGCAGTCAAGCCCGACGCTCCCTTGAATGCTGACTCAGAATACTTGGCCAGGTATCTCCATTTGTCTTCAGGAAAGGGATGAGGAGTTCTTCAGGGGAGGGACATGCAGATCTGGTCCACAGCCACACCAAAAGCTCAGACAGTGAGGGGGCGGGGTTCTCCTGCTGCTTCTTCCTCATCTTTTAAGCAAGGAATGTCCACAAGGCATCAGGCTGCTGAGCCCGAGAGCAGCAGGGGACTCCAAAAGGAGGCGGAAGGAAGGTTGCTGTAGAGGCCCCTTCCTATAATCTCAGCACTGAAGGTAGAGGCAGGAGGATGAGAATTCAAGGTCAAGCCTTGGCTACATCTTGAGTTCAAGGCTAGCCTGGGCTACAGGAGACCTTGTCTTAAATAAGACAAAACAACAAAAGAAGGAGACACTATGCTGGCTGCCCCTGTGACCCCAGCACCTGTGGGACACTTAGTTTGCAGAATAGCAGTGCAACCTGCAACTCCAGACCCCGACCCTGTCCCCTACCGCGTCCTGCAGTGAGTTATACACATGGTTCTCACCAGACAACCTGTCACTCCACCACACCCTCCCCTAGTAACTCCCTAGCAACCTCACAGGAACTCCCTTTTGTAGACAAACACATCCTGGAATGAGGGGCAGTGGTCCAATCTGGACTGGCTTTCGGTACGTGCACGATAAGGAAAAATGTCCTCTGAGTGACATTTTTTGGGAAAAAAAATCTTCTAATTACCATCTTATGCCTATGCATGATCGGTCATGTATATGATTAAGCCGGATGCATCATGGGAAAGGATATCTGCAGCAAACCAAGGTTTAGATAACCATGACCTGTCAGTCAAAACAGAAAACCACCCACATTCTGCCCCTAGCAACCACTTCCTCTTCCTCCTCCTCCTGGAACCACAGAAGGAAACCCCGGAAGTAGCGTGGGCTCTTGTGCAACCTGCCTGGAGCCCACCACTCCCCTGTAGTGGCGCTACTCTGAGCTTTTGCTTTGCCCCGAAATAAAACTCCTGTGGCTTTGTTACTTCTGAGCACTTCATCAATTCCGTGAACAAGACACCAAGGATCTGGAAACACCCGGTTCAGGCAGCAACCTCTGGTTAGGAAGCTGAAGCAGGAGGATTGCAGGTTTGAAAGCAGCCTGGCATGCGATAAGGACACATGCTCACTATGTTCATAGTAGCCCTATTTGTAGTAGCCAGAAGCTGGAAAGAACCCAGGTGTCCTTCAACGGAGGAATGGATACACAATGGAGTACTATTCAGCCATTAGAAAAAAATGAATTCATGAAATTCGTAGACAAATGGATGGAGCTGGAGAACATCATACTAAGTGAGGTAACACAGTCTCAAAAGATCAATCATGGTATGCACTCACTGATAAGTGAATATTAGCCTAGAAACTTTGAATACCCAAGACATAATTCACATATTAAATGAGGTCCAAAAAGAATGGAGGAGTGGCCCCTGGTTCTGGAAAGACTCAGTGCAAGAGTATAGGTGAATACCAGAACAGGGAAGTGGGAAGGGGTAAATGGAGGAACAGGGGGAGGGAAGAGGGCTTATGGGACTTGTGGGGAGTGGGGCCCCAGAAAAGGGGAAATCATTTGAAATGTAAATAAAAAATATATCAATAAAGAAAAAAAAAAAAAGAAAGCACCCTGGCCTCTATAGCTCACAGCTGAGGTGCTATCCAGGGAGGGGTGTGGGTGGCTCTGCTGTCCCCTGGCTCTGGAGTTCTGGGATTCCTTGTGGCTCCCCCTCCCCCTTAGTCTATTGGTTCTGACACAGCGCTGACTCTGCTCTAGCCCCAGCCATGGGCATAAGACCCAGAGCCTTTTCCCCACCCAGCATTGTACCTAAGCCACAGAGGCTGGCCATAGGAGGGGCATGCGGCTAAGTCGGCCAATGAGAGTCCTCTAGGGCTCTGGCGGAAGGATCTAGAAGGAAGAAGCCCTTCCTTGTGGTGGTGTAGCAGGCAGGATAAAGTCCTGAGATCAGAAGCATTTTGTCGGAACCCCTGACCTATGCCATGCTGACCCCCAACACTGCTAGTAACCTGCTTAACAAGTGGTTTTTTTCCCCCTTTCTTTCATAAACCACTTTTTTCTACTTTCTGGACCCTAAAAGTTCTGTGCAATAGAGGGTTCCCCTAAAACTCTGGTGCCTCAGGGTTGGGTGAGGATCCTAGAAGACTGAGACCTGCGTGAGTAACTGCGCTGAACCTCCTCAGAGATAATGGTGGCCGGATAATGGTGCCGGTGGCCTGGCAGATTTATCTTACACGTTATGTGTGTGCAGTGCCCGCAGAGTCCAGAAGAGGGCGCCAGATCCCCCGTGGCTGGGATTACAGGCGGCTGTGAATCATCACTTTAGATCCCCCATCCCCCACCAGTCCTGCCCCCTGCAAGTTTTAGAGAACATCTCAATTGGGTATAGCCAATGAATAAAGAGCTCAGCGCAGAAGATGATGTCTAGTGGGCCTGGGTTCGAATCCCAGCCCCACAGTTACTATCAAGTACTTGTTACTCACACCTGTACTGTTCTATGTGGACGACAGGGGTGTGGGATGGAGGCGAGACACCCTCTTTTTGTGAGGACTGTGGCTCATCTTTCCTACTCCAGTTTGTAAGTGTATCTGTGAGACTATTTGGTTGCAGCCTACAAAGTTCAAATGGACAATGTCCTGGGGGCTGGAGAGATGGCTCAGTGGCTAAAGGTGCTTACTGTTCTTACAGAGATGTGGGGTTCAGTTCCCAGCACACACATGGCAAATCACGACCACCTGTAGCTCCAACTTCATGCCATCAGAACATACAACGTGTTTAAAAAGAATAACTGCATCTTTAAAGAAATCTTCAGAAACAATCCCCCCTCCCCCAATTTTTAGTAGTTGTTCAAACTAAGGACTGCCCGGAAAACAGTAGGTGTTTAATAAGTGCCAGTTAGTAAGGGTATAGAGGCAGTGAGAGGAGACTGTGCAAGCCTGTGCTTCTTTTGGACCACAGCTCTGCCTCACTCGGGAGTCTCAGACCACAGGTGTGAATGAGAGTACTTACCGGCCAGTGACTCAGAACTCTGGCTGGGGACATTGTGAGGAGTCTCCTGGAGGACGTAGGTGGACGTGGAGAGGGGCGAGGAGCAGAGGCTACTGGCGGGGACGTAGGGCGGGCTGTACGATGGACTGAAGTACTGGGGGTACTGGTTCTGCGGGAAGCTGGGGTAGGAGGGGTAATCCTGGCAAGAGAAGAAAGGGCAGACAGGGATTGAGTGAGGGGCTGTGCCTGGCAGCCCAGGCTCCCCCTTCAGAGTAAACACCAATCGACCATCCAGATGCTCAATCGCTGTTCGGTTTTCCCAGTAAATGGATTCTGACTCGAGAGCCACAGGTGGACAGTGAAGGAGACATGGGGGACAGAGGGGTGAAGCCACAGAGTGGAAATGGGGGCAGCCCTGTGTTGTTTGTCACAGGACTGGGCAAGATGACCCACACTGGGGAGTTCTGAGGAATCCCCATCTGAACCTGAGTATTTGCTTTTTTTATGTGTCAACTTGACACAGGTTGGAGTTAGCACAGAGAAAGGAGCTTCAGTTGAGGAAATGCCTCCATGAGATCCAGCTGTGGGGCATTTTCTTAATGAATGATCGAGGGTGGGAGGGCCCCTTGTGGGTGGTGCCATCCCTGGGTTCATAGTCTTGGGTTCTAAAGAGAGTAGGCTGAGCAAGCCAGGGGAAGCAAGCCAGTAAATAACATCCCTCCATGGCCTTTGCATCAGTTCCTGCTTCCTGACCTGCTTGAGTTCCAGTCCTGACTTCCTTTGGTGATCAATAGCAATGTGGAAAGTGTAAGCTGAATAAACCCTTTCCTCCCCAGCTTGCTTCTTGATCATGTTTGTGCAGGAATAGAAACCCTAACAAATTGGTACCAGGAGTGGGGTATTGCTGTGACAACCTGACCATGTTTAGGGGAGGACTGTGGAAAGACTTTGGAACTTTGAGTTAGAAGAGCCATTAGGATGTTAAGAGCTCTGTGGAACGTTCTATAGGAGCTTGGAAGATAATTTTGAGAACAGTGCAGAAGATGGAGGCTTGGCTTGTGAAATTTCAGAGGGAAAATTAAAGACTCTTTTCAGGGCTGTTGCTGTTGTGATTGTGAAGATTCTATGGTTTTGGTTAGCTGGGGCTGAAGAATCAGCTGTGATTAATAAGATACCAGAACTACTAAAGCGAAACCATTGCATTACTGGGACTATTGATGCTGGTTAGCTGGAGCGAAGAAATTAGCAGTGATTAAGAAGAAACCAGAATCACTGAGGTGAAATCTTCTGGGAAGTGTTTTCTAAGAGCACACAGAGGCTGTGTTCCAGAGATAGCCAAGGTTGTACCTTGTGCTGTGGTTGGACTTGGTACTATGTCAGAGTCACCCAGGTGGTACTGGTTTTGAAGGCATGAAGGGGTCATGAAGAACAGCTGAGGTTTGGCACTGTGTGAGGCCATGGAAGGCCATTGGTGAAGGTGCTGCCTCAGTTGCAATTGATGGCCCAGGACTGAAGGGGTCATGCAAAGGAGCTGAGGCTTGGTACCATGAAGAGAGCCTATGAGAGGCTATTGGTGAAGCCTAGTTATAGCAGAAGACAGCAGTGTTTTGGAGATACCAGTACCATGAGAGGACCGCCAAGAACAGCAGCAGTGCTTGGCAGTGGTGGCACATACGCCTTTAATCCCAGAACCTGGGAGGCAGAGGCAGGCGAATTTCTGAGTTTGAGGCCAACCTGGTCTACAGATTGAGTTCCAGGACAGCCAGGGCTACACAGAGAAACCCTGTCTTGAAAAAACCAAAAAAAAAAAAAAAAAAAAAAGAAAGAAACAAAGATTGAATGAAAGAAAGAAAGGCAGCAGCAGTGGAGTACAGGTATCTGGAGCCTAGAAGACAAGGTGTGTGCTACAACAAAGGGCAGAACTGGAGACATGACCCAAGCCCTTCGAGGAGCCCAGAAGATCATGAGTGGATTCCAGACATTAGATGGTTGGAGCTTGATTTTGCTTTTGATTGTGACTGAGCCCTGATATTTTTCCCTCTTGTAGGAAGAAAGTATTTTAGTGGAGCCCACAGTTAAGAGAGTTTGAATTTTTAAAAGATTTTGTATTTTAAAAGATATTGTACATTTTAAAGGGACTGAACTTTTTTTTTCCAATTCTGCTCCATAAAATTCTTTCTTTTTTTTTTAATATTTTTATTTTCTATATTCTTTGTTTACATTCCAAATGATTTCCCCTTTCCCGGATCCCCCCTCCCCATATGTCCCATAAACCTTCTCTCCACCCATTCTCCAATCACCTCCTGGGACTGAACTTTTAATATGCAAGACTGTGAGACTTTTAAAGTTATTTAGATCTTGGGGATGAAAAAGAAAGTAAGGGTTGAGGCTTAATAGTGACGTGTTTGTGTGTCAAGTTGACAAGGGGTCAATTGTACTGGCTGATTTTGTGTCAACTTGACACAGGCTGGAGTTATCATAGAGAAAGGAGCTTCAGTTGGGGAAGTGCCTCCATGAGATCCAGCTGTGGGGCATTCTCTCAATTAGTGATCAGGGGGGAGGGCCCCTTGTGGGTGGTGCCATCTCTGGGCTGGTGTTCTTGGGTTCTATAAGAAAGAAAGCTGAGCAAGCCAGGGGAAGCAAGCCAGTAAGAAACATCCCCCCATGGCCTCTGCATCAGCTCCTGCTTCCTGACCTGCTTGAGTTCCAGTCCTGACTTCCTTTAGTGATGAACTGCAACGTGGAAGTGTAAGCTCAATAAACCCTTTCCTCCCCAACTTGCTTCTTGTGCAGGAAGAAACACTAAGACAGTCTCCCACAGGGTGGAAGCTATCGTGTGGCCCTGAGCCCAGCCATCTCTAGGACAGCTCCCGGGGTCGGGGGTGGAGGGTGGGGTGTGGAGGCGGGGAAGTCTTTGACTCTTCCTGCCTCCCCTACACACTGGTTGTAGAGAAACTCCTGAGTCCTAGGATCTGAGAGCCTGAAGGTGACTATTTGTTGATGACCCTGAAGAACAGGAGGGTGGCCATGACAGTCGTGGTCAAGGTTGTGTCTCCCCGGTGAGAACTGAGCCTAGCATTCACTGTGACCTCAGAGATGTTGTGTGAACACTGAGTGGAGCGCAGACCTGGGGTTGAGGGACATTTCAAGAACATGTCAGGGAACAAGTTCCAAATGGAGCAGTCCCTACCATATCAGGGTTCAGGGCATTCCCCAGGCCCCGGCTATCATTCTTTCAAACACAGCCAGTCATGATCCTCGGTACCACTACCATCATCACCATCATCACAGCTACCACATCACCATCTCCCCCACCACCATCACCATCTCCATCACCATCACCATCATCATCACCATCTCCATCATCACCATCACCATCATCATCACCATCACCGCTACCATCACCATCATCACCATCTCCATCACCATCACCGCCACCACCACCACCATCAGTGATTCACTCATAAGAAACTCATAGAAGGTTCTGGGCCCCAGCTCATATCTGCTAAGTCAGAATTACCGGGAAGTCTGAATTCGTGGCAGTCTTAGAGTGTAATGGCCAGATACCCAGAGTTAAGGGTTGCATCTGGCAAGTCCCATTTGAGATCCAGGTTTTGGGTTTGTGTTTATTGCTCACGGAGCTGGAGGGGAGAATATTTGTTCTATGTACTTTTGTGTGTTAGGAACACAGGAGCCTTTTGTTTTGAAAGAATTTAAGATTTATAGGAAGTACATTCACAGGAAGAAGGTCCTCTAGCAAGTCTCCCCAAAAATCCAGGTGGTAGGACCCAGGGCCTTGAGCACCGGCAGACACTCTTCCACCGAGCTGCAACCTCTACTTTTATTTAGTAGGCTAATTCTTTTTTCCCTCAAATAATGTATTCATTTTTATCTTATGTGCACTGGTGTTTTGCATGCATGTATGTCTGTGTGAGGGTCTCAGACCCCTGCAACTGGAGTTACAGACCTATAGGAGCTGCCATGTGGGTGCTGGGATTTGAACCCGGGTCCTTCAGGCTCTTAACCACTGAGCCATCTCTCCAGGCCTTTAGGCTCATCATTATATGTATGTGTCTATGTCTGTGTGGGAGTGTGCCACATATGTGAGGTACCCATGGAGACCAGAAGAAGGTGCCAGATGCCCTGGTGCTGGACTGGCAGGCAGCTGTGAGCCCCCTGACGTGTGTACTGAGACTCAAGCTCCCCCCAGCCCCCACCTTTTGCTATTCTTAATCACTGAGCTATCTCCCCAGCCCCCAATTAATTTTTCACTTGGTTGTTTAAGACAAGGTCTCACGTAGCCTTGAGCATACTAAATAGCCAAGGATGACCTTGATTTTGTGGACCTCCCGCCACACCCTCCCTATTGCTGGATCGCAGGTGTGCACCACCACACCCAGCTGTCTCCAGACTGACTCTTAACTGACTCTAAAGAAAACCAAGCGACTTCCACAGTGGCCAGCATTCCATCAGATGCAGAAGGAGCAGGATGTGTTGTCCCCGTGAGAGGCGATGTGTTGTCCCCGTGAGAGGCTCACGGTCCAGGGAAGGCACAGAGACTGTGGACCCACAGTCCACACCCAAGAGCCCCTAACTGCTTCCGGCTTAGGTAAAATCAGACCTGACATCTTAGGGATCTTGTAATTTTATTTCTAGTGGTATTTTGTCTAATCTGGCTCCCGGAATCCCCAAACCCAGGGCTAAGAGGCCAGCTTTCTGGTGGGGGTAGCTCTGTCGTGCACCTTGAGTTAGGGGAACATTTAAAGAAAGAAGTGAGAAGAGAGTTGGCAGGCGCCGCCGTTTCTACCTGGTGCACGCTCCCAAATCCGGCCGAGTTGCTCAATCCGTTGGCGCCTTGATAGAGCCCAGCGGTGCCTGAGGGAGGACACAACAGGTTAGGGAGGACTGTGGAGGAGTAGAAGATGCCACTCTCAGGCCTGGGGTCAGGGGTGGGGGTGGGGCAGAACCAGTGACCAGGAGCCACAGCTCCCTAGCCTCGGTGGGTTTCTTTAGTAAACAAAGAAAAGAATCTTTTTTCTTTTTTAAGGTGATTCAGCCCTGCTTACTGCGGTTTTTGAAAAATCGTTTTATTCTAGCAGTCCTGCTTACTGCAGTTTTGAAACATAGTTTTATTCTAGTGCAGGTGTGTGTAAATCTAGGTCAGCGAACTTGCAAATTGCTGGAGTTGATCCTTTTTCCATCCTGTGATTCCAGGGGTTGTCAGGCTTGGTGGTAAGTGCCTTTATCTTGCTGATTGTGGTGACCGTGTTTTTAATAAGTTATTTATTTGCTTTTTTTTTTTTTGACAGGGTTTCTTTGTGTAGCCCTGGCTGTTCTTGCTCTATAAACCAGGCTGGCCTTGATCTCAGAGATCTACCTGCCTCTGCCTCCTCCGTGCTGGGATTAAAGGTGTACACCGTTATGGCCAGCCTAAAATTTATTTATTTATTTTTTAAAACTGCGGTTAAAAATTGTGGAACATGACACTATTTTATTCAGTTTAAAGTGTACAGTAAGGGGTATCAAGTGCATTTATATTCCGTGTTACCATCATAACATCCACTATGAAGACTTTTCTAGAACATTCTAGGAAATCTGCAGAATCTTATAAAATTGGAACCTTGTGCCTGTTTAAAAAGCCCATCACCCCAGAGTCCCTGGCAATAGCCATTCTATTTGCCTGGACTTGGTTGGTCCAGGGACCTCAGGTAAGAAAGATCATGTAGTATTTGACTTTCATGGTGGTTTCTCATTTCCTCAGATCAATCTTGAGATGGTACCACTTCCTTTTCATGTTCTCTGTGTGGAAATGCAGGCTGAGGTCTGTGCTTGTGTAGGGCTGACAGCGGTGCATCTGGAAGGATCTGTACTCACTCAGACAGTTCAAGCAAACAGATCCTGCGGTGTAAGGGACAACCCGAAGTGACACATGTCTATGGGGCCAGCAGAGCCCAGAGTGGCACAACTGCTTCACAAAAATGTTGCCATGTCCCGGGAAATCTATGTCCAGAGACCCTGTCCTTGGGGTCTGCAGGGGAAACGGGCATCCACAAGCTATGGAGAACCCCAGATCTGTTCTAGAAGTTCTAACCCAGGAGCCAGAACGAGGGGGGCTCACAGGGAAGGGGCAATCAGTGACAAAAATGCAAAAAGGAATCAGAATGTAGGGGCCAGGCAATTTCCAGCCCCGCCCCCACCCAGGTTCTGATAGCACACAGTGGGGCCTTTGTTGGTCTGCTACTAGTGGTTAGCAACTACTTTACAGAGGGTTTCCTGTGTAAAATGTGGTCTTCCAAAGTCAAATAAACCCTACGCCCAGCTTGGGTCACTGTGGGAAAGCGGAAAACCTTCCAGGATGCAACCTGGGGGTTAAAACTTGAAGTGAGGAAAATGAAGAGCTAAGCAAGGCAGCTCAGGCAAGCCGGACAGAGCTCTGGGAAAAACAACCAACCCCGCACCCCCCAAGCCTGCCCGCGCGGGAGGCCCCGAATGTCCTCAGAGCAGCCAAGCCGCTGCTGTTTTTGAAACATTGTTTTATTCTAGTGCAGGCACGTGGGTACCTGTGTGTACATCTAGGTCAGGAAACTTGCAAATTTGCAGGAGTTGGTCCTTTTTCCACCATGTGGATTCTAGGGGTTGTCAGGCTTGGTGGCAAGGGACCTCCTTTCCCTTTCCCCTGGTTAACTTTATGTGAAGTTGCTTCTAGTACAGCATGGTCTGGGAATGGATTATGGGTGAGAACAGATCCTAGGAAAGCTTCTCCTGTACCAGGAAGGAGACTGCTCAAGACCCACGCAGAGGTGGGCGGGGAAGGGGCACGGGGCACGGTGACAGACCCAATGGCAGTCCTTGGCCTCTGCCACAGGCTCTTCCTGCCCTCCTTGGAGGGTGAGGAGTTAGCTTTCTGCTTCTGTTTTGTTTCAGGTGCAGAAATAACCACTCCTACCTACTCTCTACCCAGCCGGTGTGAACTCTGATCCAAGAGGGAGGAGGAGGTGTCTTTCTAACAGTTCCATTAGCCACCTCCCCAGGACCTGGGGGACTTAGAGAGCTCGTGATTGGTGACTGGGGAAAGGGTGGAGTCAGGGAAGAGGAAACAGTAGTACAAGGAGAGTGAGAGACAGACACAGGGCCCCACTGGGCCTCTCTCTCTTGACTTCAGTTACACAGTGACTCCTTAATCCTAAAGGGCACAGACTTCATCCCTGTGTGACCCACTAGGATCTACTCTGACCCACTGAAATCTCGCTCTGTCCTTAAGGCTGGCCTGGACACATGCATGGGAAGAAGGCCTGGGTGGAAAGTCTGAGGCTAGCCCATTTTACTCCAGGTCATCTCTGGTTCTGGTTGAAGAGACTCGGACCAGGTTGAGTGCAGCGAGCACGTGTCTCTTATCCCCTGACCTCTCTCCCCCTGGGGCAAATAAATCTCCTTTGAGCCAAGAACGTGGTCTTAGGGGTCCTGAGCCAATATTTTTCTTTCACTGGTTGCCATGGTGACCCTACCCGCCCCGGGACAGCTCTTTCTCTTCTGTGTGAAGCCGAGGATGGCTGACTTAGGGCAGATTTGATTGGGGTGGTCACAATCAGAGCCCCCTCTACTTTCAGAACGGTTTGTTGTTTATTTTCCTTTTGTGACTCAGGGTCATCTGAAGAATGGACAGCTGTACAAAGCTTAGAGGGAAGACATCAGGCAGGCCCAGCAGGCAATCCCTCCTGGGTCAGGGAGGACCATGGAAAGATTGGGCAACAGTGTGTGGGGCCTGGAGGGGTTTCATAGACTCATTTTGGTGGTGACTATGAGACACAGGCATTGCTGGCTGGAACAATGGTGGAGGTAGGAGGGTGGGAGGCTGGTCGTGGCAGGTCCCTCTCTCTTGTCTCCACCCTCTCTCAGAGACAGAATGCTCTCTCTGCACTAGACTTGGATTGGGATACTCTGCAGCCCCGGCCTCTTTGGTGGCTAGATGTAGGGATGCGACAGGTTCTAGACAAGAGAGGAGCTGGACCAGGCAAGTTCATCTTCCTGGTTGTGCTTTGACTGGGCAGGCAGGGCCAGGGGCCTTTCTGTCTCAGCCTCCCCAGTGCTGGGATTACAGGCAGGGCAGCCGTGTGTGGCTTTTTGTAGAGGTTCAAGGGCTCTGAACTCAGGTCCTCACGTGTGCACTGCCTGCACCACTTTGCCACCCTGTCCTGAGTCACTGAGGCAATTCACTCTGGGCTCCTTTTGTCTTCTGTCAATTTAATTTTAATTTTAAAATTAATTTCATCTAATTTCCTCTCGGTTCCCATCACTCACAGGCAGAAACGGTGAGGTGTCTGAATGGCCTTTCTCTGTGTTTTTCTTTTCTTTTTCTTTTTCTGTTACTATAAGGAAACACTGGAGGAAGGTAAACTCTATAAAGAAAAAAGGTTTGATTAAAATCTTAGGCCCAGTGTGCAAGATCAGGCTTCTAAATGACAGACATGGTGATGCCTAGGTGTGTGTATGTGTACGTGTGTGTGTGTGTGTGTGTGTGTGTGTGTGTGTGTGTGAGTAAATGAAAGATTACAACAACAGGGAGAGAATGGGGTAGCCATGCTGGCTCTTCTGTGACTCTCTTATAGCTAGCTAATTGAGGGATCCCATGAGAACCAAACCACCCTCTGAGTTCCCATGGCCTAATGACCTCCCAACATCAGCACTCTGGGGAGCAACATGGGAATTCTTTCGGGACACACTCTATCCAGGCCACAGGGGCACACACGCCTCTTAGTATGGGGCACATGCAAGCACAGGTGTCAGTTCTGTGAGCTCTGGGGTGTCACCTGTCTCCCAGGTTTCACAGGCCATCAAATGATTCTGACTTCCTCACCACTGTCTGCATCATCTGTGCCCAGGGAGGCTGCCTAGCTCTCTGCTGGTCCTGACTGCCCAGGGGACACAGGTGGGAGGCTCCTGACAAGGCTGCTATGTGCATACTCACACACACACACACACACACACACACACACACACACACACACGCTGTATGGGCCCCAATGCCTTGGAGGAGATGAGGGAGGGTTGCCTGGTGCAGGAGGTGCCTGCATCCTGCTCTGTACCTGTCTCCTCTCCCCTAGTATTCTGCATGGAACTGCTGTTTTTTTTTTTTTTTTGTTGTTGTTGTTGTTGTTTTGCTGTCTTGATATATGTGCCATGATTCATATTTCTCTGGTTGGTTGCTGGTGACTCTGAGTGTGCCTTTTAGGGCCTGCTGCCCTCTGGATGTCTTCTTTTTAATAAGATGGTGATGGTTGCTATGGAAACCCTTTCTTTCCAGGGCTCAGCCTAGCTTCCCCTTTACCTCAGCCCTTGAGGGCCCTTGACTGACTCAGAGATAAGGATGGAACAATACTGGGCCACCATGGAGGCGTGCAGATGTTTGCTCTGGGCTGGCTGCATGGCAGGTTGGGAAGTGACTGGACAGGGCCCAGGTTTCTCTGAGGTGCTGAGACACTCAGCACAGGTTATCTCTTGTAGTTCTTTGGGACCAATCTAAAGTGATCTAGCTCCCAGGAGGTGGTGGTGCACACCTTTGATCCCAGCACGCTGTAGGCAGAGGCAGGTGGATCTCTGTGAGTTCAGGGTGAGCCTGGTTTACAGAGTGAGGTATAGGACAGTCAGGGCTACACGGAGAAACCCTGTCTCGAAAAACCAAACCAAACTCGAACCCCTTGAGTAAAATGGGCTAGCCTTAGACTTTCCACCCAGGCCTTCTTCCCAAACTAAAGTGATCTAGCTGTCACCCGTAGACGGGACATCTGTGTCAGGCTTTGTGAAGATAGTTGTAGAATAACTCTGGGTGGAACCCCTCACCAATGCTACCCAATTTCTTTTCCCAAAGCAGAGGGGGTCCCCCGGTTAGGTCCACAGAATATTCAGGAGCCTCAGTCCCCATTGTAGTAAAGTCTGACTGAGGGGTAATTAAAACATAAAGGCCAGCCAGCGGGTGGCTCAGAGCACAGCAGTGCTTGCTACCAAGTCCAAAAGCCTGCATTTGCTCCTCAGACCCACATGGTGGAAAGAGAAAACTCACTCTTACAAATTGTCCTCTGGCATGCACGCAAATGAGTGTCATAATACATTTAAAAGACTATTTTAAAACACAAAGACTGAAGCTCTTCCAGCAGGAGTGACAACTCTCTGGAATGCATCTGGGGGGCAATAGGAACAGAGCTGGGGGGAGGGGGAAGGAATGTAGGACTTGTGTAAAAAAAAAATCAAGTTGGTGGGAGGAGGAGCCTCATAAGCCCCGCCCACCCCGGGGTCCTAGACCCCACCCACAGGCCAGAAAGCCATAGACTTTCTTAGGCGCAGTTTTCTACATTTGCCACGTGTATGTTCCCAAGTTTATATTCTTAAGTTTGTTAAAGATGTTTGTGTATTAGGAGGTTTATGTATATATCTCAGGACACTTATCATTAATTAGGTAAATTATATTTAAAAATGGTTCTTTGAAAGATCTTGATAGTGAGCTTTTACACACAGCGGGCAGAAGGGAGTGACTTTATATTTACAGTGTGTAATTGGTGATTCTCCTGTATCATAATGGCCTCAATCATCTCTTTCCTGAGCCCCCAATTCTGTTCTCAATAACCAGTGTATTCCAAACGTATGCTCCCAGTATCCTAAACCCCAGGGCTGGAGAGCACCTTTGGAAGTGTGCTTGACTCTATCACGTTTTAAACTGCCTTGTTCGGCTTCACTCGAAGGTTGGGATACAGCAGAGAGGGAAGAAGCAAAATAAAGAACCCCGTTTTAAATCCTAAACTGACAAGGAAACATTGCTAGTTCTGACTGCATAGACTCGGGGTGACTGAACAGCACAGAAACTGGGGCTTACATCAAGTTCTTCAGATTAAAAAAATATCCTGTTTAATCTATGCTTCTGTTCCTAGAAGGCAAAGCTTTGAAGGGCAAGAGCTGGATGACAGGCCCCACCAACCCTGTTCTGGCTCCACCCACCCGCCCCTGCTCCACCCACCCGCCCCTGCTCCACCCACCCGCCCCTGCTCCACCCACCCGCCCCTGCTCCACCTGGACCCGCCCTGGCACCACTCTGGCCCCACCCTCACCCTGCCCACGACACCCCTTCTCTGGCCCCACCTCCCCACCTCAGGCCTTCATGGGCTTCCTTCCTTCTCCCCACGCCCAACCATACATCTGTGGCACCTTCAGAGAGAGCCAAACACGGAGCCTTCAGATCCCACACGCGGAAGAAGGTGGGAGACAGGAAGGAACCCACATGTAATTGATGATTTTCCCTGGTACCTGTCAACAATCAGGTGATCTTTCTAAGCTCCAGTTTTCCTTCTGTAAAATGGAGCTAAACATTGTTTGGTGCCTGACAAGGATTCTAGGAAACCAGGGCTCTCAAGGGCAGAGCTACCCAGAGTATGATTAATAAACTATAGCTAGGATTTTCATTCTTTATGCACTTGGCAGGCTGAGGAGGGGTAGGATCATGAGGAGTTGGAGGCTAGCCTCGGTTACATAGCAATAGCGTTAAATGGTACAGAGCCTGATGACCCAGGTTGAGTTCTGGGCTCTGAGACCAGCGGGGACATGTGGGCAGGGAGACAGACTCAGGATTCCAGCCAGACTTTGTGCAGGGGCTGAGTACAGTGCCTGAGTAAGAATGGCTCCCACAGGCTAATATATTTGAATGCTTGGTCATTAGGAAGTGGTACTATTTGAGAGGGATGAGGGGGTGTGGCCTTGTTAAAGGAAGTGTGTTACTGAGGGTGAGCTTTGAGGTTTCAGAAGCCCAAGCCAGTCCCAGTGTCTCTGTCTCTCTCAGCTGCCTGCAGATCTGGATGTAGAACTCTCGCCTGCACCTCCAGCATCATAGCTGCCTGCCTACTGCAGACAGCCAAGAGGAGACTATCATCCGCACTGGGCAGAACCTGAGCATAAGAGACCTCAAAGCCCACCCACGCAGTGATGCACTTCCTCCCACAAGGCCACACCCACTCCAACAAGGCCATGCCCACTCCCACAAGGCCACACCTCCTTATAGTGCCATTCCTTGTGGGTCAGCCATTCAAATACAAGAGTCTATGGGGGCCACACCTATTCAAACTACCACAGATGGTGTGCACAGTGTATGTTCTGATCCAAAGTGGTAGTGAAGTAACACCATGATATAAATGCTTCCAGGAACACCTCGGGTCACTCTATGCTCACTACACGTTTGCTTTTGAGTTAATTTCTGGTCAGTGTATGCCCACAGGTCCAGGCCAGCTCGGGCTGCACTTGTCTGATATTTTCTTCCTTCATGCCATTCACAGTAAACATCATGTGATTTTACCACAGATTGTGTTAGTTTTTGGGTGTTTGGGGACTCTAGCCCTGAGCCCAAGGACAACATGAGAATTCAGACCTGCAGAATATACTTTAATAACCCCCTGCCAGCCTGTGCCCAGAAAATAGGGGACAGTCTGACAGAAGCCAGGATGCCACCTCAGGGGAAACCGAGGCGTACATCTGGTTTATGAAGGGGTGACTGTCACGAAAGCTATGTTACTCTCTAGCCAAACATTTCCTGGCAGTAAAGAGACATTTCTCTAAACTGGTTCTTTTCAAGGAAGGTGGGCTCAGTGAAATGACCTCACAGCAACCTGAGGAAGCCTCTGAGATCACACAGGCTGTGACTGTCGCCATCAGAGGCAGCGTCTCATAAAACACCAAACATCTCAGCTCAGCCCCCACAAAGCTGCCTGCTCTGGGTTTCCAGGCAGAAGCAAAGACACCCCACTGACCCACACATTCTGAGGGACTCCCCTAGTGTCCCCTTGGAAGCAGTAGAGATCACTTAGGCAAGGGCCATAGCCTCAGATCAAAGCCTCAAGCTCTGGGGTTCTCCAAGCTATAATTCACTGCTAGCCCTAAGAACCTCACATTGCCTTTAGGGAGTGAAGTTTGGAGCAGCCGCCAACCTGGCTTTTACCTCAGCGGGATTTATTTCTGCTTCTTCTGTCACAGCCTCCTGTCCTCATAGGTGAAATAATCCCCAAGTCCCTGCATGGAATGTTGCTCCTCCCCTCCCCCTCCTCTTCCCCTCCCCCATCTTCTTCCCCCCCCTTCTCCTTCTCCTCCCCTTCCCCTCCCAGTCCCCTCCCCTCCCCCTCCTCCCCCCTCTGCTGCTGTCACCGGGTGGGTGGGTGTTTTAAAGTCTTCGTGACCTTGGAGCTGAGCCTGTGCTTACACCATATCTTTGAGGTCCTTGCCAGACAATGTCCACCAAGGCCTCCTGCACATATTCTGTGTTTAGGATCTACACAGAGTGAACATTTGGCCAAGGGTGGAGGGGTTGCTTGAGGCTCCTATTAGCAGTCATGAGGCATGTCAGGGGTTATGCTGTTCTACCTCACTGGGCGTGATCTCCAGATGAGCTGACAGGGCTTCCAAGAGGAGGACCAGGTACACCCAAAGGAAGGGCGGGTCACTCAGACCCTCCAGCTATTCTCATCAAACTGGCCAGTGCGGTCTGGGAACGTGGCTCAGTTGGTAGATTCTCACCTAACAGTCACAACGCCCTGGGTTCAGTCCCCACTGCCACACACACTGCGAGCGGTGGTAGGCCAGGGTGTGAAGGTTGGAGAATCAGAAGTCCGAGGTCATCCTCCCCTGCATAGCCAATAGAAGGCCAGCCTAGGCATGAGACCTTGACTCCGAAAACTGAAAACAAGCGGGGCAGTGGTGGTGCACGCCTTTAATCCCAGCACTGAGGAGGCAGAGGCAGCTGGATCTCTGAGTTCGAGGCCAGCCTGGTCTACAGAGTGAGTTCCAGGACAGCCAGGGCTACACAGAGAAACCCTGTCTTGAAAAACAAAAACAAAATAAAACAACACACACACAAAAACAAAAAACTAAAAACAAAACAAAACAACCAAACAAAAAGCAAACAAAATGCGTGTGCCCTGACGGCTCCTCGGTCCTCCTGGAGCCTGGGTTTATCCGGACTGAGATGCCATATTAGGTGCTACGGGCCAGGGTCTTACTGAGATGGCCCTGCTCTGGGAGAAGGGACTCTGAGGAGGTGGCTGGGTCAGGTGAGTCGGGGCTTTATGAACAAGGTTTGTGTCCTTGTCAAAGAGGCACTATTTGTCATGTCCTCTGGGACACACAGAAAAGATGGCCACCTAAAAACCAGGGGTTGGCCCTGTCCTGCCAACTGTGCTTGGAACGAATGAAGTCACCAGCTGTGACATTCTGTGACTGCTGGTGCCCTGGAGACCATGAGACCGTGGGCCTCACACAAGAGGCTGCAAGGATGAGGGTGGACTAGCAGGTGGAAGGAACTGGGGTCTCTGACTCTGTCCCCACTCCATGGTTACAAGAAGGGGACCAAGCACTGCCCCAGGAAAGAGCACTCATCCCGATGCTGTGGTTTCCATACAGCAGCTGGGGCTCAGCCCAGTCACTCTTCCTAAGATTCGACAGGAGTGAGGCTCCCAGAAGGTCCTGACACATTCCGCAGCAAGTTGGGGGGAGGGGCCGGTGTCCATGGTCACAAGGGGGTTACAGCCCAGCGGCAAATCTTCAGGGACTGCAGCATGCTGCAGCTGCTCTGAACTGTTGGGAGAGGTTTTTGAGACAAGCAGATGGAGGCCACCATCAGGCCTGTGACTGAGTGCAGACATTCGTCCCCGCACCTTTTGGGCACAGCAGACAGTGCAGACACAACAGCAGGTGGCCTGGTACCAATTAAACCTTATTTGTAGACCTCCAATGATAGAATTCCCTATCATTTTTCTTGCTAGGAAGTATCATTCTAAACAAAAATTCTCTCAGCCATCTGGACGTTGTTACCTTATAAGCTACAGAGACACGGGATGGACAGGTGGCAGCTAGGAGACAGACAGGCGGCAGCTAGCTCGTGTCTAGTTTAGAGCAGAAAGGGATGGGTTTTTTAAACATGGGCTGCATGGGGGGCTGGAGAGATGGCTCAGTGGTTAAGAGCGCTGGTTGCTCTTCCAGAGGACCTGGGTTTGTTTTCCAGATCCTACATGGGTTGCAACTGTCTTTACCTCCAGCTCCAGGGCATCAAGTGCCCTGTTCTCACCTTCAATGATCCTAGACACACTTGTAGTGTACTGACCATATATGCAGACCAACCCTCCCAAAACAAATGGTAACATAGTTTTAAAAAAATAATAAAATTGGTGAGGTGGGGGAACTGGGAGAAACAGGGGTGGGGGGGGTGGGGGATGGGGGTGGGGAACTGCAGTCAGCACGTAATGCATGAGAGAAGGCTAGAAGGTAAAATGACAACAACAACAGCACAACGTGGGCTCCTCCTTCTCTTCCCCTCCCTTCCCCCTTTTCTAGGCCCTGGATCCAGGACCTCATGCACATTCTGCAAGTGAGATGCATCCCTAGCCTTTCTGCTTTCTTAGGTCTTGTTTCTAGAAGTCTCCATACTCCTTTTTAAGAGGCTGGCAGGAGACAGTGCTTCTGGGGGTCCCCTGGAGGGGTGGAGAAGAGCCCCAAGCTTAGCAAAAGGGCACACACACACACACACACACACA
The DNA here is from genome assembly GCF_947179515.1 of Apodemus sylvaticus. NCBI lineage: Eukaryota > Metazoa > Chordata > Mammalia > Rodentia > Muridae > Apodemus > Apodemus sylvaticus. Next base: position 151,272,507 of record NC_067476.1, on the reverse strand, counting down.
CACACACAAAACCTTCAGGAAGCTTTGTCCTTTTGGCTATGTCCAGGAGCACTACTACAGACAGAAAAGCCTATTGGTCCACCTGTAAGTTGTGACCCGTGTAGCTGGGAACACAGGGACCCTGTTTACCTCTGACCCTCCTGCCTTAGGCTACAGGACACACAAGTCCTCTAGTCCGGGTCAGGGCTGGGTTGCTTCTGAACTCTCTCTCACTCCTCTGGGCCTTGGGTGGTTCTCATTCCTGGCTGCTGCAGTCTCCCCCACCCCCAACTTCCAACTGCTCTCCCCAGTCCAGTCTTACCTCCCAGAGAATTTGTCACATTGAGGTCCTGCTGGGACCTGTGAGGCGCTGAACTGTGTCCTCCTAAACCCAAGCCCCGCAGAATGTGCCCAGGCATGGAAAGGGTCTTAGCAGCTGTGACTGGATAAGGAGGGGGAGAAGCAGCCGGGTAGGTCTGAGCCCTTAAACATAGGAATCCTCCCTAGGAAAGGCAGAGAAAGGCACCCTGGGGGATCCCACAGGGTGCCAGGTTGGACTGGGGGAGGGGCAGGGACAGCCCTGTGGCTTTCCAGTTGGGACCCTCCTATAACTCACTCCACCCTTCTGGCCTCCAGAACCACGCAGAAATGATCCGGGGTTGCCTCAAGCTTCTGAGAAAGCAGCAGAGAACCGGTCTCACTGTTTTCAGCCCTGTCTGCCTTCCTGGAGGCACAGATAGGGTCCTCCTGGTGCATCCCCAGCCTCACTGCTTCTCTCTCTCACTTCCTCAGTCCTGACCAGGATGACTCTGCCGTTCCTTAGCCCCCAAGTGCACATCACCTTTGCAGGGGCTGTTCCCTGTCTGGAATGCCCTTCCTGTAGGATTCCCCTGTGACCTTTACCCTACTCAGATGGCCATCCCAGCCAGGGCTTCTCTGGGCCCAGCAGCTTCTCAGTCCACCCTCAACTCTGCTTTTCCCTGTGACCCTATGGTCACTTGAAACATTAGACATTTTTATATAATAATAATAATAATACTACAATGGGAAGATGACTCAGTGAGAGAGATACACATGACTCAGTGAGAGAGATACGCATGTGTGAGGACCTGAGTTTGGAGTCCCAGAACACGTAAAAGCCAGGCGTGGTGTAACATGCCTGTAATATGTGAGGCCTAGAGGTTCCGTGGAGCCCATTGGCCAGTCAGCCTAGCCAAGTCCCCCACACGCACACGCACACGCACACGCGCGCGCGCGTACACACACACACACACACACACACACACACGCACACGCACACGCACACGCACACGCACACACACACACGCACACGCGCACACACACACGCACAAGCCAGTCCTTGTCTGCATGGGCTATGTGGCATGGGGAGCTAAGGTTGAAGATGACATTGAAAGTCAGGTGTCAGTTGATCTTCAATTAGGGCGGTGCCCCTGGATTGTCTTTGTGAGCTTCATGGGTCACAAGAGCCTTAAAAGTGGCGGAAGTAGACAGAAAGCTTGGCCAGCGGGAGAGCATAGCAGGCCCATGTGAGCCAGACATACAGAGGGAGGACCCACGCCTAGGCTCAGAGTCCATTAACAACTCCAGGGACCCGCCCACGCTGCTCTGCCCACAGCCAGCCTCTCTGCATACAGCCAGCCTGCTCTGCACACAGCCAGCCTCTCTGCACACAGCCAGCCTGCTCTGCACACAGCCTCTCTGCACACAGCCAGCCTCTCTGCACACAGCCAGCCTCTCTGCACACAGCCAGCCTCTCTGCACACAGCCAGCGTGCTCTGCATACAGCCAGCCTCTCTGCACACAGCCATCTCTGCACACAGCCAGCCTGCTCTGCACACAGTCTCTCTGCACACAGCCAGCCTGCTCTGCATACAGCCAGCCTCTCTGCACACAGCCAGCCTCTCTGCACACAGCCAGCCTCTCTGCACACAGCCAGCCTGCTCTGCACACAGCCAGCCTCTCTGCACACAGCCATCTCTGCACACAGCCAGCCTCTCTGCACACAGCCAGCCTCTCTGCACACAGTCAGCCCGCTCTGCACACAGCCAGCCTGCTCTGCACACAGCCAGCCTGCTCTGCACACAGCCAGCCTCTCTGCACACAGCCAGCCTCTCTGCACACAGCCAGCCTCTCTGCACACAGCCAGCCTGCTCTGCACACAGCCAGCCTGCTCTGCACACAGCCAGCCTGCTCTGCACACAGCCATCTCTGCACACAGCCAGCCTGCTCTGCACACAGCCTCTCTGCACACAGCCAGCCTGCTCTGCACACAGCCAGCCTGCTCTGCACACAGCCAGCCTCTCTGCACACAGCCAGCCTGCTCTGCACACAGCCAGCCTCTCTGCACACAGCCAGCCTCTCTGCACACAGCCAGCCTGCTCTGCACACAGCCAGCCTCTCTGCACACAGCCAGCCTCTCTGCACACAGCCATCTCTGCACACAGCCAGCCTGCACATTAAGATCTAGATCCCTCCCAAAAGAACTCAGTTCATTGTACCTCAGGGGCCTGCTTTGACACTATGGGAAGATCTTTGGGGATGACTATTAACTTCTGCTGTGGCACAGTCTCCTGCCCCATGGATCCCAGGTTAGACCCACTTTAGAACTGGAAGGTGGTAATAACATTCACAGACAATGCCAAGACTGTGTGATGCCAGTTCTCATCTGAGGCAAGACAGACAGACAGACAGACAGACAGGCAGGCAGACAGACAGGCAGGCAGGCAGACAGACAGACAGACGACGGAAGAAGAAAACAAGCTCAAAACTCAGCCCGCACCTAACCCAGTGCTCCTTGGCCTGTCCTGACAGGGATCTCCTCAGCCTTCCCCAGAGTTTCAGATTTTCTTGTCTGTCAAATGGAAACATCTTATAAACACTGAAGAAGAGACCCAGAGCAAAGGATGAGCTGTGGCCAGGGGGCTCAGCCTGGTCCCCAGGAAGTCTCCAGTCAGGGCTGGCTGCCTTCACACAGTACCTGCCACTAAACTGGCCACTGATAGGTGGTGAGGATCAAACTGGTCACAGCTAGATGTTAAATAAATGCCCAAGCATCAGGGCATAGCACTTTTTTTTTTTGTGGTGGCCTCAGGGCTGACATTAGAGGCTAGCACAGAGGTGCACACTGTGGGGACGTTTATTATGACTTTTTCCCCTGGGGGGGACGTGGTGACAGCGAGAAGGGGCTGGTTTTAAAACAATAAAGTCAATTCGCTATGGTCTGCTTGGATGTTTTGAGATCTTTGAAAGAGATATTGTGTGGCCTCAGGAGGGGTTGGCTGGGACCCAGTCTATTTATCCTGTAAGAAGGGTGCCCTGACCTTCGCTGGCAGCAATGGCCTCTCTGCCTGAACTTGCCGGGTCTGGACAGCAGGGCCACCACTGCCCGAGACCGAGACGAATGCTGGCCAGCTGCTGCCTGGCCCCGGCGGCCTCCCCGGCCCCTCTCGCCTGGGTGGTTTCAATTTCTGCAAAGACCGGGCGTCTCCAGGGGCACAGCCCAGGATTCAACCTGTGGCTGCTCAGCAAGAAACCATCCGGGGAGGATGTTGGGGGTTGACTTGTGTCCCCTGTGAAGACCGGCTCAGGTCCTAACCCTGGTAGCCATGAATGTGATCTCATTTGAAGGCAGCCTTCACAGATGCTGTGCAGCTAAACAAGGCCAAGTATTAGGGTGTGTTATAAGAACGGGAAAACTTGGGTGCTGAGCCCCAGGAAGGGAAATGGGGGTGACAGAGTCAGAGATGGACTGGCATGAATCAAAGACACTGGAAGTTGCTGGAGCTATCAGACCAGGGGCAGACAGGGACAGATACAGCCACCTTCACTGTAGATGCTTGGTGATCTGGAGGACAGAGGTGGTGAACTCACATCCACAGACACAACCCTGCCCTACCGTAAACTCAGTGACCTGCTGAAGGACACCATCCTTCACAGTTTCATCCAATTCCTGCAGGGGACAGTGTCATGGGTACATGGATGACCTTGGCTCTGAATTGTAAATCCTGGTCCCTGGGGAGCTGAATCACCGCTGGCGAGGATGGCCCTTTCCCAGCCCCTACCTCCTGTCTGTGAAGGGAAGACACTGAACCAGATTTCTGAGTTCCAACTTTGCGTGTCGCTAGGGTTCTCACAATGTCACTGTATTCACAAACCTGTACCATTTAATCTTCACCTTTTCTTGCATCAAGAAATTTTCCATAAGGCATATGGAAATGCATCTAGCATTTCCATGAGGCATGTCATTATAAAGCTATAAGATCGTCACTGTGCTTATCTACAGATGAAGGGGAAAACTTCACCTCCGCACTGCAGAATCCACACTGTTTGTCCTCAATAATGAATACAGAGAAAGAAGAAATACATAGAAGACAAACGTTTTCAGTCCTAGCCAGAGACATTGCCTGCTGAATACTGCATACTGGGAGAGGGGGCGGGTGGGGGAGCATTGCTGTCTTGTTAAAAACAAATATTTGCAGGGATTTAAAAGATGTTGAAGACATACTAGTTCCTAGAAGGCATCTCCAGTCTCATTTTCCAACCGAGTCAGAAGAGACTACACAGAGGGAGAGACTACACAGAGACGGCTTCTTCACCATAGGAATTAGTGATGTCTAGTTGTCACGTTTACCTTTGATGCAAATGGATCACTCAGGCAGTAACAAACATCCCCAGGAATGGGTTAGGACAGGGGTTGGTGAGCTGTGGTAACAAGCACTTCCTGAGTCTCTGTGGTTCACACATAACACACACGGATTTATTTCTCCTGCTCTATGCCCACTGGGGGCTGGCAGGGACCTCCGTTCATTTGCAGACCTAGTAGACATCTACTAATGGAAGGTCCCCTGGTTTGAACAGTCAGAGTAGGAGGAGGGTCTCATTCTGATCCTTGAATACTCTGGTCTGGGGTGACCTGGCCACTTCCACTTTAACCTCATTGCCACACTGACATATGAGAAGCCCTTGGCTTGTTTTGTATGATTCAGCAGTGGTCCCCACTGCTGACAACCGCAGCTGCTCTCCAGACCTAGTTAGCATAATGTGGGTACCGAGAGCTGGCACACTCAGGTTTGCCGCCTGTTTGTACAATTATTTTTTTTGGCATACAGTCAGGCCTTGTTTATGTGTGGTTCAGGCAGAGGTGAGCTACCTCAGAGACTTTCAAAGCCTGAGATGTTTCCTAGTGGGGCCTTTGCAGAAAGGGTTTGTTGATACCTGTTCTGGAAGTCTGCAGCGATCCTTCTAGTAAGGGCAGCGCCGGGCCCTGCTATCTTTAGGAGGCCTCTGCAGCTGTTCCTTGTCCCAGAGGATCATAAGTACTCCCAGCATCCAAGGCCTCAGTCACCACCACAGGGAGCTCATACAAAGAACAAGAGGCTACGGAGTTCTTCACGCTCCACTGAGTGACCCTGGGTACCATGCGAGGCTTCAGGAATTTTCGTAGCTTCTAACCTTCCTGCTTGTAGCAGTTCACTATGGTACTGACTACTGATCTTGAAGGGAAGATTACAAAATATGCATACACATGTACACACATACATACACCCACACACCTACACACACATCCACACACCTCTACACACACACACACCTCTATACACACACACCTCTACACACACATGTGCACACACACCTACACACACTCACCTACACCTACATACACACCTCTGTACCTACACACACTCACCTCTACACACACACACACACACACCTCTATACACACACACATGTGCACACACAGCTACACCTACACCTACACACACACATCTACACCAACACACACACATGCACGCGTGTGTACACACACATGCACATGTACATGCGTACACACACATGCACACACACACACATACACACAGCCCAGTGTCCCCATTTTGCACACTGACATTTTAGCACTTCCCAGCAGGAATGTATGTTCTCTCGATCTGGTCTATGCTGGCCAGGTACCGGAATCTGGATCCCACTGTCTCTTTCAGACTCTTTCTAGACCCCTGCCTGTCTTTCCTACGTACAGCTCTGCAACTCCAAGGCCTTAGCAGCCCTGGCTGGTCACCTGACCCTGAGCAGCTGCAACCTCAGCGAAGCAAATTCCTAGCATCTGGGACTAGAGGACAGACCCCTCTGCTGGCGCCGAGGTGGGGCTCCCCTCTGGGTTTTTTTTCATTCCTGTGCCTGTCTTGGTCACAGGAGTGTGTCACAAGGCCAGAGGAGCAGCAGGTGTAGACTCAGATATGCAGCAGTGACCCTGGCTGCATCTGTGGGGGCTTTGCAGCCTTTCTGAACAGCCAGACCCAGCAGCTGTAGTTCATGGTAGCGGCAGAGGAGTGGCTGGGAAGGCTTTCTGGGTGTCACAGAAGGACACACACATGTGCATAGACACATGTGTACACACACACACACACACACACACACAAACCCATATATGCATGAATATATACAGACACAAATGTGGGGGTTACAGGACCAAGCAGCAGGGGCAGAAGGGTGTTGCACCAACCCAAACTTCAGTAGAGTAGAAATTTCTGGAACAGAAAAACAGAGACTGTGGGCTTCAGAGGAGGTAAGAAGAAAATAGTTGGTTTGGTTGAAACTGTCACATCAGCGGGAAGCCAGGGTGGAGGGGGGCGGAGTTAGATCAACATTGACAATATCAGCTTCTGCTGAGCAAGCACAGACCTCACCCCAGGGCCGGGCTCAGCCCCACCCTACAGCAGAGGCTGCAGCTGACCAGTTCCCCGGGAAGACCATCCGGTCCGAGAGGTGGGAGCTGCCAGAAGCTGTGTGCCAACCGGCAACGGGACCCGGGGTGCCATAGAAGCCAGCCTAGGCACCAAGATGGTGCCTCCAACACATGCGATCCAACGGGGAAGGTAAAAATGGCACATTTAGCAAGACAGCATGTTTACAAACAGAGTTTTACACACACACACACACACAAGCACACAGAGAAAGTTCTAGAAAGGTTAATACTGATAACATACAACTTAAAATACGTGTCTGAGCAGCTCCAAGTGGTGTGAAAAGCCAATTGGATCTGGGTGGGCAGAACCAGGTTGCCTTCATGGGCACACGAGGCCACCACATAGGACATGGTGCTCTGAGGCGGGGGACCGCCCTGTGGTTTCTCAGCTTAGGGTGAGAAGCTCTGTCTAGAGGCAGCTGGCTCTGGTTCCCCTTCATGGCCTGAGCTCTTAGCAGTAAATAAAATCGATTTGTTCCAAGGGTTCATTGTGTATCCCATGTCCTGGCTTCAGTCCTGACCATGAGCAATTTCTGAGTGGAGAGGCAGGTTATGGCCTGCTGTCTGTCCGTCTGTCCATCCGTCAGTGTCTGTCTGTCTGTCTGTCTGTCTGTCTGTGTCTCTCAGCACCTGTTTCCTAGGCTGATGCAGGCTATGTCTCCCATTCCTGGCTGCTGTGCCTTAGGGATCCCACTGGGTTCCTCAGCAGAGGGCTGTCTGTCAGGTCCTGAGCTCCTTGCTTATTCTGGAAGCACTCACCGCAGCAGAGTCTGTGAGTCCCTCCCATGGGTCCCTCCCAGCGCGCCACTCCCTGATTTACTGTGTGCAGGAAAGGGACTTTTCTGTCACCTTTCAGCAGACCCTAGGTACAGAACATAGTCCAGGTTCAGCTCTTTGTTTCTTTGGAACTTATGAAATAAAAAGACTAAGAAGCAGGCGGGAGAGATGGCTCGTCAGCTCAGAGTCCATGCGGCTCTGGCAGGGGACTGGAGGTGGGTTACCTCGGCCATAGCAGGTGGTACACAGCTAACGCCAACTCCAGCTCCAGGGGATCCAAAGACCTCTTCCGGCCTCTTTTGGCACTGTACACACAAACAGACTTGCGCGCACACATGTACACACACATAGGCATACACATACACACATACACACATCATGCAAAAACACGCATACACAAACATATACACATAATACATACACACACACCACAATCACACACACACCACATAACATACAAACTACACATCACACACACACATCATGTAACCACACAATACGCACATCACAATACATATAACACACACACACACACCACACATACTACGCACACCACACACTACACATACCACACACACAAAACACATATCACACACACTACACATACACAACATATATACCACACACACACTACACACACAATATACATGCCATACACCACACACACATATACCACACACACCACACACACACACACACACACACACACACATATACCACACAGACACACATATGCCCACACTATCCCCCAAATGCCAAATGCAAATAAATTGACCTTCCACTGTCCCTTCTTCATCCGACACTGGTCACCTGATTTCTGAAATACAAACCAGGTCACTTCCTCTGCCTTGGACTCTGGTGACTTTCTGATGATCCACATATATGTGTTTCTGATGATCCCATTCCAAATTAGCTGGCCAGCAGGCTCTGCTAGGCCTGGCCTGACTACCCTCCCATCCTGCGCGGCCCTGTTCCCTGCTCTCTCAGCCTCTGGACCCCCTGTGATGGGCTGTACCCAGAACTACTCAGGTTCCTCTTCCTCCCAGGTGGTACTCCCTGGAGCACACATGCCTCACAGCCGGAAGGCTCCTGTCACTTGCTGGCTTCCTGACTACTGTGCTCTGAACCCTGTATCCCGGGTTTGTATTTTGAGGCTCAGCTCTCTAGAGTGACTGTGTTTGGTGAGGGGACCCTAAGGAAGGTCTCGAGTGTTACAAGAAGGGGGCATTGGGTGTGACAGGGATAAGACCATGCATGTCTAGTTCAGGGTCACAGTTGGCTCTCCACTGGCATCCATATCCTGGGCTTTTCTGTTCTCAGTACCCAGCATTGAGCTGCCATCACCACCCACAGGGACAATGATGACGTGATGCCACAGGCCTCTGTCTCTACGGGCTTTCTGAAAAACCAGCAGACCCGCAGTGGCACTGTAAGCCTCAATCTTAGAATTTGCCTTAAGAACCTCTCTAAGAAAAGTCACAAGAGGGCTATGGTTTCTTCCTCCAGAGTAACAGAAACTGTCCCCAGCACTCAGGTCTTCTGCTTGCTGTGGCCTGGCTAGCAAACCTGCCATCTTGGTGAGTCAGGCTGCCACAGTGAGAAGCCATAGATGGAGTGACTTCTCGCCGTAGGCTAGACTTTGGGAAGGCCGAGATCAGGGGCTCAGGGGCCTGTGAGGATACTCTGCTGACAACAGACAATCACCATCTCCACACATCCTCACCCAGCTATTCCACGGAGGGCATTGTGGTAGGCAAGAGAGCATGGCATCTCTTCTTGAAAGGACACCCACGGTCCCACCCCATAGCTCCAGCTTGGAGGTCTCCTTTTACTGTAGGTGCACCCTCCCCCTCAAGGCCTGTCTCCAGATATCTGCCCTTAGGGCAAGCTCTTCCACACCCAAGTGTGGGAGGACACAGCTCAGTCCGTAGCATGTACGATGACCTGCTCACACCCCCCAGCATCAGCTGGGCTCACAGATGGCTTTTCTACTTCCCTTAAGAGTTGGGTGTGCTTGTGCTTAGGGGATGGCACAGCAGGGAAGGTGCCTGCTGCAGGGGACCTGGGTTCAGATCCTGGGACCCACAGGGATCGGAGGCACAGACAAAAGCTTCCAATCATGGGCTAGGTTCATTGTAGGCAGCACACCATGTCTCCAATACAGCGAGGGATGGGGCTGAAATTAGAGGATGGACACATGCTATGACGTGACACACACAAAGACATGTATGCAAAAGCTGGGGAAGAAAAGAAGGAGGAGAAGAAGGGGGAAGTAATGGCAGCAGTAGTTGGGTTTGGTGTTAGGGGATTATAATTCCAGTTGTTTGGGAGGCTGAGGCAGGAGGATCATGAATTTGAGGCCCTTAAATGAGATCTTGTCTCTAAATAAAAATTTGTTTTTAATAAAGGGTTTCAGGTAGATCTCAAGTGGCAGAGCCTGTGCTTATATGCACAAGGCCTTGGGTTCAGTTCTCTGAGCCACAGACAAAAATCCACTTCTCACCGGGCAGTGGTGGTGCACACCTTTAATCCCAGTGCTTGGGAGGCAGAGGCAGAGGTAGAGGCAGGCGGATTTCTGAGTTCGAGGTCAGCCTGGTCTACCGAGTGAGTTCCAGGACAGCCAGGGCTACACAGAGAAACCCAGTCTCAAAAAACCTAAAACAAGATAAAACAAAACAAACAAAAAACTCAAAAACCCCACCTCTCTCAGAGTCAGCTTGCTTAAGTAGCAATGTTGACACCATAATTCATCAAGATTAAACAGGGATGAAAAACCACCTCCGTCACCCTGGCCACATCAAGTGCCCGGCAGCTCCGTGGCTAGTGACCGCTATAGTGGAGCAGTACTGTGACGTGAGTTGTTAACCAAGCCTGCTCCTGTTCTCCAGGCAAACCTTTCATCCTTCCTGTCTGCACCCTTCTTCACCTGGTGGCTTTGGGGCGGGGCACAAATCAAATTCTGTATACAATCAGAGAGAACCCTGCCCCTTGATCTCCATGTGTCCTAAAAATGGAAGACACTAGCTAGGTACAGGACAGAGAGCTGGTCAACCTATGAAGGGGACCACCAGGGGAGGTGGGGCTAGGGCCAGAGAGACACGTGTTGGAACCTCAGCGCTTTGTGGTGTGCAGAGCTGCTGATTCACACCCGGAAATCTGACTTCGGGCCAGCAGGGCTCAGCTGCCAAGCCTGGCTCCTGACCTGCCTGACCAGGGTAGATCAGGCTGGCTTCACCTGCTCAGAACTGGCTGGGCCAGGGCAGCCTACCACTGCCACCACCAAGGTGAAACAGAACCTGGTCCACTTGGCTAGGGTGGGGGGCACCAGACCCAGGCCTGACTTATGGCCACCTGCCTTTAAAGTCTCCAAAACAGGCTTTTCCATCTGCCTGCACTGCACCTGCTGACACTGTACCTGTCCCCACTGCATCTGTCCCCATTGCATCTGTCCTCACTGCACCTGCCCACACTGCACCTGCCCACACTGCACCTGCCCACACTGCACCTGCCCACACTGCCCCTGTCCACATGGCATCTGCCCACACTGCACCTGTCCACATTGCATTTGTCTCTACTGTACCTGTCTACACTGCACCTGCCCATACTGTACCTGTCCACCTTGCATCTGCCTGCACTGCACCTGCCCACACTGCACCTGCCCACACTGCACCTGCCCACACTGCACCTGCCCACACTGCACCTGCCCACACTGCACCTGCCCACACTGCACCTGCCCACACTGCACCTGCCCACACTGCACCTGTCCACATTGCATTTGTCTCCACTGCACCTGCCCACACTGTACCTGTCCACCTTGCATCTGCCTGCACTGCACCTTGCACCCTGGTTACTTATACACTCACACAGACATACTCATACACACATACACACATACACATACATACACTCACACACACACACTTATACACACATACACACACATACACACACTCACACATGCACATACACACATATGCACACATACACTCACACAGGTACACTCACACACACATAAACACACACACACACACACACACACACACACACACACACACACACACAGACATTGCACCCTGGTTACCACTTGGCTTGTGATTGGCTTCTTTCACTTCTGCCCCAAGGTCTTGTGGTTCTTCAGAAAATACAGACTCAGACTGCAAGATGGGACAGGAAGGCCACCCTAGTGCACCCCTGTCCTAACTTCCAGAGAACTTCTCAAGACATCGCTAAAACCAGCTGTCAACAGGGAACAAAACAAGGGCAGCCTGTACTCAGACACAGCTGCTGGGCTGGGCACATGGTCCAGTCAGGTAGGCACATTCTTCCAAATATGAAGGCCTGAGTTGGATCCCACCCCCAAGAAAAAAGGCTGAGAATTTGCCTGTAATGATAGCACTGGAAATGGAGACAGGAGGATTTATGGAGCCCACTGACCAGCTAGACTGTCCAAACTGGCAAGTTCCACATTCATCGAAAGATTCTGTCCCAAAAAGCAAGGCGGGGAGCAAGAGAGGAGGACATTCAAGCTGTCCTCTGGTATCTACACATGTGTACAAGTCTCCTGCCCTCCAACATGTGCACATACACAACAAGTACACACACATACATACTCACACACATAATACACATATACATGCACACACACATATACACACATACATACTCACACACAGATACAAATACTGCTGCAATCATTTTGATTGATAGGACAGCGGCAAGTTGCATCGTGACAACAAGGTCAAGAAGAGGCTCAAAGGTTGGCAAGAATAATGTTCCTCAAAACACTGAGTGAGGCTAGACAAGGGAGAGGACAGGCTCAGAGTGCATGTAATAGCATCTGTGCCTGTGAAGCTGGCAGCATTCATGAGAAAAGTGACAAATGACACTTCCCAGTGCGCATGACTGATGTGCAGGGGGCATGCATCCTTCTGGCTGGCAGAATTTGAAAACACCACTTGATGGACTGGACATCAGGCAACAGGGAAGTGATCCCAGTTAGACATGAGACAAGTGGTAAATACACGGTGCCCTCTTCACGACGGGCACCAGGGTGGAGCCGGGCCGGCAGGAAGCACTGCGGTTTAGATGTAAAGGGTGGAAGGCCATTGTGTACGGGTTGGGCTGAGAGTTTGGGAGATAGCTACAGATACTCTCTCCCCAGAGGCTACTTTTAGGGGAGGCCCATGGGTGTGAGGAAACTACCCTGGTGAAGAGGAAGAATCAGCTTCCAGAGCTTTCCTTGGGTAGAACTCCTGATTCCCCCACCAGAGGGAGCGCCACCATTCACAGGCATTGGGTAGAATGTTCAGGAAGGCTGACCTCAGAGGAGCAAAAATGCTGGTCTCAAAACTGCTATGCAGCTCAAGCTGACCTTGAACTTCTGACCTTCCTGCCTCCATCTCCCAAGTTCTAGGATTAGAGATGTGAGGCGCCATGCCCAGGTTATGTCAGGCTGAGGATGGAGCCCAGGGCGCCCTGCATCTTAGGCAAGCCCTCCTCAGTCACACTGTCTCCTTCTTTTGAGTCAAGGTCTCTCCTGGAGAGAGAACTGGAGTTCACTGGGTAGGCTAGGCTGGCTGGTCAGGGAACCTCAGAGATCCGCTTGGCTCTGCCTTCTTGGTGCTGTATTTTAATGTGGGTTTTGGGTGTGTGTGGGGCGGGGGGATAAAACTCAGGTCCTCAGCTGGGCGGTGGTTTCGCGCACACCTGTAATCCCAGCACTCTGGGAGGCAGAGGCAGGCGGATTTCTGAGTTCGAGGCCAGCCTGGTCTACAGAGTGAGTTTCAGGGCAGCCAGGGCTACACAGAGAAACTCTGTCTTGAAAAAACCAAATCAAAAAACAAACAAAACAAAACAAAACAAAACCCTCAGGTCCTCAGGCACTGAGGAGATCACTGTATCAAGCCATCTCCCCAGCCCAGGAAGCATTCTTTGAAGAAGTACTAGATGAAAACTACACACCCACTGACTGAGGAAGCACAGCAGCCTTGGGGGCATGGAGACAAGACAGGATCTGTGCACATGAGCACACAGGAAGTCTGCAAGGCAGAGGGACTCCAGTGCGAAGGAACTCCATCACCCAGAGGATGCAGTTTCTTATGCCCGCTGTCATGGTAACAGGACCTAACAGACTGTTTATAGTGCTTCTGTCTGCATAAGAGTTTCTGTGTGGGTTCTCAGGCACTCTACAAGAGGTCTGAGTTTTGGATACTGAGTGGGTATAGGGTCAGGATGGGAGAAAATGTCTATAGATATTTGAATATTTAACCTCCCAAAATTAATGTGGAAGAGAGACTTCTACTGGGTCTTTTATTCCTATGATTACTAGAAGACTCTACTAGAGGGAGAGGTGTCTTTCTTTCTTTTTTCTTTCTCCTATACCAGGAATTGAACCTAGGACCTCATAGTCCAGTGCTCTAACACTGAGCCACAGCCCTCAGAGGTACAGAGTGTGTTTTTAGGGTGCTGTAAACATTTGTGGAGGTTGCACAGGTATGTAAATACACTGGACTAAACACTCTCAAAGGGCAAAGTTTATGGTGAATGAATTATACTTCAGCAAGCAATAAATGAGTTAAAACATATAAACCTGTTAAGAACAAAGAGTAGGGGCTGGAGAGATGGCTCGGTGGTTAAGAGCACTCACTGACTGCTCTTCCAGAGGTCCTGAGTTCAATTTCCAGCAACCACATGCTGGCTCACAACCATCTGTAATGGGATCTGATGCCCTCTTCTGGTGTGTCTGAAGACAGCTACAGTGTACTCATATACATAAAATAAATAAATCTTAAAATTTAAAAAAGAGCAAAGGCTACATTGGGTTCCCATTCAGTCAGGATGCCGCCATCATGGACAGTGCAATTGCTGGATATGGGAGAGTAGAAACCTGGAGCTGAAGGGAGCATTAGCTTACTCACTGCTTGCCAGACTGTTGCAATGTCTGTTTATGAATCTGCAGAGTCGGGGGATGGCCCTATCTCTGCCCTGTGTACTTTTACAGAATCACAGATTTTAGTAAGGGACCCCAGGTTGCCATGACAGGATGATGTGGAGACGTTAGCTCACTGACATCCCCAGGCGATGATCAACCATCTTAGCCTTTCCCTTACGCCTTTCTCCACAGAATTAAGTTCCATACCTGTCTGAAATGCACAAGTCATCTGAGAGTTTGTCTCTTCTCTGGAGCAACTCGGGGCAGGCACATGGACCTCGCTGGGTGTGAGCCCTGTATGTTTGTGTTTGAAAATGAAGAGGCCTGGCCCTCCTGCCAGCCATCAGGGTCAGGCTCAGAGCAAGATGGTAGGAAGTCCCACCCCACACATGGCGGCCATGAGGACCATGAGAAAATAGCATGCAACATTCCCATGGTTGGCGGGAAATGAGCAGGAAAGGTGTTTGATTTTTGAAGGGCTCATGGGGATTGAGGTGGGGTGGGATCCAAGTCTGAGTCTCTTTTCTCCTGCTGAGAGTCACTTTCTAAATGGGTCAGGGTGCTATAGGCTATGTACCTAGGCTGGAGGATGCCGGGCCATGATAGCATTGCTCAGGTCACATGACCTTGCTTGAGTTACCCAACTCTTGCACAGTGCCCTGGGTTCTCTGCCTAATGGGTTTGTGTGTGTGTGTGGCAATGACTTTGTCATGGGGCAGATATGTACACACACACACACACACACACACACACACACAGATCCATCTTGACACCCCAAGTGTCTCCCACAGTCTTGGCCATGATCTGTAACCGTTCCTCTGTGTAGATTAGCGTCCAGTTCTCTCCTGAAGGTTCCCTTCGTCACTGCTGCCCTCTCACCCGTGCCAGGCTCAAAGCTAGCATTCGGTAATTGAGTGAATGGTTGTAGGAAGCACCTAAAGAGGGTAAGTCGCATGATACACAGCTGGGGCGAGGATGGACAGTGTCTCCTGGTCAGCCCATCAGTCACCAAAGCGCCTGTCAGCAAGTGTGGCTTCTATCTGAGAAGCTAAGCATTGGCCCCAATGCAAAATCAAGCTCACAGACTCAGAGAGTCTTTATTGCCAAGAGTGGTCCCTTTCCTCATTGGCTTTCAGGGATGGATCCAGCAGCTGCCACCCTCCAGGGGGACTCAGAAAGGTCACTGGCAGGATGTCAGGGACAATATCAGGAGCAGAAGGAGGAAGGAGGGTTTGGGGTGGAGGATGAAGGGTGGGACACCACCCCAAGGAGGCATGCTAGCTCCCACTGAACTTGAGGTAAGATCTAAATCTCTTGTCCTGGCACTGGCCAAACTGGTCGTCCCCTTGACCCCTCAGTTTCTTCTTCTGTGAAGTGGGTGCAATTACTGCCTCAACTCTTCAGAGAGTGGTAATGGTTGTGTGGCACCCTGACTTGGCAAACCATTGGGTGCCGAGACGAGGCTCCTGATGGGCTCATCTTCCTGCCTGTGACAGCCACTCACCACCCACCTTTTCCACAGACTTTAAAGGTATTTGCATAGCTCTTAATGAAACAAACGAAACACAGAAGATCAAGTGGCCATTTTAAATAAGAGGATGCTTACCCTTGAGCCCACCCAGTTGCCATCCTGTTTTTCCTGGCGCTATCTCTCAGCCCCGGATGGCTTATAGGGGAAGCAGTAGGGTGAGAGGCTTCCAGAGCCACTGCCATGATCCCCTGCTCTGTGTATCAGCCCCAAGTGCCACCTGGGCATCAAGTAGAGGAGGAGCCTTGGGAGAGGCAGAGAGAGGGGAAGTGAGTCCGGGGGAGCCCAGCGGGTCCATTCCCCGTCACGACGGGGCTGTAGGAGCACCTTTGACCTGGAATCAGAATCTGCTCTCCCGTGTGCCTATTATTCCCTGGTTGGGCATTCTGAGTCTTATCAATGGACTTGACCGATTCCCCCATAGAACACAAGTCAACATGGCGGCATAGATCTCAGGTTCCTGCACTCCCTGAGGATCCCTTCTCAGGGACTTGCTCAGTCTGCCCTGTGTCACCGTCTCTGCTCAGTCCTTAAACACGATGGCATGGTTTTGCCACACAGCATTTGCCTCGCCCACTCCCTCGGCTTGGGATGGCCTTCCTGGGTGTGCACTCAGCTAGCGCCCCCTCACCCTTGCTCTGCCCAGTGTCACACTCTCCCCTGGCCTCTCAGCTGTTTGTCACCTGTGTGCTGATACCATGCTTCTCCACTGTGCTCAGTGTTTGCCAGACTACTGGTTATCTGCTGGCGTGCATATCCTCTGTCTCTGACAGAGGGCAGAACTTGCATCTTATCCATTACTTAAGATGTCGATTGGCAAATAGTAAGTGCTCTGGAAGTCTGCGGAGTGGGTGAATGGATGGGTGGACATCTACCCTGGGGTGTCCCAGGCAGTGGCAGGGAGGGCTAAGCACCACACTCACTGTGCACAGGGTAGGGGTAGGGGCTCTGTCCAGCAGGCGCAGTGCTGAAGCTCGGTCCGTAGCTCAGGAACCCGCTCTGGCTGGGGGAATGATTCAAACTGTCTTCTGTCTTGATGCCTAGGAAGGAAGCAGAAGCAACAAGATTACATGGTTAGAACCCTTCCCTGCTGTCCGCAGAAGAGCCACTGAGTCAAAATGGTGTTCTCGTTAGCTTCTAAACCAGAAGTCACCGGAGTGCTAAAGTGCGTATGCCCTCTCTCTCTCTCTCTCTCTCTCTCTCTCTGTGTGTGTGTGTGTGTGTGTGTGTGTGTGTGTGTGAGAGAGAGAGAGAGAGAGAGAGAGAGAGAGAGAGAGAGAGAGAGAGAGAGAAAGAGAGAGAGAGAGAGGAGCGGCTTCATTCCAGGCTTCTCCTTATATTCACTTCACAGTAAGAATTATCTAGAACTTCTGATCCTCCTTCCTTCACCTCCCAAGTGCCACGCCTGGCTTGTGTGGAGCAGGGATGGACCCTATGATGCTGTGCACACTGGACAAGCCCTCTGCCATCTGAGCTGCTGCTCCAGCCCCAGCCCCTGACCACTGGAGATTACCAGGGTGTATCGCCACGCCCATGTCTTACACACGTCTGTGTACATAGAAGTGTCATGGAAGTGGGGACTCTGTACTTCTCTGAGCATCTTCCCTTCTTTACATTTGATTAGTTGCTTCGAATGAGCTGGGCCTGGCCCCTGGCTGTGCAGGGACTTGCAGCTCACAGTTACCAATTAGAGCACTCCCTCTCTCCTGCTCTGAAGTCTGGGTCAGGAACAGGATGGAGCCTAGTCAGAGGGAGCCCCGGGACTTTCGGGAGCCATTCTAGGCAGGAAACTCTGTTTGTGGGACTTGCAGCTTAGAAGTGCTTAGGGATAGGTCTGCCACTGCAGTGGAAGAACTTGCAGACATTGAAGCCCACACACGGGGAAAGAGAGCACATTTCTGATATCATTTAAGAACCTAAGGCCCTGGTCTGAAGCCAGTGACTTAACACTTTTCTGCTCTGAGATACTGAGGTCTCCCTGCCTGCAGTGTCTCCCACTGTACCTGACTTCCAGAGAGCTGTCTCTTCCTATACATAACCTGTGGTGCATTGCCTCCTCAGATACCTCATCCCATCTCCATCTTTCGCGCTAAGTATTGTCACATGACCCAGGCTGGCCCCGAGGACCAACACGTGCTCCTTTGGGAAGTGCTGGGAGTGGAACACTCTGACTTTCAAAGGCCAGAGTTGATAGGTACTGTCTGTGTCACCCCATGGAGACCACTCCTCCATAGTAGTGAAGGTCACTCAGAAGAAAGCTCACAAAAACGGATCAAGCTTCCCATGAGCTCACTGTAGATGGTATGTGTGTGTGCGCGTGCACATGTGGTGGCGGAGGATGGCTTGCAGGTTTGGGTTATTTTCCTTTTACCGTTCACGGCTGCCAGTGATCAAACCCAGACTCTCAGGCTTGTGCATCATGCCTGAGACAGCACACCAGACTCCCGCGATGGCACCGGGCACCTGGCTCCAGCCGTACCCGATGCCAGCTGCTTCCCCAGATGTGACAATGCATGGGTTAGGGTTCTGATTGTTGAAATCAAAAGAGGCCTCCTGACACAGTCTGGAAGGATCTGTGCCATGCTAAAGCCTCGCCCTCTCTGCCTTACTCCTATGCCCAGATTAACCCAGCTGCACGTATCATCCTTCACTGAAGCATAAAGACACCACAATGCTGGGGCTGCCAGGGGCTGCCAGGGGCTGCCAGGGGCTGCCAGGAGCGGGCTTGCTTGGTACTCACTGTAAGGGGGGATTCCATAGGCTTGTGCCGGAGGTGGGTACGCTGTATAGGGTGGTGCTTGCTGGATGCCTGTGCTGTACTGTGTCTGGCCGTAGGCTGCCATGGCTGTGGAGGGCTGACCAGGAGGGACACGTGGGTGAGACCTGGGGAAGGAGAGATGGTTAGGTCTCCCAGTCCAGCCCAGCATCTCTTCCCCTGGATCCTAGGATCACGGCCATCTTTCCTTAGACGTTACACTTTCCAGAGCAAAGGCTCCATTCTAGCTCCTCACATTTTACCTTGTTCTTGTTTCCCTGGCAACCAAGAAGATATGTTTGCCATCTTTAGTGCAGCCAGAGTTGACTGTGGGCCAGGGCTCCATCTAACAAGATGTCAAGATGTGGGCAGGTGTGTTGTAAAACACGGCCTACAGTCAGCCCTTTCTTTGGGTAGCAATGGAGAAGCCATTGCAGTAGCAAAGGTACAACCCGGAGATGTTGGATCCCTGCGTTGGCCGGCATAAGGAAGCCTTCTAGAGAGTTCTACCAGTTCCACATCAGCCTTCACATGGGAAACATAGAACCTTTGTTGTGGAACTCTCCAGTTTGGTCCATTACTGTGGCCAGCCCGAATATCCATCTTTGTGTACACACCTGTGTACACAAAGTTTTTGAGACTTAGCTTTGAGTGTCTCTCCTAAACTCAGAGCTCTCTTGTTTGGCTGGTCTGACTGACCAGTGAGCTCCAGGGACCTTTCTGACTCCATCTCCCCAGCACCGGAGTTACAGATGCAAGAGACCAGGCCTGTGCCTGCAGCGTCATCTGGATTCTATAGACTGTCACCCTCTGTCTGCACCACACCCATGATGCCGCTTCCCTTGGTAAACAGCTGGTAATTCCCTTCCCTCTGTAAGTCAGCTTCTGGTCCAAGTCATTTTCAAGTGGCCCAGTGAAGCCTTGGTTCTGAAGACATTGGGAGGTTCTTAGTTTTTCTCTTCAGGGGACAGGCTGAGGAACACCCGTCAACCCACCAAAAGCTTGTGGATCGTCATGGATCCATAGGCCACACGCCGAATGCCCCCCCCCCCTGCCAGGCTCTCTAGAGCCACAGCTGGGTGAGTGTGACTCCATGTGTTACTCTCACAGCTCGGTCTCAGCAAACATGGCTAGGGGCACAGAGCTGGGGCTGGCGCCCTTACATCAGCTAAAGTCTGCCTACTCCAAGTTATCTTTTAGGCTGATATAAAGCCCTCTGGGCTTTTCCTGGTCCGAAGCTTCAGGGCAGGTATGAATAGAATGCCAAAGGGTAAAAGATCACAAACAGATGTGATCTGCCTTCCAGAAGGTTCCATGTGTGCCGTACAGGATTCCTTTGAGAGACACGCCTGGAGATACCAGGCTGGCGTCTAGAACATGTTTCCCTAGCCACTGTCCCAGCTCCACAGATGCCTGAGGTGAGATCAGGGGATCTATGGTATGGTATGATCAGCAGTACTTCCTGCTGAACAGAGGCCCTTATTTGGTAGCGTTCCCATCAAAGCCCACTGAAGAGACTTGGATTGGACTGGGGTCAAGCTCAAAGTCTAGAGAAATGTGGCTTGGGAAATGGTTTGCTGGGTAAAGTAACAAGGACCAGAGTGCGGATTCCTGGGACCCGTGGACAAAGGCAGACACCATGGGCCACACTTGTAATTCCAGCACGGGAGAAGCAGGGATTGGAACTCACTGGCCACCAGTGCCGCTCAGTTGGTACTATAAGCTCAATGAGAGACTCTGTCTGGAAAAATAAGGCGGAGAGTGACTGAGGGAGACAGCTAATGCTGAGCTTTGGCCTCCACACCAATGCACCTGCATTCACACATGCACACACTCACGTGAGCACGTACACATGCATACCCCACACATCCCTCACGCCTTACAGCCCTACCTCACATATACACACACCCCACCCCTCCACATCACACACACACATACATTCACACACACACCTCATTATTATATACACCACACACTGTACACCCCCGACATAACACACACACATACACACACACACACACACACACACACTCTAAGAGAAAGGAAGTGACACTCTCCAACCTGAGGAAACAGCCCAGGTTTTCCTGGGCTCAGAGGCTGCCAGTGCTACAATGTCTTCCCGAGAGAGAAGCAGCCTGAGTCAGTGCCCTCACCAGAGTTCCTCTGCAATGCTCAGAGAGGGAAATTTCTGGAAGCCTGGGTGGGCACCATCTGGCCAGGTCTAATCTGGGGGTTCTCTGTCTCCTCACTACACTTTGAGTCCTTCGGAGTCAGGGCCATCTATGTCCTCTCCTCTCTCGTCCTTGGGTCATATGGGCTTTGGGACTGAGGAGTCTCAGGTCAATGTTGGAGCTGAAGAAAGGACCAAGGGACAGATGGAGTGATTGGGAACAGGGTGATGGTGTGACAGAGAAGAAGGAGGGGAGACAGAAGCAGGGGAGGAAGAGGGGAGGAGTCTAAACAGGAAAAGGAAAGAATGATAAAAGAGTGAACTCCAGAAAGAAGAAAACCGCAGATGGAGAACAGAGAAAGAGCCCATTCGAAGCCTCACATCCGTCTGTGTGGACCGGTCACTCAGTGGTCCCCTTTCCTAGATAGGGAAACTGAGGTTCAGGCCCTCAGGCTAACTGTGCCAGGCCATCTAACTGTGACTCTGCTGGCATTCCTATTTGGTGGATCAGTTCCAGAGCACCTCCCACCCCCAACCCAGCCTCTACCTTCTGAAGAAGTAGGTAAGATGAAAGGGGGTGTGGCCAAGGGGGTGTGGCCAAAGTACTCACTTCGCAAAGAGCTGAGGCGTGCTCAGAGCGGCCGATTTGGCGATGCCTGGAAGAGAAGGAAACACAGGGAGGTTTAGCTACCAAGGCCATGATCAGAGCAAACTGTGGCTCCGGACAGAAGCTCGAAGACAGTTGTTGCTGGGACTTTCTCTACCACAGAAGTTTCTCAGAGGTAGGGAACTGAAATGCTCTCCTTGTTGTGGGTTCTGGGTACAGCTGCTCTGCAGGCACTGCAGGAAGACAGGCACAGAAAACACACAGAGTGTCTGGGAACATCATGTGGAATCCACGCTCTGCCTGAGGCACAGCTGGGGCCACAGAGTCCACAGAGGCAGAAAGTATATGCCACGGGAGGTCACATGACTGTAGGAGACAACCAAGAGCTACAGCATGAAGATCCAATCTAGCTCCAACCACATGGCTTTTCCTTTTCCTGTCCCTTTATTTTCCCTTCTTCCTTCTCCCTCTTCCTCCCCTCCTCCTTTCTCCTCCTCTTCTTCCTTCTCCATCTCTTCTTCCTCTTCCTCTCTTCTTCCTCCCCTCCCCATACCTGGTCCCTCCTCTTTCCCCCTTGCCCCTCCCTCTCCCCTTCTTTATGTGTGGGCGCAATTGTGTACACTTATAGAGACTAGAGGACAACCTTGTGTCATTTCTCAGGTTTGGTTTTTGAGATGGGTTTCCCCTTGGCCTGGGACGTGCCAGTAGGCTGCCAACCCAACAAGTCCCAAGTCCTCTTTCCACGTGTCCAGTGCTGGGTTACGAATGCAGCAGACGCCATGCTCAGGAGTTTTACATAGATTCTGCTCAGGTCCTCATCCTTATGCAGTAAATACTTTACAGTTGGAGCCATTCCCCCAGTCCAGATCGCATCTGACGACATCGCCTTCCTATTCCGATCCTTCTCCAATCCGAGTTGGTCAGGTTCAGGTCAGGCTGGCTCCAACTTCTCCTCACCCCTGAGATCCAGGCACAAATGTCCTAGATTCCTGGACACCCGGTGATCAGCTACCATGGTGACAATGGAAGGTGACAGGATTAGCTGGGAGAACTTTTTATACGGTATAATTGATCCCAGTGGTTCCCTGGGGGGGGGGTATTTTTGTGCCTCATCATTTCAAACAATACTATTCCATGTCTTCAAACATCCCAGGTGAATTCTGGAAGGGGGGCAGGATGCACCCATTCGTGCAGTTACTCTTCAAGCCCATGCCAACTCCTTCACCTCAGTCTGGAACCTGTCAGCCTCTTCCATTTCCAGACTCAGAAACTTCTTCCACATGTCCGTGTGAGATGACATCCATTTTTTTACCCAGCATTCCTTGTATGCCAAGCTTCCTGCTTCACTTCCTCTGCACTGATGATTTTAATCCCCAGGTGAACAGCCAGAGGCTGGTAAGTCAATAACCGAGGGCCTGTGATCTGAACCCCCGTGGCCCAGCCCTGCAGTCTGTCTCAACCATAGCGCTACAAGCCAAGAGACAGTCACTGGCAGAACTGCAGCAAGCATCTCTTAGGAGTTGACTGTGGGTCAGGCCTAGTGGTAACGGCTTAGACATGGGATCTCATTTAGTTCTTGCTATAGGATCACAAGGCAGGCAAGGCCATCTTCCACCCTCTGTTCAGAAGCTCCGTGACAGAGTGTGTCTGACCCTGAAGCCAAGGATTACATGAGCCTGATCATTTAAGTCAAGCCCCCATCCCCTGCCCCCAACATGGCTGAGTCTCATAGAACTATATGTAGAGTCACGGCTGAGCTCAGAACCATAGAACTGTCTGCATGATTACAGACTGTCAGCATGCACTGATCGTGGTAAGACCTGAGTTCTGCTTAACTCACTTATGGATGTGAAGGTGTGTGTGTGTGTGTGTGTGTGTGTGTGGGTTAGAGCAGCATTGGTTTGGCATCAAGGAAAGGTCTGGCAGTCACTTGGTGCCTCCTGACACTTCACTTGATCCTGAGGCCTTTGCCCCAGGCAGGCCCCACAGGACCCCCTTTTTCCTTTCCCAGGACCAAGAGTCACTTGTGTCTGAAGCAGTCAGCCTCACTGTCGGCACAAGCTCAAGTGTGCAGAGAAAATTCAGAAGTCATTGAATTAAGCACTTTTAATGTTTTCCTTAATAAATATGCAAATGCTCACTAAAATGGAACCCATGAAAATATTCCTATGGGCTCCCGTTAGCTTGCTGTTCCAGGCAGCTGAAGTGAGTATCTTTCCTTCCAGTTTTCACAGAGCGATTGGCATGGCGACACTGTTCAGGCTTCCTTGCCTCCACCCTGCCCCTTCCTGAACCCTTCAGCCATCGCCTTTCCCTCCCCACATAGCCAAGGTCCCTCTGTACTGCTCTTCACACTTGGGTCACCACCCAGCCAGGGGGGAAAGAACTGGGAGACAGAGTGCTTCTCCTCAGCACACTGTGCTGGGAGAATAGCTCTGAACTCCTTCCTCTTATACCACACTGAAATTTGTCCTCTGGGCACACACTGAGATCTCAGAAGGTGGGCAGACCCCTCTACCCTTTCCCGTAGTTTCTCCCATATTCCTCCTGGCTAAGATGGCACAGACTGCACTGATAGTTGGCTTGTGTCTGTGGGTGTGGGGCTGGCGTGGGACTCCACAAAGGTTAGAGATTCTGGGCTGAGCAAGTCTTCCCCAGGGATGGAGTAGAGCCTTCTGTGCATGCTGTGCTCCCGCTGATCTGTGACTGTTGTGCTCCTGCTGCCTATGACTGCTCTGCTCCTGGTGTCTGTGACTGCTGTGACTCCTGCTGCCTATGGCTGCTGTGCTCCTGGTGTCTGTGACTGCTGTGACTCCTGTTGTCTGTGACTGCTGTGCTTCTGCTGATCTGTGACTGCTGTGCTCCTGGTGTCTGTGACTGCTGTGCTCCTGTGGTCTGTGACTGCTGTGACTCCTGCTGCCTATTACTGCTGTGTTCCTGGTGTCTGTGACTGTTGTGCTCCTGCTGATCTGTGACTGCTGCGACTCCTGCTGCCTATTACTGCTGTGCTCCTGGTGTCTGTGACTGCTGTGCTCCTGCTGATCTATGACTGCTGTGCTCCAGCTGATCTGTGACTGCTGTGCTCCTGGTATCTGTGACTGCTGTGCTCCTGCTGCCTATTACTGCCACGCTCCTGCTGCCTATTACTGCTGTGCTCCTGGTGTCTGTGACTGCTATGCTCTTGCTGCCTATTACTGCTGTGCTCCTGCTGATTTATGACTTCTGTGCTCCTGCTGATCTGTGACTTCTGTGCTCCTGCTGTCTGTGACTGCTGTGCTCCTGCTGTCTGTGACTGCTGTGACTCCTGTTGTCTGTGACGGCTGTGCTCTTGCTGTCTGTGACTGCTGTGCTCCTTCTGATCTATGACTGCTGTGTTCCTGCTGCCTATGACTTCTGTGCTCCTGGTGTCTGTGACTGCTGTGCTCCTGCTGTGCTCCTGCTGCCTGAGACTGCTATGTTCCTGCTGATCTGTGACTGCTGTGCTCCTGGTGTCTGTGACTGCTGTGCTCCTGCTGATCTGTGACTGCTGTGCTCCTGCTGATCTGGGACTGCTGTGCTCCTTCTGTCTGTGACTGCTATGCTCCTGTGGATGAGGTTAGCCCTAGAGTAGCTTCTGGAAAAGCAGGCAATGCTTTGACAGTCTTACAGGAGGTGACACAGGTGACTTCAGTGAGACTTGGGGTGCTCTTCTTCCCTGAGGTGCCCATTTTCTTACTTCTGCCTTTTTTCTTTAAAAAAAAAATTAAGTGTGTGAGTGTGTGTGAGTGTATGTGTGTGTGTATGCACGTGTGCACATATGTTCCTGTTAGTCTGTGAGTGAAGTGGCTGCAGATGACAAAAGGGCATCGGATCCCCCGGGACTGGAGGAACAGGCAGCATGAGCTGCTGGGTTTGGGACCTGAACTCAGGCCTCTGCAACAGCAGTGTGAGCTCTTAACCAACAGCTGAGCCATCTCTCCAGACCAAGGCCCAGTTTTCATATGTAGGAACGACAGGAGGAGTCTGTGTATGTGCACACAATATATGTGCTTGTGTGTGTGTGCTTGCGAGAAGGACACGCCTAGTTATCCTTTCTCGTGTGCACTCAGTATTTGTCATTTGCTGAAAGCCAAATCGACAAGTCCGGTCTCACAACTGGCTGACTTAATGCTTGCTCCTGGGAAAGCCGACGGCGCTCCCTGCTCCGGTTCAACTTTAAATCGCCTCTGGGTGTTCCAACTGTGTCACACTGTGCCCACCATTCCTTTTGAGTCTCCCTTTTCCCATCTGAAGCACGGGCAACAGCCTGTATCTGCAGAGGAAGCCCAGGGTATCACATGCCAGCCCCAGCTGCTTCTATCTTTCCCACTCCCCCCGCTCCACACACACACACACAACCACTTTCCTCTGAGAGCTCATTTGACATCTCTACACCTTTATCATCCTCACAGGGATGCTGCCAAGCTAAGGACTCTGAAAGAGGTCACCACTGAGCCCCTGGACTGACTCTAAACTGATCTTCAGCAAGTCAAAATGGCTTCTGATGTTAGCAAGATGTCTCAGGTGTGTGTGTGTGCCAACCAAATGCGCCCTCTTGTCTTCCCCAAGCGAGTGACTGAAATCACTCCCAACCGGAAAGAGCAGTGTCAGGAGCCCAGAAGTGTGCCTCAGTTTCTTCTCTCTGGGGGCCCTTGGACAAACAGATACCTCATTTGTCCCTCACAGTGGTGTTGCTGAGGTGAATGGGGAATAGTCTCAGAGTATGCTTTAGGGGGTCATAAATGCACGCTCCTCGATGGAAACCATCACAAGTTGATTTTAATGCATGTTAGGAGCATAACGAGGCGATGCAAGCTGAAATTTTCTGAAGCTGGTTTGAGTTGTTCTCTTAAAGGGAATTCATTTTGAGATTGTTGCTTTTCTCCTTTGTAGCGGGAGGCACAGCAAGAGGCCACCAGATCTCAGCCTGGTGAGGGGTGTGTGAAACCTAGACTTCTGCTCTCTGGCACAAGGCATGGTGGGACCCCCAGCAGTTGGTGTTTGCTCCTAGGGTGGGATCTGGGCCATGCAGGACATCTGAGCATCCCAGAGGTCCTGGACTGATCAGGATGCATGGAGAAGGAAGAGAAAGTAGATCTGGTTTCTTGGGTCAGCAGCATCCAGCAGGATCAGCCTCAGGCTGGAGCTGGCCAGGGTAAGACTGAAAAGCTCAGTCTGAGGCAGGAGGGGGCTGGGAGTCAGAGAGCTGGGTTACCTGCTTCCCAGGGCGGGTTTACCTCCCTTGATGGGATTCTGGTTAAAGCTTTTCAGAGAAGTGCCTGCTTCTTAAAAGAGGAGTCTTCCACTTGCCTTCTTAGTATCCAGAACTTTGACCTCTTCCTTCCAGAAGGCAGGACATAATTCAGATCTGTCTATCACTTGAGCGGGAATGTAGGAAGGGACAGGGTGACTTTGCCAAGCGGCCACTGCAAGCTGAGGGCGTTGAGCTCACCTAAGTTTTACCTGTTTTATCCCTGAAAGAATCGGTTAGCATTAACTGTCATCTTGACACAACCTACAATCATTTGAGAGAAAAGCCTTCTATTCAGGAACTGTCTAGATCTGATTGGCTTGTGGGCATGCTCATGGGGACAGGAGTTAACTGATATAGGAGGAAACAGCTCACCACGAATGACATGACACCGTCCTTTAGCAGATGATCTCTGGCCATCTAAGCAAGTCAGTCAAGCACGAGCCTAGGCCTGAGTCAGAGATCGAGTCACCGAGCAGTGTCTCTTCATGGCTTCTGCGTCAGGTTCTTGTCCTGATGTCCCTCAAGGATAGACTGTCACCTGCAGTGTAAGCCGAATGACCCGTTTCCTCCCCTAAATTGCTTTTGGTTGGAGTGTTTAACCAACCACAGAAAAGCAGAGAAGGTGGAAATCAGCACCAAGAAGTTGCCGCCATGCAGCTAAGCGTGCGGGTCTTACGCCTCTGGGGTATTCTGTTGCGGGACTGTGGAGGACTTTGGAATTTAAGCTGGGAACAAACGATTGAGTGTTCAGGGATTAATGGAATGTTCTGTGAGAGCCTAGACGCCAAGAATGCAGTGAGAAATGTGGACTGTGGGGGCCTGGCTTGTGAGGTTTCAGAAGGAGGTAATTTCTATCTTTGCCATTTGTGTGATATTTTGAACTAAGAACCCGTGGTCAGCTAGGGTTGAAGAATCAGCTGCGATTCATAAGAGACCAGCATATTGAGGTAAAATTCTCTCTGTGCTTCATTAGGACAATAGAAAGTAATTCCTCAGGGCTATACCCAGAAGCTCATGTTCTAGCAGCCCCTGAACTTGACAATGCATTGTCCCCTGTGGTACTGGTTTTAAAGGTATGAAGCTACCGGATTAAAGGAGTCACGTCAAGCATTAAGTCTGGTAATGGCTTGCAGGGTTGGCATTTGTGAAGAAAGGCCAAGAGAGGCTGTTGGTGAAGGTACAGCCTCAGTTCCAAAGGAGCCTCTGGGATACCAGAGATGGTGGGAGTGTGGGAGTGTGGGATGTCTACCAAGGGCAGAAACAGGAGTGGGTGGAGCTGACAGGAGACAAGCCTTGTGTGCCAGGAGTGGCAGAGCTGGGGACTTCAGGCCGACCACGCCCTCTGGAGTCCAGAAGATCATGGATGAGTTCCAGATGTCAGACACTGAGCTCCAAAATTTAGACTCACATTTCCGGATTTCAGTTTTGCTTTGATCTTTTCTTGTGGGATAAGAAAGTTTATAACGTGTGTGTGTGTGTGTGTGTGTGTGTGTGTTTATTTTGTTGAAGCTCACAGTTAAGAGACTTTGGATTTTACAAAGGACCTTGGACTTTTAAAGTGCTGAAAAAACTAAAGACTGGATCTTTTAAAGCTACACTGTATTTTATAATATATATAATATATAATATACTGTATTTTATAATATAATATTAACACGGAATCCTGGGGACAATGGATCGAAAGATTGTGGCTTAGAAGAGATATGATTTTGGGTCAAGTTGGTAAGGGGTAGAAGGACCTCATTAGCTTTCATTTCCACATTGACATAGCCTGGTGTCAACTGAATGAGAAGGTTCAGCTGACACCAAGGAATTGCCAGACAGGCCTATGGGAATGTCTATGGGAGACTGATTATTAATCAATGGGTCCAGACTACTATGGGCGTCACCATCCTTAGGCTGGTGGTCGTGGGTTATATAAGAAAGCTATTCGGTATGAGCTTTGATACAGACAGCTCAGAGGGGAGGTGGTGTGGTGGGGAGGTTGGTTAGTTTATAGTTAAAGTGTAGGCATAGGCAACAAGAAAACTAAAGTGTATGAAGCACACACACTTAAAGTGTATGTCCGTGTGACAAGTGAATATTAAGACAAGAAACCTGCTGAGCATGCGTCTGTGAGCGAGCCAGAGAGCAGAGCTCCTCTCTGGTTCCTGCTTTGAGTTATTGCCCTGACTGCCCTCGGTGGTAGACTGTGACCTAGAAGTGCAAGCCACAGAAACTCTTTCCTCCCCTAAGTCCTTTGGTCAGAGCGTTTTATCATGGCAACAGAGACGAGACTGGAAGAGAATACAAGAGGGACTGCAATGACCTGAACCCTAGGGAGGCAGCAAACTGGGCAGGGGAAGAGAAGACAGCCTTGCTAACGGTTCAAAGCTAACACTGACATGAAATTAGCTCATCTCTCAGCGCCACTGTCTACATCCATGTTTCAAAGTGCACAACCACTGGTCTATCTACCCAGTCACTCACCATGTATCTACCCAGCCTCCCAGCCACTCACTCATCTGTACATCTACCCACTTATCTATTTATCTATCTGTCTGTCTGTCCGTCCATCTGTCCTTCTGTCTGTCCATCCATCCATCTATCTATCCATCTATCCATCCATGTATCTATGTATATAATTATCTATGTATCTATCTATGTAACTATGTAGTCATCCACCCATCCAGCTATTATCTGTCTGTCTGTCCATCTATCCATCTATCTATCCATCCATCCATCCATCCAAATATGTATATATTTATCTATGTATCTATCTATGTATATCTATGTATCTATGTAACTATGTATCCATCCATCCATCTACTGTCTATCTGTCTGTCTGACTGTCTGTCTATCTTCTACTTATCCATCCATTTCTCAAATACCCATCTACCTGTTCATCTACTCATCCACCCACCTACTTATCCATCCATCCATCCATCCATCCATCCATCCATCCATCCATCCATCCATCCATCCATAATTCTGGATTCATCTGTAAGCCGGGAGCTGAGCTATGTGCTACGTAGGAAGGGGGTTTGAAGGCATATGTAGGAATGAAGCATGGTCACTGGTGGGCTCTGGGCACGTGCTCCACGGCTGAGTTACGCTCGCAGCATTTCACTTTGAGGCAGGTGCTCTGCCCCTGGTTCAAAACGACCAGCAAATGTTTTCTGTGGTGGTGACAGAGAAGGAGGGGAGGTGGAAGCCAGATTCATAGCACTAGGCTGGACATGCATTCCCAAGTGACCATGTTCTGTGGTAATGTCAGCATTTCTTGGAACTGGAGATGAGGCAGGGCCTGCCACAGAGCCAGATCTCAGGAACACCGAAGACGAAGGGGAGGAGGAGGAACAGGGACTCAGCTAAGGGATGATGACCTTAGAGAAGGTAGGCTTCCTGTAGCTAAAGGATTCAGCACCTCCAGGGAAAGCAGATTGTGATGCAGACTCTCACCGGTTTTCACAAAGTCATCATCTTTGCACAACAAGCCAGGAAGACCAAACGAAGGCACGACCCAGGGCCAGACTCCCACCCTGCCTCTGATCCCTGTAGTTATTTGATTCAGAGGGTGACAATGGTCTATGTTAATCATTTACCATGCTGGAGTGGGCCGGGACCAGGCTCGCCACACACCGTAACCTCATTTAATCTCCTGTATGGCACTCTACAGAGTGGGTCATTGTCACGGCCCATTTGCCAGAGGAAGAAACTGAGACGAAGATTGCCTGGCTGGGCCGTGGCTGGTCTGGGAGTGAGCCCCGGATGCTCCACACCCACGGCGCAGACCCTTTTCATGATGACTCAGTCCATGCTGAGACAGTAGGGAACTAGCCTTGGCCTCTACCCAGAGAGAAGATGCCGAAGATCTTTGAGCAGGGCTGGCAATTCCTTTTAAACCGTCAAAGAGGGTGGTTTGCGCAGATGCTTGTGGGTGCCAGGAGAACTGCTGGGTGCCCTCTGCCATGCAGTCCTGGTCTCAGAGCCCACACCTTTGTGGTGAGATTCTGAACAGGGTTGTCTAGCTTCATGAAGCAGGAAGGGGCAATGTCATGGTCTTGATGACAAAATAATTACTCCGAGAAGCCCGGCTTTGCTCTTAAAATGTTCCACGTGACGTTGCTTTGTACTGGACACGTGACCTGCTGGTTACTTGGGACTGTCCTGTAGCTTTCCTCTTCCACGATCTGGCATCACACAGAGACCATGAGATAGGGCAAGCCCGGGTCTGAGGGTGCCACTGGCAGCAAATCCCTCGGCACACTGGCAGGGAAGGGTTAAGCCGAAGGTTTCGGTGTGATACTTTAATGCCTTCTGCTTACCCCAACCTCTACCAGGAAGGCTGACAATCCCAGCACAGCAAACAAAAGGTCAGATTGTTCTGGAGAAAACTAGTCTGGCAGCATCATTTGCCAATAATTTTCTCAACAGCTTAAACTTTCTTCTGCTTCCTTGACTTCAACCCAACCTGAAAGCAACAGGTAGACAAGTTCGTCTTTGGGGGATCCTGTGAACAAGACTGCTGTTGGCAGAGGGGGTGGCAGGAGGGAGGTAAGGGGCGTAGCTAGTGACCCAGCAGACGATGCCTTAGGCGGCCAGAAAAGCACCCAACGCTACAGCCCTTCACCTCTGCAGTGTCAGGATCTTTTGGAAGAGACCAAGAAGGGCAGCTCAGGTCATGAGCATGTCTACCTGTCCCTTGAGCGATGGACAGGACTGTGATCCATGCGCACACTGGTTCTGTCTAGAACAATCAATGTGAGTGGTAGGTTCTGGGAATGGTACCATGGGTCCCCCAGTCTGTCACAAATGAACGAGGCCTTCTTAACCCAGCCAGCCAGACTTTTGCAGAGGCCCTACCTTCTCTGTCGCTCAGCGCCCCCACGGCAGCGGCAGCGGCAGCACCGTGCTCGCTCCAGTCACTGCTTGCTGCGAGGCTGGGTGAGATCACCACTTCTAACATTGCCTTGTACCTGAGAGGAGACAAAGGGAAATGTCATGAAGTTGTTATTATGCACGCTTGCTAATGAGTCAGATTTCTTCCCCTAAGTATGTAAATATTAAACCTTCTAATAGATTCCATATCATACAAATTAACAAACCTTTTTTTTTGTAAAAATGGAAATGAAGTTCTTGCTGTGAGAGAGAGACAGACAAAGAGAGAATCCACTCCTTTAAATAACTCCTGTGATCAGAATTTTCCTCTCAGAACTATTGTGCTTTGGTCTCTGTTCTGGATTGCCCTCGAACTAGGGAGACTTCCTAGGAAAGGAAGGGGTGACAGGGAGGAAAGGATTGGTATTTGACTTCTAGCGACTAGAGGGGCTGGTGGAGGGCACTTGGAGTTTGGCTGTGGTATGGCAGAAACCATAACCACAGTGGGTGTTGCTCTCACAGGTGACAAAGGGCACAGATGACTGCCACAGTGTTTCACAAGTGCCTTTAGGATGGGGCCTGGCGCCACAGATCCGCCATCTCAGCTGCTTGGGATGCTGAGGTAGAAGAGTCACAAGTTCAAGGCCAGCCTGGGAAACTTTGTGAGACTCTGCTGCAAAATGCTGAGTAAGGAGAGGGCTAGTGAGGGGTGGGGCAGGCTCTTGCCTTACGCATGTGAGGAGGCGTTGGTTTCCATCCCCGGGACCCCGAGTGCCTCTAGGTTATGTGGCATCAGAGCTCAGCACAGCCGCCCCTTCCAAGAAAGAAAACCCTGGGGCTGGAACTGCTCCACATTTTGACATGTCATGGGAGTGGGCATGGGAGTGGGGGTCACACAAGGTACCTAATCAGTTTTCTTAACTTTTCATCGAAACGTCCACACTGGCACAGTAACTGTAGTTGCTAAGTGCTTACCTGCTACAGCTGGGAAATGTGGCTGCCCTCTAACACTCACAGCATGTAGCTTAACCACACTCAACGACCTAGCTGACCTAGCCTTCCGCTCACAATACTCACCGCTGACTGCCACTGCCAGTCAGTGAGAGGCTAACCTGCACTGAGCATTTCATTAGCATCCTGGGCATGGCCAGGTACCACCACGCTGACGGGATGTACCGTGACCAGGACACAAAGTGGCCACAGACTGGGTCTGTCACAGGAACATCATGGATTCAGCTCTCCCTAGTACTGCTGACTTGAGGAAGTGTAAAAGTTGGAGACCACCAAAATGCTTCCCTGACAGGACCGTGGTGCAGGTTAGGAGGCAAGGGGTGGAAGGAACAGGCTCGAGGCAGCCACCCGAGCACCTATGTGTACCGCAAGACTACGCCGGAGCATGCTCAGATAGCATTGTGCAGGCAGACACAGCCAGAACTGAGTAGGAGCCCACGCAGCATGGCAACCGATGGCCACGTCCAGCGAAGAAGCAGAAGGGCACCCATGCAATGATGCCAAGTCTATGAAGCGCCAAGCACACACGTCAGGGCTGTTCGCTGTTGAGGTGCATGGGATCAGAGGACAGCAGTGTGAGCCGGAGAGAAGGCTCGGGGCTTGGGAGCACCCACTGCTCTTGTGAAGACCCAGGTTTGGTTCCCAGAAACTACATCAGGAGACTTGGCCAACAGTCGGTTGCTGGGATTGGACCCCCATCCCCATCCCCCCGCCTCTCTGGACACATGTACATGCGGTATACACAAATGCAAATAATTTTTTTAAGACTGAAAAACTAGAAGACAGCGTGTTGAGTAGGAACTCTCAGGAGGGAAGGGCAGGGGCTGTAAGCACCGGACCCTGGGAGTTCAGCTGGGGCTGTGTTACTCCAGGTGATGATTTCTCCCTGAACAATAACCCCCTAGCCCAGGTTAGCTCTAGCCTATCTGCTACTCCAACCTGCAAGCTAAGAACAGCTTTCAAAGTTTTCATGTTTCTTTACAGTGTTAGAGATTGCGCCCAGGGCTTTGCCTGTGCCAAGCAAATACTCTTCTGCTAAACCTTGGCAAGTTTTCATGATTTTAAAGAGTTAAGGAAAAAAAAATTGAAAGAAGGACGGCCCTCAACACGTGAATACGATATAAAACTGAAATGTGAGTGTCTATGGGTAAAATTCCAACAGGCTGTAACCCACTGTCACACACATGGTTACGGTTACACTATCACCTCCGGGCAGAGTCACTCTAAGAGAGGCTGTGTCTGGCCCTCACGGAGCTGAAGATATTTAATGTCTGGGAGGAAAAAAAAGTTTACCAACAGCGACTTAGTCTGCAAGCAAGGTTATGGATAATCCGTTTGTTCTACAGTTTATGATAGACTTTTGTAAGCCTGAGGCAGGTTTTTAAAGTAAGTGTGTGTATGTGTGTCAGAGAGAGAGAGAGAGAGAGAGAGAGAGACAGAGAGAGAGAGACAGAGACAGAGAGAGACAGAGAGACAGAGAGATAGACAGAGACAGAGAGAAACAGACAGAGACAGACAGAGACAGAGGCAGACAGACAGAGAGAGACAGAGAGAAAGACAGAGACAGACAGAGATACACTCATCCAAATGGGCACATGTAGGGAACATAGATTGAGCTTGGGATGTCTTCCCTCAGTCCCTTCTTTACATTAATTTTTCCAGACACTATCCCTCACTGAGCCTAAAGATGGCTGCTTTGGCTCTGCTCCATAAGCCCTCAGATCTGGTCTTTGCCCCAAGTCACTGGGGTTTCAGCTGTGCACCATGATGTCCAGCTTTTGATATGGGTGCTGGGGATTCGAACCCAGGTCCTTATGCCTGTATAGCAGGCACTTTACCCACTTGCACCATGCCCTAGCCTGAAAGCACTTTCTCTAAAGATTTGAAACTCATGAGAGACTCCCATACAAATCGATGGGCATTTGGGAGGTTTTATGAAAAGATAAGTATTGGTCCTAATGTTCCACGTACACAGGCGACCTGAGAGTCCGTCTCCTTGTTCCCAAATTGTCACAGGGAGGGGGTTGGGTCGCTCCGCCCTTTAGTCCTGCAGAGTGGATTGTGTCTTCTGCAGCAGCAGACATTGAATCTGTCACCTGATTGTAGGGTGTCACGGAATAACATTTTGTTTTTTAACAATGATGTAAAAACCTTGGTCTCCAAATGTCCCCTTGCTGTCTCTGAGTGTGCCTATGAAAGGCCAGAGCTGCGAGTGAAACTGCCAAACCCAGTTTAAAAACTGAATGAATTACTTACTCTCTCCCTGGTACTTAAAACTCACAGATGTGGCCGGAAAAGCGTAGTACAAGACAACACCGTGTGACAATCTAAGTTCCTGACTTCTCTTGGAGACGAAGGACTAGCTCCAGGGTTTTGCTTGGCAACCTCTGGCTGGGGCCCAAAAGCCACTCGCAAGCTGGTCAAGGCCAGAGCTGCTGTCTGTCGCAGGCTCTACCCTGTTTGACTCCTGTCCACTTTGCCCCACCCTCCTTCCCCTGTTTATCCCCCCTTTTTTTTCAGGTCCCAAACAGACATTTTCACTGGGAAGCCCAGGCATGTATATTTTCAGGAGATGCAGAGTGTCCCTTGCAGGCTGTCACATGACTTAGGAATTTTATACAGATCTGCTGGCGCTCCTCAGAGCTTGCTCCTCTCACATTGAGTGGCCCTTGCCGGTTTTCCACTCTGGAGAGTGTGTTTCCTGGAGTCTGCTGTGGGACAGAGGAAGGTGATAAAGGCTTTGGTGGATTTTATGTGGACCTCTACCTAAGCTGTCGGTGGCTTGGAAATCAATTTTGTTTTCCCCTTAGGACCCAACACAGAAACCTGTCATTTTGTTACCCCATTAACACCTGCTGGAGGGAAGAGGGAAGCTGAGGGACAAGAAAGTTGGGAAGGTGACTCAGCTGGTAAAACACTTCCTGCGCTTGAGGACCTGAGTTCAAATCCTGAGCACGGGGACATGTACTTGTGATCCCAGTGTTGGGAAGACAGAAACAGGATTCCTGGCCAAATACTTTAGGCTAATTGTTGAGCCCCAGGCTCCAGTGAAAAAGATTGTTTCAAAATGCAAGGCTGGTGTTCAAGGAACAATACTCCAGGTTGTCTTTTGGTCCCCACAAACTGCACACACACACACACACACACACACACACACACAGGCAGTTCAAGACCATCTTTGGCCACATAGTAAATTCAAGGTCAGTCTGGCTGCACAATATACTATGTTAATTTAAAACAAAAAAAGGAAGAAATCTATACTTGGTAACCAGCTTCTTCCCATTGGATCAGACCTTTTGCCTTCATTTTCTACCCCACCCTAGTTAAGGTTTTTATCTCCAGTCTGCACTATGATCTTAAAATGCATGCATTGATGGGTAGAAAAGTCTGGCTTGTAGCTATACAAGCCTTGCCCTGGTAGGGGCATCCAAGTGGTTGCCATCCCTTATCCATCCCAAACAAGGCTGCAACAAATATCTGGCTATCCATTTAAGCAACATCTCTGTCTGTCTGTCTGTCTGTCTATTTACCCGCCTATAATTTGTAATTTATATATGTATATGGCAGTAGGGCATCAGAAAGGAATCTTGATTTACTTTCAAGATTTTTTGTTTGTTTGTTTGAGACAGGGTTTTACTGACCTGGAACTTTGGCAACTAGCCCATGCTGGCTAGCAAGTTTCACCTTCCTAGAACTGAGATCCCAAGTGTATAACGCCAGGGTAGGTTCTGGGGACTGAACCCAGGTTCTGGGGATTGGACTTAGATCCTCATGCTTCTGAGGCAAGAGCTTTACTGACCAAGCCATCTCTCAGCCCTGCATCTGTGGATCCTTATTATGCATATATGCATTATATTGTACATTTACATATGCATATGCATATACATATACAAATACATATACATATACAATTACACATACACATACATATGCATATATCCTGGGTGGACTGAACTTGATCAAATGTTAACAGCATGTTCCTTATAATTTCTGTGCTGTAAAGACTCCCACCAGCCACGCACACACAAGCTTCCAGTTTCACAACTCGCTGTTAACACATATGTTGTGGTTTCGATAGAAAACCTTCTCCAGAAAGGCTGGTGTGTGGACGGCTTGGTCACCAGCTGGAGGATCCAGTCACTGAGATGAGGCATCTGGTCCCCAGACCCTTTCTGTCACTCTGAGTCTGTCCTTCATAAGGTGAACAGCTGTTCTCTGGGACGCAGTCCCTGCCACAGTGGGCCTCACCTCTCCCTCACCACCATGGAGTCAGGCGGTTGTGGCCTGACACCTCTGAGATAAAGCATTGCCTATGAACAGCAAGGGCAGTCTGGTTAACACTCGTGGAACTGCCCAGCCCTCTAACCTACATGCTGAAGGGCAGGAGGCGGTATTCACAGCTATTCCCACGCCCAGATCCTGTGCTGGAAGGTTTGAGTGTAGATCCACATCCAGGTTCTGAGGAGAGGCGTGTGTTCGGTTCCCTTATTCTGTTCCTTCTTCATTACTATGGCCTTGCTTTAGTGTAGCTGTTTAGGGTTTTTTTTCCTTGTTAACGTGTCTGTGTACCTTATATTAGTCTATTATTCTGTTCAGATGTTGTAAGTTTCTTTCTCTTATTTCCCTCAACCCGTTTCTTTGGGACAGGGTCTCATATAACCGGCGTGGGCCTGGAAACCACTTCATAGCTGAAGCTGACCCCTGATCTTCCTGCCTCAGCCTCCGGAGGGCTGGGATTACAGGAACAAGCTGTCACGGACGTATAACTCAAGATGACAACTGTTTTTGCTTCCAGTGATGGGCTTGAACCCGGGGCCTCGTGCACACCAGGCAGGTTCCCTTCCTGAGCTGCATCTCTAGTCGTACATGTTTGGACTGTCTTTCCTGAATCTTCTATTAGTACCTTTATTTCAGGAATGAAAAAGGTATTGTTTTAAATTGTATTCTGTGTGTATGAGTATTTCTCCTGCACTCGTGTCTGTGCTTGGTGCCTGCACAGGTCAGAAGAGGGTGTTGGATCCCTGGAACTAGAGTTATAGAGAGTTGTAAGCCAACGTATGTGTGCTAGGAATCAAACCTGAACCTCTGGAAGAACATCTAGTGGTTTTTACCACCGAGCCATCTCTCTGGCCCTCTGACATTAAACAAACAAACAAACAAACAAACAAACAAACAAACAAACCAGAACAAAATTTCTTATACATTTAACCAATTATTTTTATTTAGATCTAAAAATCATTTCCCTCTTCCTACATAAAATATATATCTGTGTTAAGCTGTTCCTAATTTCACCTTTTCTACATAAGTCTTTTTTTTTCTTTTTTTCTTTTTGGTATTTTGGATTTGTTTTTTTCGAGACAGGGTTTCTCTGTATAGCCCTGGCTGTCTTGGAACTCACTCTGTAGACCAGGCTGGCCTCGAACTCAGAAAATCTGCCTGCCTCCTGCCTCTCAAAGTGCTGGGATTACAGGCATGTGCCACCACCGCCCGTCTTATATAAATCTTTAATTATCTAGAATTTTTCTTTTATTTTTTTGATTCCAAGCTGTATTTTTGTCTAATGTTGGAAAAAAAATTAAACTAAGTGATTTTTTCTAGTTTGCATTTAGCGAACAACTGAGTGTTAATGTGGCCATAGTTTACATTTCTAGCACCTTTTCTCAGTCACAGACCCTAGGAAGAACGTTTTTTTAAGGCATTCAAAGACAAGGAAGCCCAGGCTAGAGGGCCCAGGATCTCAGAGAGGAGAGATGGCTGCAGGCAAGACAGACCTCTAGTTTCCTTTCTTTCAAGACATTTACTAAGCCATGGGCAAGAGCAATATGACACCTTAGTGTTTTCCAATCCCACTGGGCTGTTGAGACAAATGTCACCAGGCCAGCTCAGGCACAAGGGGAAGGAATCTGAGAACTCTGGAGTGTAGCTTGAGATTGCAGATGGTGTTGCTTTCGGGGAATTGCTGGAAAGCTGGGGAAGGGACAGCAGAGAATCCCAACAGAGAGCTGTTCCTTAGGCAGAAGCCAAGGACAGAGTGGCCCTTCAAAGACAGGGAGCCTCAGCCAACATCCTAGACTTGAGGGGTTGAAAAGGTAGCTTAGTAGATCAGAGTGTTTGGCAAATAAATCACGAGGACCTGAGTTCAAATCTTCAGCACTCATGCAAAAACCTGGATGTGGATGCCAGTGTACCTGGAATCCCAGCGCTGTGGGGGAGCAGATGCAGGGGGATTGCTAGGGCTTGCCGGCTGCCAGCCTAGCTCCAGGGTTAGTGAGGAACCTTGTTATACAGGGACAGTGGAGAGTAACGGGGCAGGACACCCACAGTCCTTCTGTGGACTCAGCATGCACAGGCAGACGCACGCACCCACACACACAGCACTCCAGCCAGACACAAAACAAATCTTCCAGGACTTAAATGAGTGAGGGCAAAACAAATAGATCCTACACCGTGTCACATCTTAATCTCACACTGGATCAAGGAGCGCTTCTGCCATCAGATCCTGTCTAAAGAAAAGCCAAATTTCCCCTAGGAAGATGGAATCTCTCAGAGTTGCCACATTTTTTTTTCAAACACACATACACACAAAACAAAACCTACCAAAACCAAAGATGAAAAATCATATGTGTGTGCATGTATGTATGTATGCATGTATGTATGTATGTATGTATGTATGTATGTAAACTCTCTCACACCTACACACACATATGTTGGGGTACACTGTGTGAAGGCTGTCGCTGGATATTTGGTTGTTGGTTGCTGTACCAGCAGAGAGCTGAGTGCTGTCCAGATTTTGGTATTTTATTCATCACCTAGCTCAGTATTTTGTAAACATATACCTTCCTCACTCCCTGATTGGCTTAATGAAGACCTGATTAACAATAGTAAGGCAGGAAAGGGACGGCAGGACTTCTGGGCTGAGAGAGGGTCTTGGGGAGAAGAATCAGGCACAGGAAGATTTGCCAGCATGATATGGAGGTGCTCGGATGTACCGTACAGGGACTGAGAGATCGATGAAGACAGGTTGTGAGCTAGGATAATGAGATTTAGACAAGTTAGCTGGGAGGAGGCCTAAGCAATAATAAAAATTAACACATGTCTGTGTCATTATTTACACTGCTGGTATGTCCAGGGAGTCCAATTGTATATGTGTATATGTGCATATGTGTATATGTGCATATGCATGTATGTGTGTATGTGTGTATATGTGTATATGTGTATGTGTGTATATGTGCATATGTGTATATGTGCATATGTGTGTATATGTGTATATGTGTGTATGTGTGTATGTGCATATGTGTGTATGTGTGTATGTGTGTATGTGTATATGTGCATATGTGCGTATATGTGCATATGTGTATATGTGCATATGTGTGTATGTGTATATGTGTGTATGTGTGTATATGTGTGTATGTGTGTATATGTGTTTATGAGTATATGTGTATATGTGTATATATGTATATGTGTTTATGTGTATGTATGTGTGTATATGTGTATATGTATATATGTGTATATATGTATGCATATATGCACATATGCATATATGTATGTGTGTGCATGCATATATAAATGCACATATTTGCATATATACACATACATATGCATATAGCTCACACACAAATCAAGTAAGAACTGTGCTTATTTGCCCTCAGTAGACCTACATTACAAAAGACCGCTCTGGAAGCATGAGAATTCAGCAGGGATGCCCAGAGACATAGGACAAATGTGGGGGTAGCCAGGGGACAAATGCACTTGGTCTGTTGTGTCAAGAAAAGGCACATGTGAGAAATGACCAACATCCCAAACCCTCAGGGCTCCACACTGTGATTTTCACAGCAGTCACTTAAAGAATCAAAGGGAATGCAAGCAGTTACTGTCAGTTTGCTTCTTTCATAAACATATAAATAAATATCAGCAGAATAAACCCTTCGATTGTAAGACAGGGGCTGGGCTGGCGAGATGCTCGGTGGATAGAGGCCCCTGCTGCCTGACCTTGCACATAAGGGGGGGTGGAAAGGACCCCACAAAGATGTCCTCTGCCTTCCCCATGTGTACTTTGACATATGCTTTCAATTAAAATAACAATAACAATAAAGATTATCAAATCAGATTCTTGAAACTGACATGCTTCTTCTGAGACCACTTTTAAAGATGACTCAAGATAAATTGGAAACACCGCAAGAGAAACCATCAGAATAGCAAAGCTCGAGCAAAAAAATAATTGGGAAAACCCACATGATATAAACACCAGGAAAGCTGGAGTAACTCCAGACAGACTTTAAGATAAAAACCACAGCAAGAGACTTAGGGGAACACACTGTGCAAAAGAGTCCAGCCATCAAGGTGTAATAGCTTAACACATGCCTGGGAACTGACGCACAGAAGGGACACGGACAGCTCTCTGAGTCCAGGCCTCTACTAGACACCGAAAATCCAAACACCCAATAAAAAGTAATAAAGTCAGAGGCTGCAGGGACAGCACAGTGGGGAGAGGACCTGCCACAGAAACATGAGGACCTGAGTTCAGATCCCCGGAGCCCATGTGAGGCTGGA
Organism: Apodemus sylvaticus; assembly: GCF_947179515.1. Classification (NCBI taxonomy): domain Eukaryota; kingdom Metazoa; phylum Chordata; class Mammalia; order Rodentia; family Muridae; genus Apodemus; species Apodemus sylvaticus. Next base: position 151,231,307 of record NC_067476.1, on the reverse strand, counting down.
TGCCTCTGCTAGCCCAGGGCTCCTGTGTTACCACAGGGCAGAGGCAGGAGAAGCTTCTGAGACAGCTAGCCTGGAGTGCGCGTCAGGGAATAAAAGGCTGGTTTCAAACAAGGTGGGAGGTGAGGACTAACTCCTTGGGCTGTCCTCTGACCTCCACTCAAGCTCCCTGTCAGAACACACACGCACACGCACACACACACACACACTTTAAAAGAGAGAGAAAGAGAAGAGAACATTGAAAAAGGAATAAGCACAGCTGACCAGTCCTGTCAGGCAATGCAATGCCCCAGACTCCAACCCAACCACGGCGCTTCAAACACGCCATGGTTTGGAAACAGCCAAGCCTCTACAGAAAGGATGTTAGCCTTCGCTAGGAGACCTCAATTCCACTGATTGACCACTGACCTTTCCTGCTGCTTGTCCCAGCTCCAGGCTCCTGTACGGAAGGGGTAAACCTTCACCATGAGCTCTGAGAATGTGCAAAGTCAGGAAAATCCAACATTCATGTTACAGCTCCTACATGGAGACCACCATGACACCCCAGGCGATTGCCTGGATCTGTTTTCTCCGATGCTTGATGCTCCCAGTGAGCCGGTGGAATGAACACCTGCCCCCTGTTTCCCAGTAAGTGACTAAACCCAGTTCAGGTCTGAGCCAGGCCTGGGCCCTGGCGGCTTGTGAGTCATCCCTGCTAGGTAAGCGCTTCCTGTTCTGCATGGTGAGTTTTTGTGTTTGTGAGCTGTGGTTTTATGAGTGACTTACTGGGGCAGAGGAGAAGGGAGGCAGACCTATTCAGTGTCTTGAGGGGTTTGATGGGCTTAGCTTGGTTATTTTCTCATTTTAGAGAAGATCGAGATAAATAAATCTCCCACTTAAAGAGCGTTCACTTTGGGGCCAAGGACTCTTGGCTAATGTCGTCTTGTGTCATCCCGTGAAGCAGGTGGAGATGAGGAGACTAAGAGGCCACTTAGTGTGGCAGCCAGGACTCACTCTCAGCCTGCCTCCAGGCTGTGGGCTAGGAGCCATGGCTTGCAAGGAGGCTGGGTGGAGCTGTGGGGGCTGGGAGGATGGCTCCACGGCTAAGAGAACTTGTAGCTCAGGCAAGAAGACCCAAGTTCAGGCCCCAGTGCTGTGGGAGGCAGAGGCAGATGGATCGCTGGAATTCGCTTTCAGCCTATTTCCAGGCTCATGGAGAAACCCTGCTTCAAAGGGAAAAGGTAGAGAGAGGGAGTATTATAGTATTATAGCGCGTCCAACTTGCTTCTCTGACTTCAGTGTGTGCGTGACACAGGCACACAGACCTGCACATATTACACACATGCGCTGACACAGTAGCGTACACACATCGTGGACATACATACACACACTCAAAAACAGAATAGGGCAGGCTTTGAATCCAAGTCCCACCTTAAAATAAAAATCTCTCCCCTAACCCAGAGTCCCAGATTTGCCATCCGCTACCGACTACAGAAGCAGGATCCTTAGCTAACCCCTCTTACCAGCTGTATGATCTGAGACAGTGAAACCTCCTGAGCTTAGAGAACTAACAGAATCTTCTAGACTGTCAGGTTATGCTGAAGATTAACTCAGAGAAAGCAAGTGCCAGAGAGTGAGCCGTCCATAGGGCGGTTCAGGACCCAGCCTGTGTTCTATGGTCAAGGACTTAAAACACACCACGGGGTTCACCGAGAGGGGGCAGTGGGGCTCGGACAGTCAGTCATTCTGTGGCTCCGAGGGATAGAGCTGAGACCTGCAATGTTGTGTGTGTGTGGGGTGGGGTGGGGTGGGGTGGGGTGGGTGGCGATGTCTTCCCTTCCAGGCTGTTCCCCCAAAAAGCCTGCAACAGGGGAGCAGCTCCTCTCTTTGGAGGGGGTGGGAGTATTGCATAACCTGAACACAGGCAGGCTGGAAAGGAAGCGGACCTGCAGAATTAGTTTGCAAAATTCCACTGCCGCTCCCACCTTTAGAACTGACAACTCTGGATTCAGCAGGAAAAGAGGATTGCAAAGGCCCCGCCCCTCGGCCTCCTATGGGAGGGGCCGCTGCTGTCTGCCTTGCTCCATTTATTACCCTTGTCACCACCCGGGTCCCCAGGGATTGAGGCTCTTTGGGGTAGCCAGGGCTGCCCAGGAGCAGAGCTGACAGCTGGAAGTTGGAAGCTGGAAGTGACTTCAAAGGCTGGCAAGGATCAAAAGCAGCTGGAGGGTCCCGGCGGTGGGTCCACCCACCTTTCCTAGCACAGGGTTACCTTACTGAGCGCAGGGGGCCCTCCCTGGTAGAAGAGAGGACAGATGGGCCTGGCAGGCTTTGGAGAGAGCCAACACGGAGGGCTTGAAATCGAAGCCTGTTGACAGCACTCAAGGCCTTCTGGGTAAACAGCTGCGGCCCGAACCCAGCCTAGCTGGCCGCCCTTACCCACATTTGACTTCAATTCCAAAAGTGTCTGCTGATCTCTAACAGCCTGGCCACCATCTTCCCGAGATGGGGACAGGTGCTCACACAGAAAGCCGTCTTCTCCAGGTTCCGGCAGCTCTCAAATCTGATCCGTCACCTGGTCCCACCAAGCTCATTTTTACGGCCACCTCGACTGCCTTCTCTGGCCCAGAACCTGCTGTGGGCTCCACGCCCATCTCCCCGGGGCCACTCTGGCTTCCCTCCAGAGTATTCTCCGTGGCTGACAGCTCAAATCTGAGCCCCCCTTCCTATCCTCGTGTGACCTCAGGTTGTTTCCTGTTGTTGCCCGGGAGTGAACCTTTGACCCAGCCTTCCTCTGGCATATCTTTGTCAGGCTTTCTGCAGCTCCCTGTACTAAGACGCCCTTCCCGCCCTTCCCGCACACACGCTGTTCCCTCTGCGTGGAACACCATTCCCTGCAGCTCCTGTCTTTGAACCCTCCTATGTTTGTCCCAGTCCCGAGTGGGCCTCCATCCCTATCTTTTAAACGCCACTTGTTGCGTGTTTTGTATGTGTGCGTGAGTATTTGATTTCCATCTGTCTCCCTACCACCACACTTTAATCTAATGGCAGGGATTTTGTCTATATAAAAGGTCCCTCTGCTAGTTCCCCAAATCACCTATGGGGATTTTTGTGGCAGTTTTCATAAATACCTGTGGCACCATAAATGAATGACCCCTGTGCATGAAGGCACACACCCAGCCAGTGTTTATTATATGCTTATTAAATGTGCTAAACTGCACTTCGCGGGGCTTTTATCGCCTCTCTGGGCACTGCCTTGATTAGCGTCGCCTGCGCAGCCCTTCTGGGCATCACGTTTGAGAAGCCTGGCCCCTCTCTCTGTGGACACGTGCTGGAGTGATGCTACTGTCCCCACCAGCGTAGGAGGCAGCAGTCCACATGACTTGAGATGCCACCACCATTAGGACGGTCTGCCTGGCTGTCACTCCTGGGGTGGCTCTGAGCAAGAGAAAGGGGATGGCGCGGGCATGCTCAGAGCTGCCACAGGGACAGGGAGCCAGAGACTGCTCCAGGCACAGGGGGTGTGGCCGCAGATCTCACCTACAAGGCCCCACTCCCACGGTGACAGTCCAGAGTGGGAACCTGCAGTGGGTGACTCCACACAGAGCCCCAGACCTCTCCTCCATTACTCGGGAATTGCTTTCCCCACCCCCCCACCCCCCGCACCCCACCCCTCCCCACCCCACCCCGTGCCTGCCCCATCACATGTAGCCCAGGCTGACCTCACGTTCACCTCCTTGTGCTGGAGAATAGGTATGCACTATCATGCCTGACTAACTCTGGACTGGGAGTGGAAGGCGGAGTTTCATGCGTGCCAGGCAAGCGTCCTACCAACGGAGCCACAGCTCTGTCTCCCTCGCATCACCCCAATAGTGTCTCAGAACAGTTTGAAACGTTTTTGTTTTCCCCATGCAATCCAGGCCCCACAGTTGCTGTGATAAAGCCCAGCTTGCCTTTCCTTTCACAAACACAGAACACTCACGTGAGATGCTGCCTTTTCTACTTTACAATGGTTTTTGCTCATTTAGTTATTTTGGCTTTTTGAGACAGGATCTTGACGTATATCCCAGGCTAGCCTCACACTGGTGGTCCTCCTGCCTCAACTTTCCGAGTGCTGGGATTACAAATCCTGATAGAAATATATTTTCTCTGTACATTTTCCCTGGGGACTCTTTCTCCATCTTGTCGGTGAAATATCCTGGTGTTCCAGGTCATGACACAAAGATCTCTGGCTGGTTCTTTCCACAGCTCTGCAAGGTTCCGGCTATTTCTACCCACAGCTCAGCACTTGGGCTAGGCCCATGCACCCCAGGTAGTTGGTTAGAATGAATTCCTTATGCCTGGAGATGACTTCCTGATGCACACACATGTGCTTCTCCAGGAGTGATCCACACAAAATTCCTGGGGCCCCTCACCTCAAACTATAAAATCAGCACAGTGCTGTTGAGAAAGAGTCTTATTCACAGCACACTGCTACTCCATGATGTGATAAAAACAAAACAAAACAAAACAAAAACTCTCAGGAAAACACAAGCGATTAATTTACTGATGTATTTGTGGTGCTGGGATCAGGCCTTGGCCTTCAGCATGTCAGGCAAGTGTTCTACCCCTGAGCAACAAGCCAGTCTCTAAAGTGCTTCTACGGCTGTCTGCATACCATCTCTCAGGGAAGCACATTCAGTCTAGGGAGTCTCACACAGCCAAGGATGCTCTGTCACACAGCCGAGGACGCCCCGTCACACAGCCGAGGACGCCCCGTCACACAGCCGAGGACGCCCCGTCACACAGCCGAGGACGCCCCGTCCGGTTCCAGGGCTCAGCCGGGCTGGGCTTGCTCTGTGGAGTCTGAAGAACTTTCATCTAAGGTGGGGAGCAGGGTGAAGTGGTCAGCTCCAGGCTTATCTCTGCTTCCCTCATGCCGTTAGAGTCACCGTCTCTGTGACCGAGGAGCTCCCTAATCACATCCTTAGCCTAAAGCAGAAGGGCCTGTGCTGTGACTTAGGGTCTTGAACAGTCTGGATGCTTGCTTAGAGAGCGGATCCGGCTTATGGACCTTCATGGGGAAGTTCTTTTTGCCTGTTTCTCTTTCCTTACCCACTTCCTTTTTTTTTTTGAAAGTGTGGTTTAGGGATGAAGGCTGAGAACTTTTTGAACAGATGAGGGTCTGCAGGATCCCAACAGTGCGGACCTCTGTGGGGGCCAGAGGTTGACGTTGGGTGCCTCAACAGCTCTCCGCCTTAGAAACATGTTCGGGATGTGTTTTGGGATGTGTATCTCTCAGGAGCTTTCTGGTTCATTCCCTCTCAGCTGAGGTGTTTTTAAAAGATCACACCCAACATCTCTGGTCTTCATTACAAACATGGACAATTTTTTTTTTCTTTTTTGGAGACAGGTTTTCTCTGTGTAGCCCTGGCTGTCCTGGAACTCACTCTGTAGACCAGGCTGGCCTCGAACTCAGAAATCTGCCTGCCTCTGCCTCCCGAGTGCTGGGACTAAAGGCATGCGCCACCACTGCCCGGCCCAAACATGGACAATTTTTATGATCACGCCCAAATCTACAATTATTTCTTGTAGCTTTAAAAGTTACATGTTATTGATTTATTTTGTGTGTATATGTGTGCGAGCAGGGTACTAGTCTGCCACAGCGCGTGTGGAGGGGACAGAAGACAACCTGTATAATGATTTAGTTCTCTCTTTTCTACCATGCAATCCCCGAGGATTGGCCTCAAATGGCCAGGCTTGGCAGCAAGGGCCTTTACCCTCTAAGCCAACAGCTCTCAACCTTCCTAACGCTGCAAACCTTTAATACAGCTCCTCACGTTGTGGTGGCCTCCTCCCCTACACATACACCATAAAATTATTTTCGTTGCTATTTCATAACTGTAATTTTGCTACGGTTACAAATCATAATGCAAATATCTGGTTTGTGACCCCTGTGGAACAAAAACCATTTGACCCCTCAAAGGGGTCACAACCCACAGGTTGAGAACCAGCGCTCTAAGCCACCAACCCTGTCGTATGGTCTTGAACATGGTCCAAGTTTAATCTTCTCTAAGTGCTGACCCAGAAGAGACATGGCCTGTCTCTACAAAGCACATACAGTGCTTTGTTTATGGTGGATGCCCTAACACTCACACAGTGAGTGGCCACCTCTCCTGTCCTTATGCAGACGGCTGACACATGGAAGCCACCAAGCTACCTGTGCTGTAGAATAGTCTCATGTGCAGGATTTGTCTGCTGCTAACCTTTAAAAAATATTATTATTACTTACTAGTATTTTAAAATACTTTCTATTGATTCTTTGTGAATATCAGATCATGTACCCCAATCCCACCCATCTCCCTGTCCCTTTGTATCTGCGCCTCTACCCTTGCAACCTCCACACCAAAAGAAAATAGAATGAGATAGAATAAAAAACTCTTGTTGTGGAAGCTATTGTGAATCACACGGGATATCCTTCTGTTCACACTTCTTTGCTTGCAAACATTCACTGCAACAAGTCGCTACACGATCAGAACAGGATCCTCATGGGGACTTCTCTCGGGTATCCTGTTGTCACCCTGTGTCATGGAGGTCCTGCAGCTTTGGATCTGCAGGGCCAGCCCTTTCGTGGGCTCCAGCAGATCATCGATGGGGTAGATACTGGGGTGGGCTAGCTCACAGCCCTGGCTCTGGACTGGGAGGGAGCTGAGCTGGTCAGCCCTCCGTCTATCTTGTGCCCATGTCACCAGGGTGAGCTCTCCAGCACTGTGCGAGCTAGCTCACCCAATGCCACACAGGGCCAGTTCTCCTATTCTGGTGCCCGGGGGCGGGGCCGGCTCGCCAGCACCTTCATTTGCCATCAGGACTGGCTTTGCTGTGCCGCCCATGTGAGGTACAGGGCAAACTCTTCCCAGGGCTGCAGCCAGTGAGGGGCAGGCCTGCGGCTAGCCTCTTCTATTTCTCTTTCCACAGTATTTCCTGTGGGCTAGCCTTAAACTGTGAGCAGGCTGAGACAGGTGGAACGGACAGGGATGCTTTCAAAATGGTGTCTGTCCACCACCTCTCGTCAGGAGGCAGGTGTCTGGTGAAGCCAGCAGGGACTTGCACATTCAATGGCAGCATCCCACAGCCGCCAACCTGGGCTCTAAGGATTTCACCCCTGAACGTCTGTGGTCCGCATCAACTATTTCATAGGGGGCGGGTAGGCCAGAGAATTAAAAAAAAATTAAATGTAGAACTCAAGTGTGTTGTGACACTGTCAAAATGTTTGGGGTTTTACATTCCTTGCATGAGTGTGGTGTGTGTATGCGTGTGCGTGTGCGTGTGCGTGGCTCTCTTCCTTGGTTTTTGTGACAGGGTCTCTCTCTCTCTCTCTCTCTCTCTCTCTCTCTCTCTCTCTCTCTCTCTGAACCTGAGACTTATCCATTCAGTTAGACTGACTGTGTCTCAGCGGTCCTCTTGTCTTCCCCTCCCCAGCATGGGGATTACATCTGTGCATCACCACGCCTGAATCTTATGTGGGTCCTAGGATGGAAGTTGGGTCCTCTGCACCCATGGTGAGCACCTTCCTGAGGGAGCCAACTTCACCCTCTTGTGTTTGCACATGCTCCGTGGCTGTCACGCTCCTCCCTCTGATGCACTCTCCTGAGCGGCCCAGGCAGAGCCTGCGGGATCTGTGTCTAAGCTGTCTGGTTGTTTTCAGGCGTCAAATGGTGACCCACACAGCCGTAGCCATTCCTGAGGGCTCTGATAAGGATGTTGCAGTGGATTGCTGGCAAAGTTCTGAGGACGGAGTGTGGTTCGGAGCAAGCTCACCTTCCCACCCACCAGAGAGTCGGCACTAAGAGCCCAGCCTCAGGAGGAAGTTCCCTCAGGTTCCACAGGCGCTGACTGGCAAAGCTGGGTCAAAGCCCCTTAAGCCAATCTGCCTTAAGGATCAGGCCTCAGGTCAGGATGGGTTAAGAGGGTGCACATCCACCCGGGTGCCCTCAGAGTCACACGTGGCATTGCCTCTGCAGGGCCACCATGCTTGAAAGTGTGGGGCTGAATGCTGGAGGTGGCACCAGCCTCTCCGTTCTCCTGCTCCACACCTCTCCCTACAAGGATCTAGTGTTTTAACAGAGCAGTGCGTCTCAGTGCTTAATGGAAGCTGAAACCAGCCTTGCAGATGTCCCCTGGGCCGCGTTTACATCAGGTAAACATCAGGTAGAACCCAACTTCAAAATGTGGGCTGAACACAGACATACACACACACACACTCACACACACACACACACACACACACACTCACACACTCACACTCACACTCACACATACACACACAGGGGGTGGGGAGCAGTGGTGCTGAGTGAAGCCAGTCCCTAAGGTCTGACAATATTAATATTCTCAAGCGGCTCCCAGGTGGGGGATGCACGTGTGAGGCTTAGCTGGAAATTCTGCCTCAGCTGTGCAGAGTGTCGTAGAGAGGCCTGTGTCAGAGTCTCCGTATTACCAGGAAGACCCACACTGAAGGAAATAAATACCAGTTAAATGTTTGCTATTCCTGGGCTCACCACACATACGGAAGCTAAATGTACACAAGATGTGTATGGTGGCCCAGGAGGGTCAAGTGTCAAGATCCTAGCTGAGAACCTTGTGTATCTCTTGGCCTCCCGGTGTCTCAGGACAGCGTACACCCCACTTGACAGGGAGGAAGGAAATGGAGAAACTCCCCTTCATACACCTTCATTTCCTCTGAGAGGGCCTCCTCCAGGAGACTTCCCTGGTCTCATTGCCAAACCTGAGCCACATGCACCATACCTGGCTAGTCACCAACAGAGTAGCCAAGCAGGCAGGGCCAGGGTTCTGAGGTCCTGGGTGGGGAGGTAGTGGCTACGGGCTGAGCCTCAGGAGCGTCAAAGGACCTAGCTCCACTGTGTCCCTCCCTGCTCTCCCGGTGGCATTAGCCTCCCACCTCGTGTCACTTAAAGCAGTGAGCTCCTGCTGTACTTCCTGTTCCTTCTGTCCCTATACCTCATTCCCCTCCCTCACTGCTAAGGCATTGCTACCCTGCCACTGCTTCCAGGAAGTCCTCCTGGGACACTCCCTCTGCCAATCTTCATGTTCCAGGCCGTTCCATCCTGCTGAGTTCCACTAGAGTGGTTTGCACAGCACCCTGACCTGGTCTCACCGGCTCCCTGTTTGTCCAAGACCACAAATCACAGTGGGGCAGGCAGCCGAGCGCTCCCTTGTGTGGTACTTGCCCTCTCTGTCCAGATCCTGTACCATCAACACAAGCCACGGGGCCTCAGGGCTAGTCCAGATAGACAGGGCTCCTAACACTGCAGCTCGGCAAAAACCGGAACCAAAACCAGCCTCTCAGTGCATGGTGACCTCGAGATGCTGACTCTGTCCAAGTGGATGATATTTTGATACATTGTGTTAAATGAATCCTCAGTTTGTTTCTATAGCTACTGCAACATTTAAACTCTAACTCTCTCTCTCTCTCTCTCTCTCTCTCTCTCTCTGTGTGTGTGTGTGTGTGTGTGTGTGTGTGTAGCCCATGTCTCATGCTTTTGGGGCCACACTGTTTGAGACTTTAGTATACACTTTATGAGGGAAGCATGTGAAACCAGATGGTTTCTGCTGTGTCCTCAAGGCTTGGGTCAGAGCCTGACATAGACTATGTTGAATGAATTCTTGCCCGGTGAATGATTAGATGAATAAATGAATGAATGAATGAGGTTTAAAGAACTGTAGGTATGTGCTTGTTTCCTTCCTGACAGTCAGGCAGAGCGTGTAGCTCAATGGAAGAACCCTCCCACAGCATGTTCAAGTTCATGGGCTCCATCCCTGGTGTCACAGAGTTGACACCCTGGTTGTCACAGCACTCCCTTCCCACACACTTTCTAGACTCCTCAAGGCCACCTCATGGAATCAAGGCTGTCACCTGCTCCCCTTGTCCCAGCCTGCACGCTGCCAGCCTCCAGACCAGGTTTATGTAAACACAGCCGGCTTCCCCACCCGCCTCGTGGACTCCACCCCTCCAAGGAGACAAAGCCAGAGAGCCAGGACTTCCCATGAAAATCAACAGACGGTGGCTTGGAAATGTTGTCAACCTTGACGGGACAAACATTCTGAAAAGGGCCACTCGTCATTACAGGGCCCAGCCTGGCAGACAGGAGCCAAGGCTAGCTAAGCAGTGCCAAGCCCAAGGAGTCAGAAGGCCAAGCCTCAGTGCGTCTGGAAGACTGGACAGGCCCGGGCCCGACTCAACCAGGTGGGATCACTTGTCTCCTTCCCGAGCCAAGGAAAACAGCCATTGACAATGGGAAGGCAGGACCAGCCTGACTCTGGAGGTATGAGACACAGGCTCGGGCCCCAGAGAGGCACCGATGGCTCAGGACTGCCAGGCATTCTTAGAGGCTGAGGGTGAACTGAACCAGGAGTCGGAGGGATCCCCAGGTCTGGAAATCTAACTTGAGTCCACAATTGCTGGTCAGAAATCCAGAAAGGAGACTACGAATTTGAGAGGTCAGAAAGCAGTTGAGCTCTGTCTCTTGATCCCTTTGTTCTAGAGGTAGAGTTATGGGTGTGAAGCCTGCCTTGGAGAGCCCATTTGTGGTTGACCTTGCACAGTGAGGTCAGCGGCACACCCTTGGTGAGAGGCTGTAAATGCAGGTGCTGACACCCAGTACCTCAGAATAGGAGCTGAGAGGATGCCAGGGAGGGAGGGCAGAGGTGGGTGTGAACCCGACATTCTCCGCTAGCTGCTGTGCTTCCAACACAGCCTGGCCACTGTGTTGTTGGAGCAGGCTGAGGAGCTGCTTCCGCTGTCCTTTGAGCCTCACGGCTCACCCTCCAAACACATCCCCGGCTGATCTAGCGCTCAACAAACTCTTCCATCTTCAGCCCACGACCATCCCTGAGGCCAGCCAGCATGTAGCTGTCACCTTTGCTGCAGGATCTGACCTGGATCCTGGTCACTCACTGGTCCTGGATCCAGGACTCACTATCTACTATGCCCCACCTGCTTGTGTGTGTGTGTGTGTGTGTGTGTGGTATATGTGTGTATGGATGAAGGTGGGGATGCAGGTAAAGGTGGATGGGAGAGGTGACCATGGTGTCCTCTCAGTCACTTCTCCACTTTGTTTGTTTGTTTGTTTATTATTTTGAAGTAAGGTCTATCACTGACCCTGAAGGTTATGTTTCAACCACACTGCCTCTGGGATTTATCTGCACACCTCCCCGAGTAGTGCTGAAGCTAAGGACATACATCACCACACCCAGCTTTTTAATCATGTGCTGGGGATCCGAAGTCAGAGCCTTGGCTTGTGCAGCAAACACTTCACCACTGAACCATTTCCCAAGCTGCGCCAGCACCCCCGCCCCCCATTGAGACAGTCTTATTCTATAGCCCAGTTTGGCCCAGAACTATGTACACCAGGCTAGCTCTGAACTCACAGAAAATCTCTGTCGACCTGAGCGGTGAACCCTGTAATCACACAACTAGCTGGGAGCCGTGGTCCCACACGAACAACCTCTCCTTTCCTGGGCCTCAGTTTCCACATCTTTGAAGTGGGGGTAATGGCGGCACCTCTCGATAGGGTTAGGTAAGGATGCTAAGGAGTGGGTGCTTCCAAGCGTCGCCAGGCAGAAGACGAGCCCTTTGTTGGGCAGAAGGCTCAATAGACTGCATTGTAAGCACAAAGACCTTTGTTTGCATGTCCAGAACCTGTAAAGGCAGGCATGGGGAGCACATGCCTGCAACCCTCACTCTGCTATGGTGAGATGGGAGGCAGAGACAGGAGAATCCTTGGAGGCCTGTGGGCCAGCTAGGCTGGTGCATGAAACACAGTGACAAATAACAAGGAGCCTGGACTCAGTCGAGTGGAAGGTGCCAAGTGGCACCAAGGCTGTCCTCTGATCTCCACATGGCACACTGTACCCACATGCACACGTGAGTGCACACATGTGAAAATGCATGAGTGAACACGCACACACTCACACTCACACATGTGAACATGCACATATGAATGCATACATGTGAACATGCACACATGAACACATACACAGGAACCTGCACACACAAACATGCACACATGAACGTACACATGTGAACACACGCATATGAGTGCACACACGTGAACATGCATGTGTGTACATGCACACATGAACACGAACACATGAACATGCACACATGAACCCGTACAATGAACACATACACATGAACCTATACATGCGAATGTGTACATACAAACATACACACATGAACATGTACATGTGAACACATACATATGAATGCACACATGTGAACGTGCATGTGTGTACCTGCATGTGTGAACATGCACACATGAACATACAAACATGCACGTGCACGAATACTAGTCACAAAATCAAATAGTCCTTTGTCTTCATGCCTGTGAGAGCACTCCCCAGAAAGGAGGTGAGTGGGGGGTCCCCAGGGACCAAGGCAAACCTTTCAATAGTCTAGTCCTTTGCCCCTTGTAGGCCATGCAGCCTTTTACAGTTATCTGCAAGTCCCGCCCCTGCCATATGCCAGAAGCCGCTCAGGGGCTGGCTGGCTGTCACTCCCTGGTGACTAACTCCAGCAGCCTCCTAGCACCCCCTCCCCCCCCCAGACTCCCCCTGCCAGCTCCCCCAGTGAGGTTTTAAAACACCATTCTGGCCTTGTCGTGCCCCCTCTAAAACCTCTTTAATGGTTCTCCATTGCCCTTGGGCTAAATTCCAAACATCACAGGGACCCAAAGCAGTGGCTTTCAATTTCCTTGACCCTCGGTGCACGCAGTAAGAAACCCATTTTACAACACAGTGGAGCCCTTTACCAAACTGGGAAAAAAGGCTCCGAGGCCAAGCTGACCCAGGCAGCACACTCTGGGCTTTTGATTCCACTCTCCCTCAAGTTCCTCCCTTCTGGCATGCTGGGTGTGGCCCATAGACTAGAATTGAATTGTCCGATTGATTCTGTGGCTCTCCCGATGAACCTTGGTTCAGAACTCTGAAGTCTGACAAGAAACCTTTGGCCTCATCTCTTTCCTCTGTCTGCTGCTAACCCTGGTGTCGAATGTCCTGTAGCCACTCGGCCTCTTCTTAAGTAGTGTCCCTCAGTCTAGAGCACTGCTCCCACCCTCTGTCTGGCATAGCCAAAGGCTACACCCCAGAAGACCACAAGACCCTGTTTCAAGGTTGCAGGTGAGGACTGACACCTAAGGTGTCCTCTTAACTCCACACATGTGTGCAAAGCCCCCACAAGCTTTTAAAACATCCCAGTAGAATAGAGAGCCCCTAAGTCCGGCATATTAACCTGTTTTGTTTCCTCTGGAGCCCTAAAATCAAAAGCCACATTTTATATTTATGTTCTCCCTTGTCCCCCTGTGCCCAGTCACAGCTCATGAGTTCAGGCCTTGACTTGCTTCGGGCAGACCAAACACAGGACTTCCCACACCACAGCCACCCAGCCTGTTTCTTTTCAACACTTGACTGCTGTGTGCCTAGGCCTGAACCCTGCCCTGAGGACTCAGAGACACACCTCAGAGGAGACAGAATAGCTGATTAGTGTGGGTTCTCACCACCCGGAAGCAGGGATGGAGGGTATAGAGTTTGCTTTGGAAACACTTATGGGGCCAGCTATAGCCAGCGAGATGGAGTTTACACTGTCTATACTGAACTAAGGAAACCCCTGGAGGCCAACCACATCACTTTTGGCAAGTGATACAGTTTCTCAGTTTCTTGGTCCCCTCACACACCCCTAGAAGCCACGCGAGCTCCCTTCAGTGGGGCCCTTGGGAGAAATACATCAATTCATTTAGATGAGATGCTCTGGATAGCATCTGCACTGGGCAAGCACATCTGTCAATCTCAGTGGCTGTGCCCCCTAGGATCTGGGGTCTGTGTGCTCCAAGAGCCCCCAAAGTGTCTCCTCTTCCTGCCCATGTTCCTTGGCTTGGAATGTTGGCTGGGAACACATGCCCAACAGGCTTAATCCGGTCTGCCTGGCCAGAGTGGTCCTTTAAAAAGTCATCTGGGCTCAGTGGGAAAGTGCTTGCATGTACAAGGAGATAGGTTCAATCCCCAGCATTTGCCCTCCGTCACCCTGTGAACAACATTAGTAAAAGTCATTTTCCTGCAAGCTTGAGAGTAGATGGATGGTTGGGGTGTGCGTGTGTGTGTGCGTGTGTGCGTGTGTGCGTGTGTGTGTGTGTGTGTGTGTGTGTGTGTGAGCAAGCAAAGCTTCCTTCTTCTTTTTCTTCCTCTTCCTCTTCCTCCTTTTCTTCTTCTTCTTCCTCTTCCTCTTCCTCCTCCTCCACTTCTTCCTCCTCCTGTTCCTCTTCCTTTTTGTTTTTGTTTTTTTGAGACAGGGTTTCTCTGTGTAGCCCCGGCTGTCCTGGAACTCACTCTGTAGAACCAGGCTAACCTCAAACTCAAAAATCCACCTGCCTCTGCCTGCCAAATACTGGGAATTACAGGCCTGCGCCACCACCACCCAGCCCAAAGTTATCTTCTTTCCCTGACACTTTCAAACACCAGAATGGGAGCAGGTGGAGGGAGAGTCCTTTCCTTGTTTGTGTGCACACAGGTGTGTGTGTGTGTGTCCTGGGAGGAGGTGTGTAAGTAGTAGAGAGACACAGGAGGACATTGAAGATGCTGTGGGATATAGGCCTGCACTGAAGCACAGAAGACAGACCATGTCTTGCTCACCTCGACCAAGGTGGTGACCTGCTACTGTGCAGGCTCACCTAATTTCATTGACTGGCAGGGAGACAGATGCAGGCAGGCTGAGGAGACTGATATTCGAGGTCAGGCAAAAACAACAAACAAACAACCGTGTGTTTAACTACCACTGAGGTCGTGCTGGGGAGAAAAATATGCCAGAGCAGGGAGGTGCCTCAGTGGATAAGACACTTGCTGTGCAAGCAAGTGCGAGGACCTGGGTTCGAATCCCAAGATCCCATGTGAAATTGAAATTGGGCACAGCAATCTGCATCTGCAGTTGTAGCGTTCATATGGTGAGATGGGGGGCGGGGGGGGGGGGGGAGGAGGCCTGCAGAGGCATCAGGATCCTCTCCGGGGACCTGAGTTCAACATTTACTCAAAGCAGCTAACAAGAGAGACTTTATTTCCAACAGGATAAGGGTCAGCCCCTGAGGTTGTCAGTCAACTTCCATGTATGCAGCACAGCATGTGTCTGCCTGCGTGTACACACATGCTCCTGTGACCACGCACATGCAATTTTTAAAATAAAAGGAAACAGAGTGCAGGGCAGCAACTTCAGAGCGGTTTTGACAAGCCTTAGTGGTCAGTGGTTTACAAGAGGTGAGGGGCAAGGAGGCAGCCAGAGAGACTAGACTTTTGTACCAACTACCAAGGGAAGGAGGCACGCATCCACCCCTCAGGAAGAAGGCCAGCCCGGTGGCAGGGAATTCAGTTTGGGACAATCTACAGCTCATGGTTCTGATACATTTCACCACCCAGAGAATGCCAGGAAGCCTTTTGGTGGCCCAGTTTCCTGTAGCTGCTATCTTAAAGTGCCACACATTTAGTGGCTTAGGATAAACATGAATGTATTCTTTCAGACATGAGAAAATCAGAAGGTCAAAGTCCTTAATGCTGGCCCCTTTAAGTCGAGGTGCCTCCAGAGCTCTGCTCCCTTGAGGATCTTGGGGACATGCTTGTGGTGGCCAACATTGCCACTTGGCTCGTGGCTGCATCCATCCGCTCTTCAAGGCTAATGTCTTCATCTGTCTTCCCTCTGCTTTCTTAGGCCGTGTGTGTATGTGGGTGTTTCCTTTCAGAACACCCATGTTTACAATTGGGGCCCACCGGATCATCTAAGATCATCTCCTCCTCTCAAGAGCTTTAGTCCAATCCCATCTGCAAAATCTTTATCACCTAAAATAGCATTTACCTTTTTTTATTTTTACTTTTTGGTCCATCCTGGGGGGGAGGGTCCAACCCAGAGCCTTGCATATGCTAGGCAAGTGCTAAAATCACACCTGTAATCCTTTTAAAAATTAATTACTTTTTAATTTTTGGAGACAGACTCCTCTCCTTTTGTATCCTAAGCTGGCCTGGAACTCTTGATCTTTCTGCCACCACTTCCTGAGTTCTGAGAATATGGGTGTGTATCACCATGACCAACTGAGACTTACACATTTCAGTATTAAAAAAATCGGATATCTTTGGAGACACAGTCCAGTCAAGTGCACTTGGTGTTGATCAGTCTTTATGCGAAATTCTAAAAAGTTTGGACAATCAACAGGCCATAACAGACAGTTGGTAGAGGATTAGGAGTATTTAAAAAAAAAAACAATCAAAATCAAAACCAAAAACAAATCTGGCAGGGATGCAGACATGTGTAGGGACAAAGGGCACACATATGCTATTGGAATTATGACACCCTCAAACAGGAAAGAGACACATGTTTACAGTAGCAGAAATCATGTTTAGTGGGTGTTTAGTACATCCAGGGCTCTGTTGGTACTCCTTGGCTCAGACATCTAATTTCAAAGGTTCAGAGGTCAACATGCTGACCATAATCCGCATTCTTCCTCTTGGACACAGGGGCACATCGTGTCCTTGGATCTCTTGCAGCTAGGTGTGGCTAACGACCCATGGATCATGGGCACAAGCCATGTGTGCAGTGTGTAGCTGTGATATAGACTGCCTGTGCCACGGATCTGGGAATAAGTGTCCTGTGGTCTATCAAGCATCTGACTCCCAATTGTAGCTTCTTTGTGTTGCTACTTTGTTTCCAACCCAATTCCCCAGTAAAAGAAAGCTCAACTCAATCAGTTAACAAAACAAGCTACAAGCCTAGACTGGGCAGATCTCCCACTATTCTACTCTATTTCCATCTATATTATCCCATAAAACTTGCAGTTTCTCCAGGCCACGAACTTCTCTCTCTGCCGCCTCTCCATTGATCAACCATAGCTCCTCCCCTCCCTGTTTATCCCCCATCGCTCCTCCCCTAGACTCTCAGCTCCTCCCACTTCCTCCTGCCCAATCATTGGCTCAAGCCTTTATTTGAAAAGTCAAAGTGGGGAGAAGGTTCACAAGGCAACTCCTCATCTGCAGCCCTTCTGAGGAGTGGAATTAGCATCAAAATGCAAGCCCAGGGCTATCCACAACATCTTTGTTCTCATGAACTCTACAACAGGACTTGTCATTGAGTGATCAGAGGGAGGAGGAGCCAGGGGAACAAACTTTACCACAAAACCTCAAATTGGTCTGTACATGGAAGATCATCTGTAACCTTCAGGCTATATGCTGTGCTTGTTACAGCAACTAGCATTACCTTAGCCACCCCTCACAATGGCTCTTTGCATATGCAGGCTCCCTTGCCTCTTCTGAGGGGAGCTTCCAGAGCACATATTTATTATAAGCTGGTCCTATCAGCAGTAAGCCCTGAATGTCTGGAGAGTTACATTCTCAGTCACACATCCTCCATGCCTGCCTTTCCTTCTCTTCTTATTTTTGCATTTCCAGTATAGTATTTCCCAGAATCACCTCTTAGACAAGCCACTTGCATCTGAATACTCATCTTGGGATCAACTCCAGGGTGGGGGGTGGGGTGGGGGGATGGGCTCGGATGCCATGACTGCCAACACATAAAGCTAGTGAGTACTCACTAAGATTCTATAAAGACTGTATAGCAAAGCCCTCTAAGCTGTGTTCAGAGGCAGAATCAGCTCAAGTAGCAGAGGTGTTTAAAGCGTGACCTCAGCCTTTTAGATCCCCCAGGAATGGGTTTGAAGAAATCTAGCTGCAAGGGAGTCTGTAAGTCTGTAATCAGATTTCCAGGTTCTCAGGCCAGTAACAGAAAATAAGTGTTGTAGGTTGACCATAGTGGCCTTCCCACACTCTAGCACTCCAGATAAGGTGTAATTTTGGATTGCAGAGGCCAGCTCTAAGGCTTCACATTTTTGGACACTAGATTTCAGAATCTTAGACTCCTGGGGTTAGAGAGTCTTAAAGATCATTTTATGGTGATAAAGACCCATATAAGAAGCAAAAGCTTAATTCTTTCTGATTCTGGAAAGGTAATTGATATCTTTTTAAAGACTTATTTTATTTTATTTTATTTTACATGTATGGATGTTTTGCCTGCTTGCCTGCATGCATGCATGCATACCACGTGTGTGCCTGTTGAATCTCCTGGAACTGGGGTTGTAGATGGTTGTGAGCAGATGGTATTGATACTAAGAGTTGAACCTGGGTCCTCTACAAGAGCAACAAATGCCCTTGACTACTGAATAATCTCTCTAGCCCCTGAAAGTAATTGACATTTACATTACAGCTATGTGTCTGTTGAGGCTGAAGTACCCTCTTCACCCGTGTCCCTGAACCTCCTTTCAACAAACCCACAGAGTTGGCTCTTCACACATCAATTTGTAGTTTGTGCCAGGTACTCTCTATATGGTGAAGAAAGTAAAGTCAACTGCCTGGCACACACCTTGGCCCCACAATTCACCTTGCCCTGGTTGCTCTCTGGTCACACCATTCTTGCATGGCTTGTGCACATTATTGGATGGCTAAAGAGGCATAGCTCAGACAGACAAAAGCTGAGAGCTTGTCAGAGGCAGGACCAGGAACTGCCACAGCCTCTGCCTCCATTATCCCTCTCTATGTGCTGTGCAAACACTCTTAAATCCTGGAATAGGGATCAACACCTAGAAAACTATCATGCCTTTAAGCCAAGCTTGTGCAGTCCATCCATGCAACGAACACTTACTGTGTACCTACTGTGTGTCCAAGAACATATGGGGCTGGGATGTCCCCACCATATGGTTTGTACAGGCAAGGGGAGCAGAATGTGGTCTATAGCCAGACAGCACCGGGATCCTCACCATCTCCCTGAACCCTGACGCAGTTGTACTGAACTTTATTCTAACCCAGACCCTCAGTTCCTCCAGCCCACATAGCCTCTTCTGGCTAAACACTTTGTGATCAAGACTTCATTGCAAGGATAAGTTTGGTCCAACTGAATCTCATATTTATCACAGTTCTAAGCACTAAACTCCCAGTCTGGGAGTCAATAAAACTTTATTTAAACCACAGACAAAGGAGTAAATGTGACCTTTGGGTTTGGGTTTGCCAAGCCTTGCTCTAGATCACTTGAAGAAGAAGCAGGTTAGACCCACAGACGAATTGAATAGGACCTCTGCTGTGAACAAAGCCTTTGATCTAACTCAGGATCTGAGTTAGATCTAACTCAGGCACCCGGAATCAGCTCTGACTGCTGCCTTCATAACCAAAGGTTTATTTGTTTCTGTATTGTCTGTGCCTGCTTTGACCCAGACAGGTAAGGACCAGAGTTAAGAAGCTACTGGAAGACTATCAGGCCCTCAGATCCTGAACTCAATGCTCCCTGGCCTCTCATAGAGCATTTTGCCTGCCTCTGGCATCCACAGGACCTCCCCTTCAGAGAATGGTGTCAAGGGGCTTTGGGTGGACCCGGGACCACGTGCCCCAGAGCTCCGGGAACAAAGGCAGCCCCAAGCAGAACATTGTTTTTAATAAAGTAAATAGGGCCAGAATCAGAGCAGGAACACTCGCCCCGCACCCTGGAGAGGGCCTGACCACAGTGACGCCTGAGAAGCGAGTTCACAGCTAAGACGCACTCCATAAATGTTAAAATAACAAGAACAATAAATAGTAATAAAACACAAAGCCCTGCATGCAGGCTCCTCGGGCTGGACCTCCCAGGGTTTGAGCTGCAGAGCCAGGAGGTCAGGCTTGGCAGAGGTTCTACAGGGCCTGCAGGGGCTGAGCGGGGCCAGAGGAGGAGGAGGAGGAAGTTCAGGGTGTGAGCAGGCACTGGTGAAGAGCCTCAGCTGCAAGCTGGTACCATCTGCTAGGTAGAGACCTAGGTCTCGTGGCCACCGCTAACTCTCAACACCCTGCAAGACAGGACTGGAGAGAGGGTCTGTTGGTCAAGTGCCTGCCCTTCAAGCATGGGGAAGCTGAGTTCTATGCATAGCACCCTTCTAAAAGCTGTGCGTGATCCCTGTAACTCCAGTCCTGTGTAGAGGGGTCTCTGGAGTTTTCTGGCCAGCCAATCTAACAAGCTCCAGGCAACTTCAGTTCCAAGGGATCTGATGCCTTCTTCTGGAATCTGTGCACACAAAAATGCACGGGTGTGCACACACACAAATGCACACATACCACATGCATCCAACGGTGCTTAGCCTATCTGAGTGCCGAGGGTATGCTTGCCCCAAGTACATGGAACCCCATATACCGAGTCTTCCAGAAGCTCCAGTGAGCCATCTCGGTGTTTTCTGCATTTCAAAACCTCTCTGGGGCCAACTATCAAAAGCTGATGGCCTAGGTAGATTGTCTTGGTACCCTCACCTCTCTCTCAGAGAGCTGAGGAAAGCCTTCAAGACAGGCTGAGCCCAGCCGCATCGTGCCAGGGCTGCTGCACAAGCTGAGGCAGATAGGGCAAAGGCAAAGGCACGGCTTCTCACTACAGAGTGCCCAGAGGTGAAGGGCACACCACATCCCAAACCATCAACGAAGAGTCTCAAGGACTCGGTGTCTAGAGTATTCTCAGAGTCCCAAAGGAACAAAGGTCTAAGGAACACTGGCCTCTCAGTGGCCAGGGTTCTGAAAGGCCCGAGTCTTCAAAGCAGACAGTGCCTCTGGGTACACGCTGGGCAGTGAGCAAACAGGTTCTTTCCCATGAGGTTGTTCAGGTACTGGAGATGTCTTAAAGTTGGTTAAAGACAGGAACCTGGGCTGGAGAGATGGCTCAGTGGTTAAGAGCACTGACTTGCTCTTCCTGAGATCCTGAGTTCAGTTCCCAGCAACCACATCCACATGGTGGCTCACAACCATCAGTAATGGGATCCGATGCCTTCTTCTGGCGTGTCTGAAGACAGCTTTTCAGGGTATCATCAGCTTGTCCCCAGCATCCATCCAGCCATCCTGACTCCACTGGGCCAGCCCTTAAAGCTCCTAAGTGTGACCAGGCACTATTCACAGCCTGTATCCAGGCTACTGTGCCACATCCCCCGTGCTGTTGGGATAAAGGTACCTAGGACCCCATCCGACAGATGAGATGGCTGAGGTCCAGAAGGTGAGAGTACCAGGGACAGGGGACCTTCCCGGTGCTTACTGTAGGGCAGGGGTGACCAAGGAGTATCTTTGCCTCCACACCCCCTCCTGCTAGCTGGGCCTCTTCAGACTCAGCAGTCTTCTGGAGGCTGGACCATACTTGAGACGTAGCCCAGCAAGCAGTTGAAGAATATTCAGAGAGTGCCAGGTCTTCAGAGGAGGAGTGACACGGCCAAGAGTTCATAGAGTTTTCTGGAGCGCCTGAAGGAGCTGGTCTTGTCTTTCTTCCCAGACTAGAGACGGAAGTGCTGCAGTGAGCAGAGGCCCACGCAGGGCAGGTGCCAGCCCCGCTCCTGTGCTCCTGCTGATCCCAGCTGCACAGAGGCCGGGTCACCTTCTGCATCACCGCGCAAGAGGCCAATGCCTCTTTAGCCTCTTTAGCTGTCCCAGTGCCAGTACAGCCCTAAGTAATGGCCACAGCATCAGATGACTACTCCAGATGGAACTTTTGACATCTTGCCCCCAACCCCGACCCTTGTCCTTGGGTCTGGAGAAACTGTCCAAATCATACACACGGACTGACTCCCAGGAGCACTGAGCTAGGACTCTTCTTATTTGGATCAACAGACTGCAATGTTCTCCCCTTTCTCTGAGGAAAATGCACACAAAGCTGCTTCCCTGTCACACCATTCCCAGACATGGGGGTGGGTTGGGGGATGGAGGGGTCAGGTGGGGGTGGGGGTGGGTGTAGGTGTGGGGGGGTCTGTGGTTGAATGGTGTCAATTCCCTGTGCCAGGAGGAAAGGAATGAATTTTTCCCCAGGAAAGAACAAGAAGGGGAGGGGGCTTCCTGGGGGAGGGGATGGCTTGGTGGGTAAGGTGCCACTGCGCAAGTGTGAGAACCTGAGTTCCAATCCCTTGAACCTAAATGAAAAGCTGGGCCTGGCGGCATCAGGGAGCTGGAGACAGAAAGATCCCTGGAATCTCTGACCAGCTAGTCTTGCTAGTTGGTGAACTCTGAGTTCAGGAAGAGATCTTGTCTGAAAACAAAATAAAACAAAAAGCCAAACTAGGCGGCAATAGAAAAAAAGACTCTCCCTACTGACCCCTAACCTCCAGGGGCATAGACACACACACACACACACACACACACACACACACACACACACACACACACAGAGGCCCAGGATGATAAACTGAGTGTGTAGACAGCTTCCTGCTCTGAAGGGTTTTTTATTTTTGGTTGGGGTTTTTTTTTTTTTTTTGTTTGTTTGTTTTGTTTTTTCGAGACAGGGTTTCTCTGTGTAGCCCTGGCTGTCCTGGAACTCACTCTGTAGACCAGGCTGGCCTCAAACTCAGAAATCTGCCTGCCTCTGCCTCCCAAGTGCTGGGATTAAAGGCGTGCGCCACCACTGCCTGGCTGCCCTGGAGGTATTTTACCCAGGAGCACACTGATGAATCAGGCACAAATGAGGCCGCCAGTGTGGGTTAAATTTTTTTTCCTGCTTTGGAAAGGAAGGAGAAGAACGGGGACAACGTCCACTCTAGCCTTCTCCTTTTGCTCCAGATGCTCCACCCAGACAGGTGCCGTGGCCAATTGCCTTCATTAGCATGAGGTTTGAGCCAGAAGCAACGTGTGCTGAGACCATTCGAGTCCATCTTCCAGATGAAACCTCTTGCTCAGACTCCAGCTGCAGCCTCCCTGAGGCCTGCACTGCCCTGTCCCTGGTCTGCCCAGGGAGGGCCACACCCGAGGGTACTTTAGAGTACTTTCTCATTAACACGGCCGTGAGGGGTGTACATTCTCTCCATGCCAGGAGAAGGTGACACCGGGAGAGGACATGTTGGTTTAATTATTTAACAAAAGTGAGTGGTCGACGAACTGAAGTCATCTTCTTCAGGACTTTTATGGAAACTACTGACACTTGGGACCATACTTTTGTCTAGAGCAGCTGTTCTCAACCTGTGAGTCTCTACCCCTTTAAGGGGGTTGCTTATCAGATCTCCTGCATATCAGATTTTTACATTATGATTCGTAACAGTAGCAAAAATTACAGTTATAAACTAGCAACAAAATGATTTTATGGTTGCGAGGTCTCCACAACAGGAGAAACTGTATCAAAGGCCTGAGCATTGGAGAGGTTGAGAACCACTGGTCTAGACGATTGAAACTAGTCTCTCTTCTCCATTTACGCTCCGTTTCCTCTGCCAGGAGAGTGAGTCCTGGGCAGAGAACAGCCCACTTTATGTAGTTGGGCTTAGGAAAAGATCTCTGAACTGGGTCTGTCTGGGTCCTCTGTTAAGGGAGGAACTGTCTTGGGGGAGTCCCTGTGGTTTGCTTTGCCACAAGTCACAGGGCCAGTGGACCAGGGAGAGTTAGGAGCCAGGCAGCCTGTTTTGAGCATTACCCGGTGTGTTGCCCTCCCCTGCTCAACTGCAGGGAATAGGCTGAGTCTTAAATGCTGCAGAGCGGGCTGCTGGAGACCCTTTGAGATATCACCTTTGTGGGTTGGGTTCACACACCCGAAGACTACACAAATATTGTCCCCAAGGATCAGCAGGCCCCTCCCTCCAGTCTTCCTGGTGAGACTTTTCCTAAGGCATGAGCTTTTGGTCAATCTGAGAGCAAATATTTATCACCAAGTCATCACCTGCCAAGCCCCAATGTCTTCTGAGATACTTCAGTTAGTCCTAGGGCGAGCTTCAGGGGGAGGGGCCAGGAGTACCTCCACTTTACAGGGGGGAACCAAGGCACAGTGAGGGGAAGCCACTCACCCCCAGTCACATGGCAGACAGGTAAAGTGTCTGCATTCTCGTGTGTGTACACGCGGGTGTACATGTTCATGTGTGTGTGCACATGCATGCGGAGACCAGAGCTCCATGCTTGGTGTCTTCCTGTCTCTCTCCACTTTACTTTTTAAAGACAGGGTCTCTCACTGAGCCAGGAGCTCACCGTTTAGCTGGACAGTCTGTTCAGCAAGCCTCTGGGATCCTCTTGTCCCTGACTACTCCTCTCAGGAATTGGGGTTACAGATTGATACCCCAACTCCTGTCTCTTGTGGGTGCTGGGGATTCGAACTCAGGTCCTCATGTTTGTACACAAGCACTTTACCCACAGAACCAATCCACCCAGCCCCCAGAGCCTTCGTTACTTATTAAATTGCCTCTCTTACCAGGACCTGCTGGGATCCATGGATGCCGCACATATTGGTACATTAAATTCCTCAAGGGTGTTCTGTCACGGGTGTCACATCATTTTTACAGATGTAGAAGCGGAGCTCCTCTCGGCCTGGGGAAGCTGCCCTAGACCTAGGAGGAGGTGGCTCTGCCGTCAGCGAGCCTGACTCCTGGTAGGCCACAGGGTGATAGTCACCTATCAGGTGCAGTCACCTATCACCTGCAGGGAGGGGACAGGAAGCCCCTTACTCATGACAGAGTGGCCACTCACCAGAGATGCTCCTGGGGTCAGCACGTGGGCACCCCCAGCTTTCTCAGTCAGTACACGGTGACACTCAACCTGCCCAGGCCTTCAGAAGAAAGGACGGCCTTTCTACCTCACTCCATTTACTACGGATGTAGCTGCTTCTCCAGCGATGCTGAAGGGGAGAAGCCAAAATGGCAGGTGCAGGTGGTGAGACAGATGGCGAGGCAGCAGGCCGCCGGCCACAGGTGAACCTTTCACCCCAGGGTCACTGGCCCCACTCTGCAGGTCGCCTGTGGCCAAGAGGCACATTCTACTGTGGCAGCTGTCGGGGGTCTCACTGTCAGAGGCCTGGGGGAACTCAGGCCTGGTCAGCAGGAGACAGCTGTTCCCAGCCCCCATGTCACCAGCTGCCTGGAACTCTTCCCACCCACCGTCCTTGAGAAGCTAACTCACAGCCTTTCCAGAATCCTTTGCTTGGCCCTGCCCACCCTCACTGAGGGTGGGTAGCACGAAGACCTGGAACTGAGTGCTGGCCCACATAGCCTGTCCTTTCTCCCTCCTTCCCTCTCTCCTTCTCTCCCTCCTTCCTTCCCTCCCTCCCTGTCTTATTTCTCTCCTTCCTTCCTTGGACCATGGCACAAGCTGACATGTGGAGCATTTCTAATCAAGCCTGGTATACAGTAAGTGTTCAATAAATGCTCACTACCACTGCTAGTGACTTGTGTTGCTGGCCATTGCTCTGCAGGAAGTTCCTTTGTTCAATATGATTTTAAATCTAGGAAGTGTTTGGAAGGCTAAACAGCGAGCCTCTCCCCTCTCCTCGACGATGACCCTTCCTGATTCAGTCGAGGGGGAGGGTGGACCATCTGAGTTCTGCACCCCTAGAGGCCTCACACGATAACTGAGCCGCAGAAGCTGGCAGTGCGGGTGAACGCCTGTTCTGTTGAGTTCTTCCTATCGCTCAGTCTGCCGCCCCATGCTTCCAGCTCAGCACACACTGTCTTATGTTTACACCGCTCTAAACTCAATGCCTTAAAAAATGGACCCATGTTATTGATGAGGAAACTGAGGTTTGCCAGGGCTATGTGAGTCAGCCCAGGCCAGGTATAGGCAACAATATGTGGACGGTCTGGAGTGTGCCAGCCCGGGGCCTAGGGGAACTGAGGGAGAGAGGACTTGCCTGGTACCATCTCCAAAACTCTCCCAATGGTCCGAGCCTGACAGCATTATGTGAGAACGGGGCACAGCTTTTCAGAGCAAGATTCTGCTGCAAACAAATTCACATCTGTGGTGAAGAGTTCCAGTAAACCATCCCCACCCACCCTTGCCTGGAAGATGCCTGACTTAGTCAGGACCCTTTCCCATGAAAATAACAGGAAAGTTAGCTCAAATTGGTTCAAATTAAAAGGAGGACTTACTGATTCACATAGCTAGAAACCCTAAGAAGTTGGCTTCAGGCACAGTTTGATCAAGGGATTTAAAAATAAAACAAAACAAAAGACAAATACACTACCCTGTCTCTTTTCTACATACACATTCTCCCCCCCCTCCTCCATTACTCTGTTTTTGTTTCCCTCATGCAGTTTTATTTCCCAACAGCCTCTCCCACAAACTGTTGGCAAAGATGTCTCCCAGAATCTTCAACCTGGCCCCAGGTCCCAAGAGGGACCATAGCACTTTTTCCCTAACAGTAAAAGCTAAAATTCCAGGAAATGTTCTGATTGGCTGGGCTTGGCTCACCTGCCTACCATCACCGGGGTGGAGGGACCTGAGTCATTTGTACTTTGTAGTGAGGGGGAGGGGACCAGTGTCCCCAGTGTTATATGACCTGAGAGTGTATCACGGCTTCCGAAGGTACAAGCCAGCTTCTGTGTCAAGAGAGTGGGTGGGTCAAGCCTGGCCCTCGGGCCTGGCACAAAGACCTGGCCAATAGTGAACCCCGAGAGATATTTACAGAAGAATGAACGAACAATTGAGTTGATTTTCTGGATGGTGATTTCCAAATCCTCCTTTGTTAGCTCATGTCTAAGTCGCCTTCAGGAAGCATGTCCCAAAATGTCGGATTAAAACATGAGCAGTAAGAGACTGGAGCGATGGCTCAGCAGGTAAAGGCATCTGCCCTGCAAGCCTGGGGAGCTGAGCTGGAGTTCTTCCAAGCACCGCGATGAGGTGCTGACTCAGGACGCACGGCTGAGCGGCTGCCAGGTACCTAGCGATGGGCAGGCACTGAGAGGTGCTGACACCAACCCGAGATCACATTGCCACCAAGAGGCTTCCTGTCTCATGAAAGTTTATGCTGTCATGGTCCCCAATTCCTGAGAGAGAATGCAGAGCACTGAGAGGTAACAGACCTTCAAGACAGCCATTATAACAATGCCACTCTGTTCATCCACATCCTGGCCCTGGGAGAGACCTGTCATTCCAAGGGCAGTGTGTGGAGCTGGGGAGACATCTCAGTGGGTGAGACTAGCTATCCAGCAGAGGGGACTGAGGACAGAGAAGTGAGGCCAGTCACATGGTGTGGGCCCAGGGCAGTGTGCCCCCAACTCAAGTCTGAACTGCTTTCTTGGTGGCAGCCTCTGCTGACAGATGGGACAAAATGGCTGTATATGGACTGCCTGCTAGAATATCTAACCAGACCCCAGAACTGGTGTCTGGAGCTCAAGTTGCCTGGTAGAGGATGGGCTTTGAGCAAAGCCAAGGGTGCTCCCACTCAGCTAAGCCTGGTCCTCTCCTACCTGGCCTGTGCTCCCGTTCTCTTCCCTGCCCCCAACCCCGCACTGGCTCTACAATGCCGTGGGGTCAACATGTATCATTTGAATGAATAAATTCAAACACACCAGGCAGCCTTCTCCCTCTGATCCACTTCCTGTCCAACACTTGGCGTGAATTTGACAGTGCTCTGGACACCAGTGTTGGCCACCTGCCATGTCCCTCTTAGCCCTGGTGGGCTCCTTGCCTTCTGATGCATGACACACTGCCTCTAGGTCTCTGCCCAGGCGGGTCCTCTAGACCAACACCAGTGAAAGTCCCGTGAAAGTCACCTTCCTTGTTGGTCCTACGGATACTGCTGGTGACATCTGCAGTGCCTCCTCTGTCTCCTCGGGCACATCTCTGTTCCTCTCTGGTTGTTCCATGGGCCTCTGTTTTGAAAACAACTGTTTTCCAAGCTCAGTTAGTCAGAGCCTTGCACTGTGGCCATTGTACTGACAGTTACGGGTACCTGTGTTGGTTTGAGTAGGAATGACTCCCACAGACTTGTGTGTTTGTATGCTTGGTTCATGGGTGGTGACTCTATTTGGAGGTGTGGCCTTGTTGGAGTGGGCGTGATCTTATTAAAGTATGGCTTTGTTGGAGGTTTGTCACTGTGGGCATGGGCTTTGGGGTCATAGATGCTCAAGCTAGATCTAAACACAGTCTCTCTTTGCTGCTTGCGCATCAAGGTGTAGAAATTCTCAGCTCCATCCTTAGCACCTCATATGCCTGACGCGGCCATGCCTCCCACCATGATAACATGGACTGAATTTCTGGACCTATAATCCAGCCTCACTTAAATGTTGTCCTTTCTAAGAGTTGCCTTGGTCATGGTGTCTGCTCACAGCAATGGAGACCCTAACTAAGATGGCGCATGCCCCACCTGGACCAGCAATTGTCTACCCTATGACTTTTGGAGGGGCTGTCAGAACAAAGGGGCTCCATTCTGCTTATGTGGCAGACAGATGCACAGAGCCAAAGGAACCAGGATGCCTGCCCCAGAGGGAAGTTGAGGATGAGGGAGAAGAGAGAGGCCACTTTAAGGGTCAGACGTTTCTGTCCCATGAGCTCATTATGTCTCTAAATTTGCTTCAACTACTTTGAATTGTTTTTGTAACTGCCACGCAAAGTGCCACCAACCCCAAAAGAGGGAACAAGAGGCACTTTGTCCCTCTCATGTACTACTCTCTCTCCCTTGTGACTGTCCTGTGCCTTTTTTCAGTTCATGTGAACTTGCAGAAATCAAAAAACAAACAAATCAACAAATAAAACACACAGACACACAGACACACAGACACACAGACACACACACACACACACACACACACACAGAGCCGGGGCAGAGACGCACACACATGTAACACACCAACACCCAGGAGGCCAAGGCAGGAGGGCTGAGCATTCAAGGCGGGTCCGGGCCACGCAGTTAAAATCTCTATCTAGTCTTTTCTGTAGCGCCCTCTCCCTGCACCTCGGACCTCACAGAGTTCTCACCTGTGTGGGAGACAGACACATATGAATCGTGGGCATGAGCCTGAACCTGACTTATATTTTTAAGTCATCCTGGCTTATTGGTGTACCCTCACAAACCTGGGACTCTCTACAGAAAACAGACATAAAAGCTCCTAGTTCAGGGCCCAGCAGGGGCAGCTGCTGTCACTGGTCTTGTATTGCTGAGCAGTTTTAGGGCTGGGGAAGATGGCTCACTGGGTAAAGTGCTTGCTGTATGTCTTTGGGTTTTACTGCTGTGAGCAGACACCATGACCAAAGCAAGTCTTATAAAGAACAACATTTAATTAGGGCTGGCTTACAGGTTCAGAGGTTCAGTCCATTATCATCAAGGCAGGACCATAGTCCAGGCAGCCATGGTACAGGCAGAGCTGAGAGTTCTACATCTTTATCTGAAGGCTGCTAGCAGGTAGCTAGGATGAGGATAAAGTCCACACCCACATTGACACTCCCCCTCCAACAGGACCACACCTCCTTATAGTGCCACTCCCTGAGCCAAGCATAAACAAACCATCACACACTGCATAAGCACACGAACCTGAGTTTGATGCCCAGTGTGTAAAAAGCTAAGCCCAGTGTGTGCACCTGTAATTCCCAGCGCTGGGGACATGGTGACAGGAGGGTCCCAGCGCTGGGGACATGGTGACAGGAGGGTCCCAGCGCTGGGGAGATGGTGACAGGAGGGTCCCAGGGCTCTTGGATCAGCCAATGTAGTCAACTTGATAAGCTTCAGGTTCAGCGAGAGGCCTTGTCTTTAGACGATAAGATAGAGAATGAGAGAGGAAGACACCCAACCTCCTCTTCTTGCCTCTATACACATGTGCTCAGATGTGCATGTATAAGCATGTGCACATAAACAAACATATGCACATGTAAACGTGTGTAAACACATATGCACATATAAACGTGTGTAAACACATATGCACATGTAAACATGTGTAAACACATATGTAATGCAAACATGTGTAAACACACATGCACATGCATAGGCACACACAGGCACACAGAAACAGATGCACACACACACTAAGAAGTTTTATATTTTTTTCTTTTAAGTTCATACTGAACTTTTAAGTCTTTTTAAAGCTCACATAAGAACACAGAATTGGTCACAATGGGAAACTGCACCGCCAGCCAAGCACCCCAGGGACTGGCATCACCAACCTGCCCACTGTTACCTACTGGTCATTAGCGCCACTCTTTAAGTAATGAACCACCCGCCGTCCACCCCCAGACCCCACTTTGTGCTCACTCCTGCTCTCCTGTTTCATCCAAATGAGAAACATATTTTCCTAGAGTCGCAGGCTGTTAGCAACGGGAAGGCTTGGCAATGCACCGTACGCCAAGGCTTCCAGGCGACCCTATTCACCCACTGCCCACTCCATAAGGGTGCCTGACACCTAAGGGGAGGGAACAATGCTCTCAATAAAACCCAACCAGGTTTGAGGAGCTGGCTCGGCCAGGAAAGTTCTTCCTATGCGAGCACGGGGCCTGAGTTCAGATCCTCCAGCACCCACATAAAAAGTGTGGCGGGGTGCTGGCCAAGGAGATGCACACCTGTAGTCTCAGCTCGGGGAGGTAGACACGGAAGGAACCCTGGGGTTAGCTGGCCATCCAGTCTAGACAATGACTCAGTGAGCTTCAGGTTCAATGAGAGCCCCGACCACAGACAATATGGGGCTAGCAAGATGGCTCAGCAAGTCAAAGTGCCTGCTGGGCAGTCGGGGTGACCTGAGCTCAGTGCCTGGAACAGATGAGAGATGGCCAGAGAGAAGCAACTCCTGAGAGTTGTCCTCTGACCTCTATACATGGGCTGTGGCACGCACGCGTGTGCACATGCACACACACACACACACATCCATCATGCACACACACTAATGTTAAATTAAATTAAAAACAAGAATGACTGAAGAAGATGCCTAACACCCATCTCTGGCCTGTACATGTGTACACACACAAACACATACTTATGTGCAATCCCGAGAGTGCAGGCACACCACACACACACACACATACGCACACGCACACGCACACACATACACAGCACACACATACACAGCACACACAGCATCTACTGCATTTTTCTGAGTTAATTTCTGATAAGCCCCGTCTTCCCTCCATCCACTGGGGATCAGGCCCTGCTTGTAACCCAGCAGAGCAGTGTTTCTGCATTTCTGCTTCAAGCCCTGCATCCTTTCCCAGAGCTGGACCACTAGGCTCTGCTTGAATGCTTCTGGGTGCGGTCTACCCACTGCCACAGAAGCAGCGCCAGGACCCCATGTGGGTTCAGAATCACCCTGGCATGTTTATTTTTCTGGGCCCTGATCACCAAGACAACACTTATTTCCTCAAAAAGTTTTTATTTTAGAGGTGGGGAGCGTTTGTTTTCTGCACACACTTGAGCCCCTGCCTCACCTCTTCAAGGGTCATTACCAAGAAGCGGGGTGATTCTACCAAGCTCCTCCCAGCTCTGAGATGGGACTTTTTTTCTCGGAACATTCCAGGCCCCTCTTGAGGGGGTTCTGTGAGCCTACGGGGCGTCAGAGTCTCCTGGAGCTGGCTGGACTTCCTCTCAGCACTGAGGAAAAGCCTGCAGCCACATTTTCACACCACTTACTGTGACAGCGGAGTGGTCTCCAGGAGACCGCTCCAGCCCACATCTGGCCCAGCTTGCCCTGAGCTTTCAGGAACAATGGCTCCATTTTGTTATTCCTCCCAAGTCTCTCCTCTGATAGTCTTGCTCCACTAAAAGTAGCTGTTGGCAGAGATTTCTGAATTTCAAATGGCTGGGGTGGGAGACCAGGGCCCAGACACAATATGCTCTTGTTGGATGGAAGAGTTGGTGTGTCCTTAAGGGGTGGCCATGGGGACACCAGCACAGCACTGCTTCCGGGCCACACAGCATCCCTGGAAGCTGCTGCCGTCTGCATCAAGACCGAAAAGGAGGCCAGAGGCCAACTTTGGAGAGTTTCCACCAGCAAACATCCTGGGCATGGGTGATACCATAGCCAATGCTGTGTGCCTTTACCCTGCAAAGCTAGCTCTCATCTCGTGACAACTCTCCAAAGACACAGGAGAGGGCAGAGGAGGGCCCAGGCTCTGGAATCCGAAGGTTTTTGCATCAAATTCTGACTTTTCCTCTTATACGTCTTAAAATTCTGAGCCTCCCCAAATGTTGGTCCCTTTATCTATAAAGTCGGGATAGCAGAGCTCAGGAGAGGATGAGGACTCATTTGCCATGCCCAGTGCCCAGCAGGTGCCCTGGACACAGTTAATGCCATCCACTTCCACACCCTCTTTAGGTAGGAAAACCAGGCTCTTAAGGTGTAAGAGCAGTCACAGGCTCTCAGAGGGCCACAGCCCAGGCCTGGCGAATGAGCAGAGGCTGAGCTAGCATGATGGACCGTCTGAGCTGGGTCCTTTTCTGGATTCAAGCCCCATCTTGGGCATTCCAGGGCTGGGGCAAGACAGCGATCTTCACCGTGAGACCCGTACACGTGGTTGACCGCCATCTACTTCGCAGGGGATTGTGGGTAAAAGCAGGGCTTGGGACTATCTGTGATAAGTTTCACCTGATATTGGTGCTCCAAGAAGCTGAGAGTGTTCCCTGGACTGAAATCCTTCTGTGCACACCCATGTCACCCCACAGATAGAACTCGTAGTGTTTGGGTTGAGTGGCACATTAGACACCACGTGTGGAATACAGGGGAAGGGAGGGGAGGGCTCCTATATTCCACTCCGTCTGCACACCCTTTCCTCTGTGAGGCAGCGTGCTCACCAGAGGTGACCTGGGCAGTATTCCTAACTAAGGGAAGGGGATCTGTGGATCTCACTGAGTTCTTAGACTTGGGAACTCAGTGGAAGGCAGACATGAATGGCAGGGTTTCTCAGCTCAGGTGAGCTTCGTGGCTCCTGCTTATAAACCCAACACT
This sequence comes from Apodemus sylvaticus, assembly GCF_947179515.1. Classification (NCBI taxonomy): domain Eukaryota; kingdom Metazoa; phylum Chordata; class Mammalia; order Rodentia; family Muridae; genus Apodemus; species Apodemus sylvaticus. The sequence goes on along the minus strand of NC_067476.1, from coordinate 151,198,671 downwards.
TACGAGGCTGGGGGAGATGGGCTTCCATAGTTTGAGGCTAGTCTAGGCTACAGAGTGAGGCCTTATCTAAAAATAGTCTGATCTTGGCTTCAATAAAAGAAATAAGAAGGGCTCACAGTCCAGGACCCTGAATCCTGCCGGTCCTGCTCTGGACCGTGAGCTGACCTGCACTGACTAACGAATGAACGAAGTCTCGAAGATGCGATGTCTCCTGAAAGAACAAGAGAGATCCCCTGAAGTTCAGAGCTCAGGGTGTGAAAGTGGTAACATGCAACACCAAGGAGTCCACTGCTCTGGTGCCAAGGCTGTGTGTGTGTGTGTGTGTGTGTGTGTGTGCAGGCATGTGTGTATGTATGTCTATGTGTGTGCATGTGTGTATGTGTGTGCATGTGTGTATGTGTGTTTATGTGTGTGCATGAGTGTGTGTGTACACAAATGTGTGTGTGCATATGCATGTGTATGTGTTTATGTGTATGCACATATGTATATGTGTATATGTGTGTATGTATGTATATGTATGTGAGTGTACATACATGTGTGTGCACTGGGGATGGAACCTTGGGTCTTGCACAAGCTAGGCAAGCACTGAGCCACTGAGACACACCTCAGCCCTTGCACTGATTTTTTTTAACTTTATTTTAAAAGTAGATTCTAGACTCACATAATTCAGAATTAAAACTAGAGGGGTTCAGTGAAAAGATCGCAGCCCCACCATTTCCCAGAGCCATGCTCAGTGGGACGATGGTGAACTCTGTGTGTGACTTGACTGGGCCACAGGCACTAGAATTAAATGTGGTCATTAACAGTGTCTGTGATGGGGTTCCCAGCTGAGACTGGCACTTGAATCAGTGGGCTCAGCAGGTGGACCCCCTCTGACCACAGTTCTGAATAGAACAAAAGGTAGAAGACATATTCTTCCCTCCCTCCCTCCCTCCCTCCCTCCCTCCCTCCCTCCCTCCCTCTTCTCTCTCTGCTTCCCTGAGCCGAGACATCTGCTCTGGTCTTCCTTTCTCTGTGTCACATCCTTGGTTCCCTGGTTCTCAGGCCCTTGAACCTGCCTAACTACCTACCAGGGTCCCTGTTTTGCAGGCTACAGAGAGGAGCCTATAGGAGCTCTCAGATTCCACAGGAACAGGGAGAGAATGAGATTTACTCCCCACTGTTTCTGTTTCTCTGGAGACAACTGATATAATACTTTCCTGTGTATCAATTCAGATTCTCTTCATGCAAATTAGAGCAAATATGAAAATATACTCTTGTTTACATCACTCCCATTTTTAAATAGAAGCATATATATAAGCATATATATCACTTTCCTTAGAAATACTTGTTTGGATGCTAGGCGTGGCATGCACATTTAATCCCAGCACTCAGGAGGCAGAGGCAGGTGGATCTCTGTGGGTTTGAGGGCAGTCTACAGAATGAGTTCTGGAACAGTCAGGGTTGTATAGTGAGACGCTATCTCAAACAAAATAGCAAGAAGGAAGGAAAGAAGGAAGGAAGGAAGGAAGCAAGGAGGGGAGGGAGGGAGGGAAAGGAAGGAGGGAAGAAGGAAGGAAGAAAGGGAGGGAGAGAGGGAGGGAGGGAGGAAGGAAGGAAGGAAGGAGAAAAAGAAACAGCAGACTTGATTGGAAGCTTTGACGACAAAATACCTGGAATACATTACCACTGTGTCTCAAAGGTAGCCTGTTAGAAATAAGATGAAATAAAAACAGTTGCCTTGCCACTTTTTGTGTCCAGTTCCAACAAGTCACTGGAAGTAAGGTCTCCGTTAAACGGAGATGCCCTTGCGGTCTGGAGAAGCATGTCACACTCCCTCCATCAGGCCCAGAGCTTAACAGATCCCAGCACAGGTGAGAACGGCTGATTCCCACAGTCACACGGCCTGGCTCATCTCCTGTGAGATAACACACAGTCTATGTATTTAAGAGTCTAGACTATTCCCTTCCCGGCAAACTACCTGTTCATGTCTTTCACCCATTTTTTTTTTAAAAAATAGTTCATATTCTTGATTCCTTTTTTAAATTTTTGATTTTTTAGGAAGCCTTTTGATGTGTCAGAGAAGCTGTTTTCCTGTGATATGAGCTACTCAGCCCAGGTTGTTTTCGTTTTGCAAAAGTTCCAAGACGTGCCTTAATGATGGTGAGATTGTCTCAGAAAGCCAAGAACTGAGCAACGTGGCAGAATGGTTGCCTAGCATGTGAAAGACCCTGGGTTCCATCCCCAGCACTGCAAAAAGACAGACAGACAGACAGAAAGGATTAAAAGACAGCTGAAAATAGACAAGACAAATTTCTAATAAGGCGATGCCGTCCCCGGGTATTCCCTGTCTGGTGGCTCTCAGTTACGCAAGGAGAATTATTAAGTGTTTAGTGCTTATACAAAAAACCCAAAGCAGGCTGGGGATAGGGCTCAGTCACCAGTGTTTGCCTTGAAAGGATGAAGACCTCAGTTTGACGTCTGCAGAACCCACCTAGAAAAGCTGGGCACAGTGGCACACGCCTGTAACTCTGGCACTGGGGAGCTGGAGACAGGTGCTCACTGGTCAGCAGTCTAGGCTTCTTGGAAAGCTCCAGGCCAGCGAGAGACCTTGTAGGTAGCACCTGAGGAAGAATACCAAGGTGGGCTGTCGTGCAGGAGTGCATGTGTACACGCAAGCACGCAAGCAAAGCAAGCGAATAAATAAGAAACCCACCACAAACCCTAGATACTCTTCTGTGTGATTTTTCTGTCACCCAGTGTTTGTGTGCGACCTGCACAAGGACGGCTCAGAGTGCGAGCACAAGCCTTCCAATCAGGCATGTCTGCCGTTAATATTTCACAGATGGTTTTGCCTACCTCACTCTGTCCCAACATGCAGGGACACGTGCTAGTTTTCCTTAATGAACCACCTGAGAGAGGAAATTACGTCACAACCCTCTGCCCCGAGCACTTCGTGCCTAATTCCTAAGAGTCCGGACAAGCTCTGTCAGCCACTTCAAGCAGGGCCACCCTGCCGGTGTGCATCTCACCCACCACTGCAGTCTGTCCCTGAGGTGCGTGGCTCAGTTGTCACAGCTCTTCCTTCTAGGACATTCTCTCGTCCTGCCTTTTCCAACATGGGTCCGTTTGAAGAGCAAGATGTCTGTCCTGCAGTAGGATGTTCCATGATCTGTTGCGTCTTCTCTTCCCTAGTGGTCAGACTCTGACTTGTACCCATTCTCAGGACACATCACAGGAGATGGTGTGGCTTCCTTGGGACATCCTGTCCATCGCCCTCACAGCTAAGCACAGCACAGAACACCCAGATCCCAGGCTGAGTATCTTCCCCACCAAAGAATGACTGTTTTCTATCTGAAATCAAGGAGCCACTGGAGTGGAGACGCTTTGAGAGTGTGCAAGAGCCCACTCCTTGACCACACCTCTATCTAGGATGGCTGTAGATTCTCCATTGAGCTGGTCTTCGCAATGTGTGTCCAACCCAGCTCCTAGCTCCTCCTCACCACTTGGCTGCCCTGTTGGCTTATGTGCTGATTTATTATTGACATGAGTGTGTGTTGTATGTGATCACGTGTGCATTCTTATGTGTATGTGTGTGCATGTGTGTGTGTGGGAGGCCAGAGGTCAATGTCCAGTCTTTCTAATCTCCCCTATACCTCATTTTCTGAGAAGGGTCCTTCTTAGTCATTGTCCTATTATTGTACAGAGACCCTCATGTCCAAGGCAACTTATCAAAGAATGCATTTAATTGGGGGCTACTTATAATTTCTGAGGGTGAGTCCATTATCACATGTCAGGGAGCACAATAGGCAGGCATGGTAGTGGAGCTCACATCTGATTCATAAGCAAGAGGCAGAGAGAGAAAGAGAGAGAGAGAGAGAGAGAGAGAGAGAGTACCTCAGCACCTAATATGGGCTTTTCACACCTCAAAGCCCATCCCCAATGGCACGCCTCCTCCTCCAAGGCCACACCTCCCAATCCTTCCCAAACAGTTCCACCAAGTGGAGAACCAAACATTCAAATATAGAAGCCTATGGGGGCTGTTCTCATTCAAACCACTACAGGTCTTTCAATGAAGCTGACGTTTGCTGATACAACCATCCTGGCTGGTCAGTGAGCTCCAGACACCCTGCTGTTGACCTCTCCAGTGCTGGAGTTGAAGAAATCATGCCAGAGTCTGACTCATTCAAACACTGCAGCACAGGACTGGCTTCTACAAAGCTCACACTTAAGATCCATAAAAAAACAAGCTCATGATGTTTTAAATAAATTTACCAATTTGTGTTGAGCAGCACCTGGGGCACCTGGGGCACAGGCAGCCATGGGCAATAGGCTAGATATGCTTGCTAGAAGCCATACCACCTGGGCCAGTGACACGGGGCTGTCATGTCTGTCCTAAGGAGGGTGAGGAGGGAGGATCCTGAGTTCAAATCCTGCCTGGGTAACAGAACAAGTTCAAACAAATTTAAGTCAATCATCCTATTGAGATCCCGTGTCAAAATACAGTGTAATAAAAAGGTAAAGAAGCTGAGGTGTAGCTCAGTGGTAGAGCTCTTGCACAGCACTGAGACAGAGGAAAGCAGGATAGCTTCACACATAAAGGTGTTTGCTGTAGTCTGAGTTTGGTCCCCAGAACCTACACAGTAAAAGAAAAAGCTGACTCCCACAAGTTGTCCCCTGGCTTCCACACTGGCACCATGCCATCCACTGTTACACACACACACACACACACACACACACACACACACACACACATAAACAAACACATGTAAAAATGGTAATGTCACTCAAATATTATACAGGTGCACACACACACACACACAATACTCATGCATATAGCACACCTTTCCTTCACTAACCCACTCGTTCATATGTGTTCACTTGTAGTACAGTTCTCACATTCCCACACATTCTGGCATCCATTCACACACACACACACACACACACACACACACACACGAGTATTCTTCTTCACACTCTCACATCCATACACACTTGCAGAGTATACTTTTTCACCCATGTACACTCACGCATACACACACCCAGAGTATACTTCTTCACCCTTGCACACTCATGAACACCTGGAGTATACTTCTTCACCTTGTACACTCATGCATATACACGCATACCCGGAGTATACGTTTTCACACTTGCACACTCATGTGCGCGCGCACACACACACACACACACACACACTCCTGTGCTCCTTAACAATCTCGCAGGCCTTCTCAAGAGCAATTAAAGATTATTTCAACTTTTCCAAGCTCCTTAATTTGGTTTAATAGCATCTCAAGTCTCAGACAAGCAGGGCAGATTTAGGTCAACTTACATTTAATTCAGCTTTAAAAAAAAAAAAAAACCTGGAATCTTTAGGGCTGCCATGCACAAGGGTAAGCATCACGCTGGCGGAGGGGCAGCAGCCTGACAGAGGGATGCAGGAGGATAGGTGGCTTCTCCTGACACAACAGCCTGCTGCTTATTAACTACACACACACACACACACACACACATACACACACACACACACACACTACCACCACCACCACCACCACCACCATAAAGAAAACTCTCCCAGCCTTTAACAAGGCTGCTATCTCTTGCAAACATACAAGTTGAAGACAGGTCTGTAATCCCAGGCACTAGAGAAGCTGAGGCAGGAGGATCCTGAGTTTGAGGCCAGCCTGGACAACTTAGTAAGATCCTGTCTCAAAATAAACTAGGCAGGGCACACAGCTCAGTGGCGGCGGGTGTGAGTTCTTGAATCCAATCCCCAGTACCACAAACAAGAAAAAACTCTGGTACCCTGGGAGAGCTGAGAGAGTGGCTTCTGGGAAGGCAGTCTACCTGGAGGCCCAGGTCAGCTGAACAGGGTGTGTTCCAGGGAAAGGCAGTGACTGAGTCCCCAATTGTCACCGTGAAGGAATGTAGACCTCATTTGGCAGACCTCCCAAGGGCCCAGGAGAAGCCAGAAACTCGGGTTTTTTATATGGAATCTCCTGAGTTTTAAATGCTGGCAACTCCCACAAATCAAAACACCCTCAGGCCAAAGAAAGCACGCCTGTGGGGCAAAGGTGGCCTCGGCTTGTCCCCGTGACCTGGGGTTAAAGAAGAAGTCTGACTTGGGGTCTGGAGACCTGCATGTGGTCTGGGAGGAATCCTTGGCCTCCTTCAGCCTCAGTTTCCATATCTGTTTGGGGAAGCTGGCCTAGACAAGAAGCACACTCTCTCTTCCAGCCCCACCCCTCGGAAAGGCTGTTGATAGAAAGAATGGTGTATCCAGGCCACAAAGGGGGGCATAATCTGACACCGTTTCAAAAACCGGTAATTCAACCAGAAATGTTTCCCCTTCCCCGGCTGAGGTTTTTGGAGGCCGTGGGTGTGTTTTTAGAAAAACACAACACACCAAGTCAGGAATTTCATGAGGAAAAAACGTGGCAGTCGGAAAGGCTGCATCTGGGGATCTGCTTGCTGTGTGAGTACACTCTGTTCTGCCTTCCCCAGACAGCAGAGCAAGGCAGGGTTACAGCCCGGCTGCTGCTGGCTCCTCTGGGACCTGGGGTGCTGCAACAGCCAAGGCAGGTCTCCTGGGGAGGGGCACACACCCAGACGGGGCCTCCTTCCTCCAGGACAAGGGACAGAGAATGCACAAGGGCAAGTCCCAGAGCTCTCCAGCACAAAGGGCCCCAAGCTCCCTATCCACCCCTTCCTCGAATATCAGTCAGCCTTTGGCTACAAGACAAGCCTCCTTCCTAGTCCCCATCTTGAACAACACGGGTAACAGCTTCTTTTTCGAGGTATCAAAACGAGGGGGTCTTGCATGGTGCTAAGCACTATGTGCTTGTGACCTCATTTAAGCAGAAGGCCCCACTCCACAGATGGGAAAACTGAGACTCGAGCAGATAAGGCCATTGAGTAGAGTAGAAGGTCTGGATTTCCACTCTGCCAGTCTTCTTCCCACTGTACCCCGCGAGTTCTATAGGAGTATATTCCCTAAGAGGTAAGATGGATCTGACCGGTGAACCCCACATATGTGTGGACTTGATGACTGGGCAGCTCTACTGTGGGAAGGGCATGTGGCGTCTCAGTGATGTGTGGCATCCTTTGTAGTTTCTCTGACTTCAGTTTCTCAAAACAGAGAGTTGGAATGGGCCCAGGAGAACCCAGGAAACCAGGCAGCATGGCGCATGTCAATGCGGCTGCCGCGCCAGCAGGCCGGTCCCAACAATCTTAGGCACACTGTTTAAGCTTTTGGGATGACTGTCACATATTCTCTGGAGTGGGCCAATACAATGTCTTCCTGTGAGGATGAAGGGGACGACAGCATCCAGTTGGTTTGGAACCAGGCACCTGCTCCTCTGGTGACCAGCCTGCTGCGTCACACCCTGTGCAGCTTCCGAGGTCTCCTGGTCCACCCTCCGTCCCCACATTCTGTCCCAGCTTTGCTCAGAGCCCTACAGAGGCTCCCATCTTGCTCAGAGCATAAGCCAAGAACCGGACAGGGCCTGGAATGTCCGTTTCCCTCACATACCCGACTCTGCCTGCTCCAGCAAATTCCTGGCTATTCCAGAATGCACCAGCCACAACCCACCCTGAGTGTTGTGTGTGCACTTCTGCCTCAGCGTTGAAGGAACCTGTCTTTGCCATTGGTGGCCTGCCCTGTCTGAGAGGGGCAGCCAAGCCTTTTATAACTGGACATCAGCCACGGTAGGAAGATTCCCATCAGAAAAGACCAAAGGACTCAAACCAGAGCCTTTGGTTTCCAGAAAGCCAATTTCCCAGAATACATGGAAGTAACCACCTTTCTTAACTTAAATTTAGAGATCCCTTCCCTTTCACAGGGCCCACCCCTGCCAGCCAGTTATCATAGCAGAGTTGATTTGGAGCTGGGAGGACATAGTAGGGCAACATTTTGAATGTACCCGTCTTGGGGTACATCCACTCTGCTGTAGCTCAGAGGTCACTTGGTCCCTGCACCCATCTTCTCGCAAGCTTCAGTCACCGCCTGAGCCCCAATGCTGCAGCCTTACTGAAGGGTCCAGATTTCGAAAGGGGCACCCGCCAAGGCCTCTCACAGCTAGAAGTTAAGAGGGGTTCCAAGAATTCTTTAAAGAGATGGAGCCTCTCAGTCATGCCAAATCCCTTCTAGAATGTTCTAGGCAAGCAGTCATAAATAGCCAGCAAGTGCACACATAAGTCAGATGTCAACTCAAAACCGCTACCAGCAAGGTCACAGTAAGGACAACTATCTTCACCTAGGCTAAGTCAGCACCAACCTGTGGCATGGGTGGGGGGGGGAGGGAGGCTGTAGGCCTCCATGCATCATAGTGCATGTGTAGGCGTGAGAGTGCCATCCCTTAATAGTCAGGGCAGGAAACGGAGGTAGGCTTTGAGATGCTTGTACAAGCATGAGAACCTGGGTTTGATCCCTGGAACCCAGAGAAGGTTAGAAAGGAGAAATGACTTCATATAGTTGCCCTCTGGCTTCCATACACATCACGGCACACACAATGCCTTCATTCATAGCACACCACACACACACACACACACACACACACACACTCAGAACCGGAACGGCAGACAGGCAGATTCCCTGGGGCCTTGATGGCCAGACAGCCTAGCTTTCTTGATGAGCACAGTGAGAGACCCTGTCTCAAAAAAGAGGGATGTGCCCAAGGAATGGCACCTATGGGTGACCTCTGGCCTCCATTAACATGTACACACAAAGGCACACCCTAGGCATATACATACATACATACATACATACATACATACATATTAAAAATAAATAAGACAGACCTCCACAACAAACACACACCCACCTCAAACATTAACAGTTCCAACCTTGAGAAATCTCCACAAACATGCTGACTCTCACATCTGTACACTACTGAGAACTTGGCCTCCAGACCTTTCCTGGTTTTGGCAGGGACTTGGATGCAGGGAAGGCCCCCCTTCCCTCATGAATCCGTTTTGGGAAAGTCACCATCACCTCAATGGAGAACTAAGCCTGAACCTCAGTAACAGGGAGACAGTAGGGAGAAGCAGGGACTGGAGTGAACTCATTTAGACATCGAGATGGGGCAGCTGTGTCCCAGGCCCTGCCAACTGAGGTCATATGGAAATGTGGGCACAATGTTGACATTAATGGAAGTCAAAAGGCTTTGTGTGAGATAGTCACATTTTCAAATGATGGCCCCACTCTCCTTTTCCAGTGCCCTGCAGACCAAGGAAAGCCAAGTTTTCCTTATAAGTTGGCTGTTGGTGTGGGTTGCATCAGATGGTGCTGTAGTACTTCTAGACAGGGAAGAAGTCTAGGAGTTGGGGTGAGAAAGACAGACAGACAGACAGACAGACAGACAGACAGAGGGAGAGAGAGACAGAGAGAGGGACAGAGAGGGAGACAGAGAGAGACAAAGAGAAACACAGAGAGACAGAGACAGAGAGACAGAGAGAGACAGAGACAGAGGACACAAAACTCAGAGAAGGGAAGGAAGATTGAATACCAGAGACTCAGGGATCTGAGCCTATCCTGCATCTCCTTCCTGTGCTATGCCTGGCTCTACGGAGTCCTGCGTCGTGTGTGTGTGTGTGTGTGTGTGTGTGTGTGTGTGTGTGTGTATGTGTGTGTGTGTATGTGTGTGTGTATATGTGTGTGTGTGCACACACATGTTTTTGTGTGGCTGCAGGTATGCACGTGACATAGCACATGCATGAAAATCAGAAGACAACCTTCGAGGTCATCTTTGCCTCTTGCCTCATCTGAGACTTTCTCTCCCGTCCATTTCCATGTGTCCCAGGCTAGCTGGCTCCTGAGTTCCCAGGGGTGCTTGTCTGCCACTCCCACCTTGCCATAGGAGTGCTGGAGTTGTGGACATGCGCCAACACGTCCAGGTTTACGTAAAAGCTGGGCCTCAACTCAGGTCCTCACGCTTGCGCAGCAACACTTCAGCCCTTGGGCAGCTCCCTGGCTGCTTCCCATGCTCCCCCAGAAGGCGAAGAGCACCTCAGCAGTGTGTCCTTCTGACAGTTTTTTTGCCTGACAGAAACATTTGGACAGTAAAGAGAAGACACAAAGGTCCCACCCTGCATTGGACAAAGGACACATTTCATAAACAACCTAGCAACAAGGAGAATTGTGGGATGGCGTGTCTAACGTGTACAGTCATACGGTTTGGGAGCTGCAGGGGGTTTGTATACCCTGCTCCTCTAACACCTGATACTGAGCTCACCCCTTTCTCCTGTTCCCTCCCTGGTGCTGAAGGTGACAGTAGAGAAAAGGGTGGATGAGGATGACCTATGACCTACAGATGCTCCTGAAGCCAGATTCCCCAGAAAGCCTCAGTTCCTGGGCCAGTGATTCCTTTGTATCCCTACCCTCTGCCCCCGTGAACCAATTCAAAAGCTGCTCATCATTTACACCCAGAACAGTCTCAATAGCTGGGAGATATGTTGGCTGGGCTTTTGCTCAATGTGTCTTTTGGAGTAAGGAAGAAAGATGCGGTTTTTACTGCCAGCCTGGGCATCAACACATCTTTGCAAGCTCCGAGCATATCCCTTACCCTGCCACCCACCCCGACCCATCCTCCATCTTCCCTCTCCTTGAGCGGAGTACTCCCAAGTCCTTTCCCCACACCGAGCAGCACGAGTTCTTTGCTGCCCTCACCAGTGGCTGACACCCACTTATGAAACCCGCAGACATCCTACCCCTCTTCCATCAACCCCAGATGACATAACCATCATCTTCCTGAACCGAAGGAAAGCCCAGGGGATGGGCTTGGACCATTGTGCTGTTATCCATGATGAGCCGTCATCAGGGGAACTCCTGAGAAACACATAAAGCTGAGGAGAGCTGATTGCTCCTTGGAAGACTCTCCGTCCGGCCCCGGGAGGCCTGAGTCCTGCTTTTTCCTGGAAACAACATTTAACATCTTTTGGCGTCTTTTCGGGTCAGGATTTAGTCAAAAAAAAAAAAAAGGAAATCTGCGTGGGCGGTGGTGTGTGTGTGTCTGTGTGTCTGTGTGTCTATGTCTGTGTGTGTGTCTGTCTAAGTGTCTGTCTATGTGTCTGTGTCTGTGTGTCTGAATGAAGCTTAGGATCTGTTGGCTGAAACAGGATGCCCAGGACCTAGCATATGTGCACTGAGGAGCCCAAAGGGGTTCCTCATTGGGATTGGAAAGCAAGGTTGCAGTGTCTTTTGGAAAATCAAAACACCTGGCAGATGGAGTCTGTTCCTGGACTAATTGGCACACTCTAGTCCCCCTCTGGCTGCTCTGAGCAGCCCAGCCCACGTTAGATTAAGCCCTCCCCCTCCCTTCCCCTCCCCCCCCCCCCCCCCCGCGCACTCACACATGCACTGTGTGTGTGTGTGTGTGTGAGAGAGAGAGAGAGAGAGAGAGAAAGACACACACACACAGAGAGAGATCCCTGGCTGTCCTGAACTCACTATGTAGACCAGGCTGGCCTCAAATGCATAGAGATTTGCCTGCCTCTCAAGTGCTGGGATTAAAAACATGCACCACTGCACCCAGCTAACCTTTGTGTATTAGTTAAAACTCAGATACACTATTTCTTATTTCTGATACAGCAGATTGAGACAGAATGGCAGGTTCTGAGCAGGGCCCTACAGATCTGCTCCCTCTGCTGTGCCCTCATCCCGGCGGCTCTACCCCACACTGAATCCTGGGGCTTTTTTTTTTTCTTTTTTTTTGGTTGTTTTCAAGACAGGGTTTCTCTGTGTAGCCTTGGCTGTCCCAGAACTCACTCTGTAGACCATGCTGGCCTCGAACTCAGAAATCTGCCTGTCTCTGCCTCCCACATGCTGGGATTAAAAGTGTGTGCCACCACCGCCCAGTTCCCAGGGCTTCTTCTAGTAGCCTGTGCTTTCTCTCCCCTTCAGAGCTAAGCTCAAGAGGTCTCCCTCCGCTTAGTCCTAACTGCCCACCCCATAGGAGTGTCACCCTGTGACATTTTGTGTCATTTATACACCTCTGTTAGATTGTTTCTTTTATTTAATTACAACTCTTTGAAGGATAGGGTGTGTGCATGCCTGCATGATGCTTGTGTGTGTGTGTGTGTGTGTCAGGGGTACATGTGTGCACATGGAGGCCAGCATCCAGCGCCTTCTACAAGTCTCTCTACCTTCTTTTTCAAGACAGGGTCTCTCATGTCTTGGAACTCCCAGATTGGCTAGGCTGAGCCAGGGAACCCCAGGGATCCTGTTTCTGCCCCCAGTGCTGCACCTAGAGCTTTATCTAAACATCTAGGGATCTAGGGATCAACTCTCAGGTCTCCATGCCCACATGCTGAGCCACCTCCTCAGGTCCAGAGCTTTTTTATTCTAGACAGTATCCTCCTCTGGAGTAGAACCTGGCACATAGTAGGTACTCAATACATGCTTTTGAATGTATGGATGAACACAATTTCCATTCAGAAGAAGTGGGATGTGTGGGTTGGGTAAGGGAAGAAATAGTTGTTCACTAGAAAGAACATAGAAATTTCTGGAGAAAAACATTTTCTACAATAGAAAGCAGAGGACAAGAAGGGAACGGAAGCCCTTCAGCGAGCACCAGCAGCTGCTGGGAGCCGCCGGCTCCGGGGTCCGTCTGCCTTTAGGTTCTTGGAAAAAATGCAAAGCCTCCACTTGGCTGTGCAACAATGGCCTAGGACCTCCCGTGCCTCAGTTTCCCATTGTGACCACTCATCCTCAGGGGCTCTGACTCTCAGTCCCCATAGAGGCCTCTTGGGAACCTCGCAGGCACTGGAGGGGGACTCAGAAGGAAGAGTCTTGGTATTGGCCTGCAGCCAGTCCTGAGAACCTGAGCTCCTTCTGAGTCGTTTCTGTACCTCAGACCCTTTTCCTCCTTTCACCTCTACATGAGCGTTTATGTCCAATAGAAAGGCAGGATCCCCTCGGCTGAATGTTCTTTTTCCTTAGCAGGTAATAAACAACTTCTAACAACTGCTGTGGGTTGGGTATCTCCCAGCACGGATCACATCTGTGGCTTCCATTACCGCCACTTGATCCAGGAGGGAAACTGAGGCAGCCCAGGGTTGCCAGACAGGTAACCGCAGTTAGCGCACTGCTTCCATCGGTGATGGACTGCATATACAACCATGGCCCTGTAAGATCGCAGTGGAGCTTAAAGATTTTCTTTGCCGGGTGACATCATGGCCCTTGAATCACCGCACTAAGGCACAATCTTTCTGGGTGGTTGGCATCGGTATAAAGCATCCCACGGTGACTTCAGAATAAACACACATCTGGCACGGTTACTCACAGTGCATCAGACTTGACAGAGACGATAAACCGCCTGTCAACGCCCGAGGACCGGCGTCTGCTACCTCATATAGCCGCTGCAGCATGTCCCACTTCTATAGTGCAAAGTGGGGCACTGTGCACACCAGAGCAGCGTTCACTGGCAGCATCTGGATTGAATGCAGCAACCGTACAGCACAGATTTGTGTGAATGTGCACGGCTTTCATGTCACAGGAGCTTACTTGCCTACTGAAATATTCCTCAGTGTGAACCCCAGTGCATGGCCGAGGTAGACTGCATTGGACCCCAGATCGCCAATCCTCCCCCATACTGTGATGAACTTGAGTCCAGGAGAGAAGACAGAGGACGCTTGGTGGGTAGAGACAGGAAAGGCTCAAGCTGAGCTCACCTTCTAAGATGTGCAAGGCGGAAGAAGGTGAGAACCAGCCTGTCCCCTGACTTCCTCACACTAGACCTACCCCCATAAATGCAATTTGATGTTTTTAAACTACAAAATTGAAACGAAAGAACTTTTACCTTTTGCACACCTGTGCTTAGTTGTTGTCTTAGTTAGTGTTTTTCTGCTGTGAGCAGACACCATGACTAAGGCAACTCTTGTAAGGACAACATTTAATTGGGGCTGGCTTACAGGTTCAGAGGTTCAGTCCATTATCATCAAGGCGGGAGCATGGCAGCATCCAGGCAGGCATAGCACAGGCACAACTGAGAGTTCTCCATCTTCATCTGAAGGCTGCTAGTGGAAGACTGACTTCCAGGCAACTAAGGCAAGGGTCTTAAAGCCCACGCCCACAGTGACACACCTAGTCCAACAGGGCCACACCTCCTAATAGTGCCACTCCCTGGGCCAAGCATATATAAGCCATCACAGTTGTCTATGATACAGGTAAGTGAGGGGGAAAGGGAGGGAGCTGAATTCTTTCTGAGGTGCTAGAGGCCGGTCCATATAGCAATCAGGAAACATCTCTCGGACCCAGCTCCCACACGCAAAGCCTGACTTGACCCCTTCTCTGTGTGCACGTGAATGGGTCACAGTTCCCGTCATCGCAACAGTTGGCATGAGGAAAGGAGGGGCTTGTGCTGTGACCATTCGGGGCTGGGTCTGCACAGAGGGAATGTTCACACAATGTCAGCCTGTAACACCGTATGTGCCCAAAGCTGGGCCACACACGTGTGCACACATGTCCCATGCAACTGCTCACTCAGATGAGACCAGTTGTGGGTGTAGGCCTAGACACCCTTACTGACAGCTCTGAGCACCTGACACATTTCACTTTATGCCTCAGAACGCTGTGGCAAATCTCAATAATATGGGAGTCTTATTATGGGGGCAGTTTTTAGGTATAAAATATTACACTGTTTTATTTTATTTTCAGTTTTCTGAGACAGGGTCTTGCTATAGAGCCTAGGCTAGCCCCAAAATTCAGTGCTTCCTGCCCCTGCCTTCCAAGAACTCCATATTTCACCATGCCTGGATTAAAGTATTTCCTTCCTTCCTTCTTCCCTTCTTCCCTCCTTCCCTTCCTCCCTCCTTCCCTTTCTTCCTTCCTCCTTCCCTCCCTTTCTTTCCTCTTTTCTCTTTTTTCTCTTTTTCTTTTTTGTTTTTTGTTCTGTTGAGACAGAGCCCCAGTGTGTAGCTCAGGCTGGCCTGGAACTTATGGGCATCCTCCTGAGTGGCTGGGATGCAGACATAAGCCACCACACCAATCTTAAAATATTTAATTTTAAATGTCGAGGTTACAGAGAACCCCTCGCCCTCAGAGCCACACAGCTTCACAGTTTCACTCCAGCCCTCAGCCACATGTGTGCACATATGTTTGTGTGACTACACTATGCATGTATGTGGAGCCCACATGCGTGCACATATGTTTGTGTGACTCAGCCACATGCATGCACATATGTTTGTGTGACTATACTATGCATGTATGTGTGGAGCCCAGAGGCCAAATTGGGTTTTGTGGGTCGAAAACCATCTTTCTCTTTTGGAGACAGAGTCTCTTGTTGGCCTGGCTCTTGCCAAGGAGGGTAGGCCCGCTGGTTAGAGAACGCCAAGGTTTGGCCTGTCTCCCCCTCCAAAGCTCTGGGATTGTAAATGGGCATCAGCACACTTTGTGTGGGTTCTGAACAGCAAACTCGGGCCTCCTGCTTACAAGATGAGCATTTGACAGACTAAGCTGCCTTCCTGGCCCTGGAATGTTATTTTATTCAAGTCCTTATAACAAATCTGCCATGGGAAGTATCTGTCTCACAAGCTGGTAAAAGCTGAGGCTCTGAGGGCTCTTGGGATCTGCCCAAAGTCACACAGCAAGTAGGTGACAGGGTCACTAGTAGTCCCTGCACCAATGGTACCCTGTTTCAAACACAGCACTGGGCCTGCCTGGTCTGAGGAGGAAACTGCTCTCAGTGGGTGCAGGCTCCCAACACCTCTTGAGGTCCTCACAACCCACGTGGGTCTATCTATGTATCTATGTATCTATGTATGTATTATCTATCTATCTATTGTCTATCTATACACACACACACACACACACACGACAAATTAATGAAAAAAGAGGCCATGAATTAGAAAAGGCAAAGAGGGGTATATGGAAGGGTTTGGAGGGAAGAAAGGGAAGAGGGAAATGGTGTGTGTGTGTGTGTATACACATATATGTATATATACATATACATATGCATATATATATATATATATATATATATATATATATATATATATAGAGAGAGAGAGAGAGAGAGAGAGAGAAAGGGTTTCTCTGTATAGCTCTAGCTGTCCTGGAACTCACAGAGACCCACCCACCTCTGCCTCATAAGCACTGGGATCAGAGGTGTATGCCACATGCCCAATCCCAAAGAAACGATATTTTTTCCCTAAAAAAAATGTATTGACTTTCAGTGAGATGAGAGGTTAAGGGGCACAGAAACTCTGACTGGTTTAATAGTAAAAACAAAAAACAAAAAAAACCATAAAAACCCTGCCCTCAGTCTCAATCTCTCCATTTGTAGCACAGACACACAAGGGGTTTTTGGTTGGCTGGTTTTGTTTGTTTTTTGTTGTTGCTGTTGTTTTGTTGTTAACAGGGAGAGCATTTACTTGCACATACACCACGTGCATTCAGAATCCATGGAGGTCAGAAGAGGGTGGCAGACCTGGAATTGGAGAGACGGGCAGTTGTGAGCCTCCAGGTGGGAGTTGGGAATCAAACCCAGGTCCTCTAGAAAAGCAGCCGGAACCCTCAGCCCCTGAGCCGGCTCCCCAGCAGCCTCTCATAAGGATCTCTGGGAGATAATTAAACTATTTGTGAAAATGCATGGCACATGGTAAGGTTTTAAATCTACGACTCTCCCCGCCCTTCTCTGAATATCCAGATCTCAATCGCAAAGGCCCTTGTGATTTCCTTCTTCATCATCCCAAAGCCTGGGGGTGCTTCATTCTCCAAGGAAAGCAAAAGACAGAAACCCCTGACACATTTCTACAACAGCGCCCCCCCCCAAACCTGCAGGTTATCAGTGTTGTGAAAGGGGAAACTGAGGCAAAGCTAGGCTTTGAACATATGCAGTTGGGCTCCCAGGTCTTGGCTGTCAACAACGTACTCTCTCCACTGTCTATAAGGTCTGCAGGAGAACATGGTTGAGATTTGGTTGGCTCAGAGAGCAGATGGAATCTGGATCATTTCAAGGTGGAGCTACAGAGGACCAGGGCTGTGGCATAGCCGGCCAGTGAGCCCCAGGGATCGGCCATGCTGCCTTAGGAGAACATCTTTTGTTTTCTTTTTCAGCTCTTTACGGTTTGTTAAATAGAGCAAATTCTCTTTCTTCTTTTTCTTCTTCTTCCTGTGACTTCCCTTTCATTTAAATGGGAAAACATACATTTCAAAGACTTCAAGAGCGGCGTTGAAGTCTCAGGCTCAGTCACAATGTCCCCATTGTGGCTAGAGGACTCCCTGGCCTTTAAGCTCCGGTTATAAAAATTTGGTCTGAGCCCAAAGTCTGGCTTTAATAGAATATTTTAATTTTGTTTAATGAATATTATTTTAAGTCTATTTGGCAGTTTAAAAATGTGTTCTTTTATTTTCAAATTAAGCTTTATCCGTGACCTGTGCTTTCTTGGGCGTGCGGGTGCAGTGTGCAGCCCGGGTGATAATGACACAAGCTGTCATTTACTGGGTGCTTACCATGTGCCAAATGCCCTGCGAATGTGTGCCACCTCATTTAACACGCACAGCCTTTCCAGGAACAGCAACTGTGCCCAGAGGTGGCAGGACTAGGGCACCCATCAGTGGCCAAAATTCACACCATCTCTGCCTGAGCCTGGGGCCTGTGCCCTCAGCCACAGCCCAGCACTCTTTCCACACAGATCCACAGTTGCCTGGCACCTCGTAGGCCTTGGGTGCAACGCTCTGTCTTCTTTACAGCTGGCTTATTTAGCCGCAAACAAGCAGGACCACAAAACCAAGCCTCTCACAGGTGATAGTTTTACATTTTCACCACAGCCAATGGCAAATATCCTCATTTTTGGTATCAAGTCCCGTTTCACAGATTGAGAAACTGAGGCACAATGAACTGAGTCCCAAGCAAGTGGGACACACAGCTTGCGATTTGTGATCACAGCAGGATTAGCTCTGGTCATCATTCCAGCCCCACCCACTGCTGGTACAAACACTTTGTCATATTAACTTAATCGCCAAGAGAAAGGCCCTTTATAATCCTTGTTGTGCAATTGAGGACAGTGATGGGTAGGTAAATGCTATGCGGCAACATCAACTCCACCAGCCCATAGTTTCTGCTCCTAATCTCCACTGTACTTAGGAATATATATTTATATTAATTGTATTATTAAATCTTATTATTATATTATGTATTTCTTATATTTATCCTATATCATATTTATATTTATCTAATTAATCATATATATATGTGTATCTATACATATATATTTATCGATCTCTATCTATCTGTCTGTCTGTCTGTCTGTCTGACCAGCAAGGCTCCCATTGGGGAAAGCTGATTCTTCACGCCCTGTGCCACTTTCTAGAGGAGCAGAAAGCAACTGTCAGGGCATATCCCATGCATGCCCAGTGCGCTTTGGGGCACAGAAGCTGGCACACCACCCTCGCTGAGCTGGGCTTCTTGGGAAAAGCATCTGTAGAGTTGTTTCATCTCTCATCCTTCATCTTGTGGGAGCAATAGAAAGGTCTGGAGAAAGGTCTGGGAGTCAGAGCCACACCCTCTGTCTACTCCGGCAGCATCAGGACCTCGGCAGAGATACAACTCAAGGACACTGGAGTCCCATTCTTGTCTGTCTGTCCCCCTGATCCTGGGCAGGGAAGTGTCCCTAGGGCAAGGACAAGAACAAAGGCTCCGGGAGACATAGTGTGTCTTTGGAACAGTTTGTGAAATACTCAACACATGGTCTCTTTCTTGTCAATGGAATTTATCTTGTCATACTGCAATGGGTCAGGGGTCAACACATTTTGTCGTCAAGGGCCACAGCCAGTGGGTCGGGCTCCGTGAGTTGCATAGTGTCTGTAGAAGCACTGAGCTTATCATAGGGTGACTACATTTGGGGACTGCCAGCTGCCGACCGGCCAGGTTTCAGGCTTCGACTGTCTCGTGCTCCAAACAAGTCCTGGTTTCCACAGGGCAGGAGCCAAGGCTTGTGAGTACATCCTCCTCCTCCTGCTGCTCCTCCTCCTCCTGCTGCTCCTCCTCCTCCTGCTCCTCCTCCTCTTCTGAGCCCTCTATTCTGATTCCCCATGAATACCCATAAAGCAACACAAGGGGGACCGACTTTAAAGTCTGCCTCTCCAGGGCCTACATGGAATCTACCTCTTTTAGGGGATCCGGGTCAGGACTGGATGTAATTCTGGCTCTGGCACAGGCTGTAAGACTCTGATCGTGCGTCTCTGTTTGTAAAATGGAGATAACAACAGCCTACTCTATCCAGAGACAACGCAAAAATATTTCTTGAGTGTAGTGCCCAGCACACAGCACATCTTCAATAAACAGGGGCAATCGGCTGTTGCTGGTATTGGTAACACTTTTTTTTAAAGTTAATTTACTGGAAAAAATATTTTTGTGTAAAAAAAAAAAGGCAGACAAACTTTCGAAAGCAAGTTTTAAATGTTACCCTGAGAGTCCCAGGGGGTCAGAAAACACCCTGCCCTGGATCAAGCCACCGGTCACCCTCCCTGTGCCTCTGCCTCCCAGGTCTGCATCTCTGTCCTTGTTCCAATCTCTTTCTTGTGATGCCTGAGCAATGTGGAGACATTCCAGGACTTTCTGACATCTGCTGAGATTAAAGCATCCTTCCCCCATGTGTCCCCCTTCCCTCCATACCCCAGCTAGCTAGCTTCTGGGGGGTGGGGTTCAGTCTCTTCAGCAAGACGGGAGCTCACCTGAGCTCAGGATCTTCACAGACCGGAGGTAAATAATCTCCTCTGCTTCATTCTTTGTCACGGCTGGATGGGACCAGCATGGCTACAAGTCACAACTTGTTTTGCCACTTGAGACCAGAGCCGCCAGTCTGAGCTTCCCCTAGCCTTCCCAGTGGTGAAAAAGGCCAGAAATACAAGATCCTCCCCGCCCCTCCCACACACCCCTTCCCATACAAGCGGGTCCTCAGACCTTTGCTGGAGAGATAAACGGAGCTAGAACATTCCAGAACAAAAGTCGACATATGTGTAAATAGTACACACCCATAAAAGCAAACAACCTCTTTGGGCTAACACCTTTTCTGTCTCTCAGAAGAGGTTTAATCCCTCTGTGGAATTCCCATCAGTACCTGGGTTGGTACCAAATTCAGGGTCATGCAGACACGCTGTATGTGTAGTTCAGGAAGCCAAGCTTGTCTTCATGTGTGCCCCACATTTAAAAAAAAATCACAGAAACAAAAAATAAAGATATGGGAAGCGGTTGCTATTTCAACCACAAAGTGAGCATGGCAAGAAAACTGACCAGGAGACCACAGGGCGTTTTAGCCTCCGACTCCCAGGGGTCTGAGCAGCCAGAGGAGTTACCAGTGGTGACTGATGGACCCAGAACTCAATTTTTCTCTAGAACGGTGAAAATGTTCCAGAGGAGACCGCCATTCCAGACCCTGTCTCCTTTTACCACAAGATGTCTTTGCTGTTCCTTGGAGAATGCAGATCAAGTCAAGAGCAGAAGCACACACACACACACACACACACACACACACTTTTACCACAAGATGTCTTTGCTGTTCCTTGGAGAATGCAGATCAAGTCAAGAGCAGAAGCACACACACACACACACACACACACACGCCCGGCCCCCACCCCATCCCCTTCTGCGTCCAATTCAACCAAACGCGTCTAACAGGCAGGAATTTGTTCTTGGCCCGGGAGCGAGCGCCGGTGGTTTTGCCCTGTTTTGGTGACCTTCAGTGGCTGTGCATGCACTTCAAGCCCATGACCTAATACTTGTTGGTTTGGCTTCTATTCTCATCCTAGCAGCCTGTAAAAAGCTATTGAGAATTCCCCATGTTTTCTCATTCGGGTCAAGAAAATAAAATCAATATCTAAGTAACCTTTTTAAAAATTTAAAGGCCCGTACAACCCTAAAACCATGGAGTGTTTGCACCTGAAAGGCGGCTGTCTCTCAGAGCCTCTTAAAGGTGCGAGATATGGTAACCGCCTTCCCAGAGAATTAGCTAAGAGGTACCTTTTTTTGTTTTTTAAGTCAAACAATGACATTTAAAACTCACGTTAAAGCAATTACCATGCAGAATCTGCCCGTGTTTTTCCCATTTCTTAAACAGAAGTGTGTATGTTTTCACATAGTTTCCTGCTGTGATTTTTCTTTCTTGGCAAACCCGCACCGTACCATGAAACCCGAAGTATTCACGTTGCAGGGACAATAATGGTCGAAACAGACCCAGCCGTCTCTGCCATCATTTTTCTTTACAAAATTAAAATGTCTACTGGCTAACACATGGTATATTTCAGGTCTTTAAAAAACCTCTGCTAGGGAAATGGACAGAGAAATGACAGGAACCCCACTCTAGAGTGTGTTCTTACACACGGAAGAGTCCAGGGCTTCATTCTTGGTGGGGAGGAAGAGTTGATTTTTATCATTTCTCGTCCAATTACAATCCCTAAGAGCTGGCTGTGCTCTGAATGAATGATCACAAGCAGATATGTCCGCTCGGTTACACAGTCTGAGAATCCACAGACTTTTAAAAGTTAATTTTACTAGATAGATAGCCAGACAGATGGGGAAAGTTGGAGACCCTTGACATCACACATTTTATGGCACAGGCACGATGCTATGAACGGTCTGTGACAGAATAGCTCTCAACCTCTGCTAAATTCTTCACACATTTTAAAAGATGTTTAAGTTGGCGCTATCTTACACCGACATTCCTGTTTTAAATTTCGGCGTAGATTCGAAAGTACGAATTCACATATCAAAACACCAGGAGCCGGAGGCACATCTGCATTGGAAGAGCGATATAACTGCGAGAAGAGAGTGAGAGTGGGACTGCAGCCCTGCTCTCTGCAGGACAGTGGGCTGAGACCCGGTGTTCCTCACACCCCCTCTGCTTTTCTCCCCACTGCTCACAAGCCTGCCTGTCCCTGCATTCGGGCCACTGGTGGCATCCCTTGACATTCTAAGTGGCCAAGACGAACCGCTCCTGTTACCCGACTCTCGAGACCACCTGTTCCAAATTACTTTGTCCTCCAAATGTTTATAATTGAACTCTAGACCAGCACCCACCCGTAGCAATACAATACAGCGCCTTCCGGGAAAGCTGACCCGAGCTGTGCCTACCGTAACGTTCAGGGCCTTCCCTCTGCCGGTAAATTTATTGACTCGTTTTAGGAACAGAACTGGCCAGTGTTAATATAAAAGGGACAAATTAAATTAGCCCTCGTAAATAAACAGCTATTCTCCTGGACAGAACCAGACCCAAACTGCCGGACATGAATGCCAAAGCTTCTAGTCTTGTTTTCTAAATACTGAGTATAATTCCCTTCTATTTAAAACAACAGCAAAAAAAAAACCCAAAACCAAAACAAAACCAAAAACAAAGGAGGAAGAGGAGGAAAGGAAGAGGAAGAGGAGGAGGAGGAAGAAAAAGAAAAAGAAGGAGGGGAAAGGGGAAGGGGGAGAAAGAGGAGGAGGAGAAGGAGGAGGAAGAAGAGAAAGGAGGAGGAGGAAGAGGAGGAGGAGGAGGAAGAGGAGGAGGAGAAGGAGAAGGAGAAGGAGGAGAAGAAGAAGAAGAAGAAGAAGAAGAAGAAGAAGAAGAAGAAGAAGAAGAAGAAGAAGAAGAAGAAGAAGAAGAAGAAAACAAAACAAAAAAAAAAAACGTAACCAGGGCAGCTTCAGAAGATAATTTGTTCTGTGTATGTTCAGAGTCGTCCAAACTGAGCGCCACCCTCTGAGAGCAGGGAGAGAAGGGTTTCCGAAGGACAAGGGTGAGGCGCCCATGGGGAGCTGAAGGCTTGGGTTTCATCTGTGGCCTGTGTGAGTCATGTGCTCAGTGACTCAGTTTCCTCCCTCACAAGGCTGAGCTCTTAATAGTAACACTCAAAGGACTTCTGTAAAGAGCAGCCAGAAGGATAGATGAGCGGAGGGGATTGTTGTCCTCTGCGTTTAAGTCCCGGATGTGTGGTGACTGGGTGTTTGTTTGTTTGCTTGTTTTTAACAATGTGTGTTTCTGTAAGAGAATCTTAAGGGTGGTCTATAAATGAGAAAAATGCTGTTAGTGTCACTGCCGTGAAAGTGAGAAGAAAAAGGAGAACACACACACACACACACACACACACACACACACACACACACACACGTAACTTCCTTCACCTGGTACACCAGGCAGGTACTTTCCTAGCCCTGAATTACAGCTACAGAGAAGGAGCTCCTGCAGGTCAATTGTGGTGAGCCAAGCCAATCTGTAGCCACCCATTGTCATTTCAAGCATTATTAGTCCCTGTCCCTGACAGAGGGTTTACCCTCCCTGGATTAGAAGGTGTTAGGCAAACACCATTAGGCCGGTACTGTCACCAGCAAATTCTCCACCAATTGTTGTCCCACCAGAAGTTTCTCTCCCTCCCTCCCTCTCTCTCTCTCTCTCTCTCTCTCTCTCTCTCTCTCTCTTTGTGTGTGTGTGTGCTGTTGTTGTTGTTGTTGTTGTTGTTGAATGGCCTCGAATACGGAGGAGGAAGTGGGGTGTTCAGAGTCCATGACTCTGGAATCAGGAAGAGGGTTGAGAGTGAGGAATGAGAGAATGTGTGTGTTCTGTCAACAAGCCTTGTTTTCTCAACTCGAGGGTTAAGCCTCTGCAAAGGGTTCCTTCTGGGCAACCGCCTCCAACTCCTTATTCAGAACAAATAGCAAGAAAAATGTTTCCTGCCCACAGCAGAACTCAGTCTTGGTGACAGGCAGAAAGTGTGGCATCTTGGAGTGACTCTCAGCCCCCTCTGCCTGAAACCTCAAGATCAGGAGGCCCACAAAAAAACTAAGCAATCCTCCCCCTTCAGAAGCCTCAGGGAAGGGAATTCTCTCCCTTAAAGTCTCCCTTTGTATCTGGTGCCCAGGTGAGAGACAGGTAAATGTATCCCTGGCCATGTGACAGGAAGCAAGTCCTTTCTCCTGGCCTTTGCACACAGACACACAACACACATATACCTCAGGGCTTTGGACACTGCCTGAGAGCCAGGCTGAGCATCCTTTAAGGACAGGAGGCCTGCCCGGCAAGGACCAGCCCCTGCCTCAATTCCAGCCCCCCTCCCTTCTTAGATATGGTGGGGCTTCAGTAGCTGACCCAGCTGAGCAGGACCGCTCCCTTCCATTCCTTCTCTGACAGCCATTGCTTGTCTCTCTCCTCAGAAAGGCATCTGTTGTGGGTCACCCTGGAAACCACTTGCTCTCAGTGAGCGCCTGTGCTTTTACTGAAGTTTATTGCGGGCTTAATGAGTTTCCAAAGGGGCATCGCAGCTGAGGACACCCAATGCACATTTGGTGATGGTGGTGGGGACAGAGAAAGAGTTCTCGCCCTGAGCTCGGCTGGCGCTGGTGACAGTTGGACTGCTGGCTGCCTAGCTCTGGTCTCCTGCTCCCGGCACAAATTATCTTTGGGAAAATAACTGAAAAAAATAAGGAAATGGTTTCTTCTTTGTGGGGGGTGGAGTCTTGTCTTCGGGGAACCAAAAGACATCTTAAGTGGACGTGCCTGGACTGTGTATATGGTTTGTTTCAAACTGCCAGAGTCTCCACAGCGTGTTCAACCCAATTCTGAAAGTGGCCAGCTCTGCCGCAGAGCCGTTTCGCTGTGGGCTTTTCCACTCTTTCACAGCAGCTAGCATTTTATCAGTTTATCCATCTGGAACAAGCCTTGACATCTCTTACACACAATTTAAAGCAGCAGGCTTCAGCATTTTGGAAGCACAGTACTATGGGTGGTCCCCCATCCCAAATACTAATCCTGTCACAGGTCAGCAAACCACGTTCCTTTATGATGTGTCTAAGCCAACACAAAAGGCACAAAAAGATGCTAGAACTTAGGTCATTTAAAACTGCGCTTTTAAATATATATATATATATATATATATATATATATATAATCAAGGCACATATCTTTTAATTTTTTTACTTCACACTTTTTAGTTATCTGATACCAGGAAAACAATTTACGTGTTTATGGGTTATTTCTGTATACTTGGGTGCAGCATTACACAAGCACTTCAAGACTCGGGAAGAAAATAGCCATTCTTTGAAGATAAAACAGTTTATCGAGTTGTGAGCTAAGATACAAAGGGGAGTAGGGACCTAAAAACTAGTTTAACACACACAAGCACACACAAACACACTCTCTCACATATACTCACACACACATGCACACACTCACAAACACACGCGCACACACACACACACACACATTCGCACCACCTCAGGTGCTCTCAGATCTACCTATACATTGGTTTTTCTACAACTGCAAAATCACAAATTTCAAACTCAAGCTCGTTATTATGCCCAGTCACAAGATTCAAAACGTTATCGTTTCTTACATCCATAGCCCATTAACTTGCCCCAGTCTGAAGATGTCTAAAGACAGCGACATAATAGGCTTGGGGGGGCTTACAGATGCTGTAAAGAAGCGGAGAGGGGAGGGCATTCTTGAGTAAAACTGCAAGGATTATTTTGAAAAGTCCCAGCCTTGGTCCCCACGGACAACTGTGTATGGTGGGGTCTAACACACCTCCGTGGGCTGGTGTCTCTCTTAAGCTGACCCATGCTCTGGTCATAGAAATTTCTTTCACCCGATCATCAAGGGCTTGTGGAGTTAGTAGAATCGGCTTCAAATACAACCACTGCCCCCAGTTATAGTTTCCTTGGGGCAGGAGCTCCCCGACTCAAACATAATTCAAATGCTTCCCTGGTGTTTATAAATCCTAGTGCTTCCCTCACTTCGTTAAACCTCCCTACCAGGAGTAATTTCTATATCTCCTTCGACATATTTATATATAATATCGCGTTATACATTATATATACTTGAAGTCGTTAAAAGTTATGTAGCCTTTCGGATGGTGGCGGGAAGAGGGAGGAGGGATAGGCAGTAGCGCCTGCCTTGCTTTTTCCGCAGGCACAGGCGAGGAGCTAGGGCTGTCAAAGCCCTGGCCCTGAGATGGCTTTGGGGCCCTATGAACCTTGCAAGCAAACCTCGCTTTTAACTGCCGAGCAAAGCACTTCGAGGCTTTAAAGATGGGATACCTCTCCCAGTCACGCTGCCCTAATATTCCTTGAGCTATTCGGAATGCATTGAAACAGCTAGGGCCAGTCCACAGCTGCCTGGCTAAAGTACCTCCAGTCCGCGCGCTCTCCTCATACTACGAAACCCAGTCTAAGCGTCCTGACGGAAAGTTGTGTTAAGTTTCAGCTCCAACGGGAGCGCCCTGAGCTGGATCAGTGCGGGCTCCGGGACAGTAAGGACTTTTCAAAAGAAAATCGGCGTGGAGGAGGCTGGGCCACGGGCTCCAAGTTCCAGCGGGTTGCCCCGCTCCTCGGCCACCCCACCACCCCAGCCTCGGGCATCCGCTGTCTCTGGGATCCTTTTGAGTAGAATCCGGGATTGAGCACGAGTCTCCTCCGAGGCCAGGCAATGAACCAAACGCAGAGACCCGGCTGCGTCTTGCACTTGTCCAGTGCACTGGAGTCGCCAACTTCAGTCACTGCGCCCCGCACCCTCCCACACCTGGAACACAAGGGGGAAACTGAGGCCCTGAGACCCAAAGGGATCTCGAGACTGGATCTGCCTTCGGCGGCCGGGTCTCTGCTCCTTTAGTGTCTACGGGATTCCTGGGAGGCGCGATCCCGTCCCGCGTCCCCGAGCGCGGTACTCACCCGCACAGTGCAGAGACGTCCCGAGCTGGCCGGGCCGGGGGATGGCACGCGGAGTGAATGTCGCAGGGCTGCGGCGGCCTCCTGTGCCGGGCACCGGCCCCCTGTCCCGGCCGCGGGTCTCCTGCTCCCCCGCCGGGCCGCGCCGTGCGTGGGGGCCGCGGGGCGCGGCGCTGGCTCCGGGCGGGGACTCGGCCCTGCAGTGCGCGCTGCTCTCGCTGCCGCCGCTGCGCTCCCGGAGGAGGGACGCGCCGGCCTCCTCCCTGCGGCGACGCCCACGCCGCCTCCGGGCCCCGCAGCGTCCTCACCGCGGCCAGGCGCGGCCCCAGAGAGTCAGCAGCGCAGACAGGGACCGCACACATGCATTCATCCATCCATCATCCACCCACCCGTCATCTATCTATCCATCCATCCCTCCATCCCTCCACTCCACTGTCCGTGCTCCACTAGAACAAGACCAACTCGTTTTCTGTCGTCCTGGAACTTTGCATCCACGTTGAGAGTGGGAATCACGAACAAAGAATCCAGGAAAAAAGGCAGCTGGAGAAAGTTGTAAATACTGAGGAGGGGGAAAGAGGGGCTTGTGGGTGGCGGGCTGCAGAGAGGTCCAGGAAGACGTCTCTGAGGAGCTGTCACCGCAATTACAGGAAAGTGTGAGTGTGAGGGTGAGTGTGTACGTATTAGGCCAGAGGTCAGCATTACTATTTCTGTCAATAACGCTCTCTCTCTCTCTCTCTCTCTCTCTCTCTCTCTCTCTCTCTCTCTCTCTCAGCAAGGTTTCTTTTTGAAGATGGAGGTTTGCAATTCAGCTAGAGTGACTGGCCAGCAAGCTCCGGGCATCCTCCTGCCTCTGCCTCTTAGGCACTGCATTATAGGCACCTTCTGCCATGCCCAGCATTTTATGTAGCTACCCAAAGCCCTCCTGCTAGCACGGGGCCTTAATGACTGTGCCATCCCCCAGTCCCAGTGCCTCCCTTACGGGGCTTAGCTGACTTCTGATCCCTACTGCTGCTGTTCAGACACTGGGACTTCAGGGGTCTCCATCAGGCTTTGGGCCCTTATCAACCAAGCCAGTCAGTTTCTGAGCCCCTTATGAGTCCCTGAAGGGAAACTAGAAATGGACTTCTGCTAGACTATCGTGGTGCAAGATCTTTATTTTTTTTCTTTTTAAACCTTTAAAAAATTTTATTTATTTTATGTATGTGAGTACACTGTTGCTGTCTTCAGACACACCAGAAGAGGGCATCAGATCTCATTACAGATTGTTGTGAGCCACCATGTGGTTGCTGGGAATTGAACTCAGGACCTCTGGAAGAGCAGTCAGTGCTCTTAACCTCTGAGCCATCTCTCCATATACTGTATACATACATATGCTACATAACACATATACTATATATAAACATACATACATATGTTTGTTTGTATATATATATATATATATATACTATGTACATACATACACACATATTATATACACACATGCACACTGAGCACATATACTATATATACATACACCATACACTCTTACACACATGCTATATACACATATATACTAAATACATACACACACACACACACACACACACACACACACAGAGGGCCAGGATATGAAATGTTCCTTTCTCTGTGGACTGTGTATTTCTCTGAGGAAGTCTTGGCCATCTATAACTCATTGTGAGTTAATGTATCCTGCACCAGAATGGCCTGTTATCTCCCTGAAGCTTCACCAGTCTGAGGCCCCTGAGGTGTATGTTGGAAGCAGGTGTTTATTAGCTTCATTTCTCTTTCTCTCAGGGCAGCAGTCTCAGGGCTGGTACCCATTAGTGTCTCCAGGGGACCTTTTAAATCCCCTTCCCACACCAATTAACCCAGCCTCTCTGGGGACAGGAGGGGGGAACTAGCACTTTCCAAAGCCCCTGGGTCATCTCTACAATCAACAGAGAGGGAATCCTAGTCTTGGAGAAGCTCTGATTGGAAGTCATCCCTTGGCCTCCATTTTTAATCTGAAGGTGCTAGACCAGAGGGCAGGCTCTTAGGATGCCTTGCCTTACATATCTGTATTGGAATAGTGTTCCAGAACCTTCCCAGTCAACGTACATAGGAGACCAGATGGATTTGTGAGAACTGTGGGCACACTATACCTTACACCATGTGCATCTTACCTACATGTATGCACTCCATATCTTACATCATATACATCCTACACACACACACACACACACACACACACACACACTTTATATCCTATACACATGCACATCCTTCAATACACACATGTACTTTCAATGCAAAACTATTCCCCATTCCCACACACATTCCTTCCCCACCCACAAAATGTCTGCTGGGAAGAAAGCCCTCCATTCTTTAATGTTTTCACAGACTTTAGTTCTTTTCGGAAAGGACTCAAGGCAGCAGTAATGGAATGGCGATAGATTAGAGAAAAAGAGGTAGCAACGAAACACTGGGAAGGAAAGGAAGTCAGGGATGGGGTTTGCACACAGAACGGGCACGGGGAGGTTTGAGTGCTTGTCAGCAGCGAACTGAGAATTAGCCGTGAGCTTCCTGGCTGCCAATGCAAACTGGAAAATGTGATCAGTTACATCGGCATTTCTCCGATTGAAAAGCGCATGCGCAAAGATACTCGGTAAGAGCAAAGGAACGGAGGTCCCGGCTCCTGCGTCATCCCGCCCTCTGTGGGAGTTGGGAAGGACCTTGAAGGAGCCCCCACACCTCCAAAAACTCCGCGCAGTCAAAATCAAAACTAGTCATTTCAGAGCGACTCATTGTGTGGAAGACAGCCACAAACCAAGCTGCTTGGCAAATCAGGCCTTTGCCTGATACTCGTCAAGGAAGGTGACCCAGGGGTCCTCACAGATGTGGAACCATGCCGCAGTGCCAGGCCAGGGGGCTTGCTACACACAGCTGGGACACAAAAATATTCCCTTACCAGGAGGAAAAACAGAGGCCTGGGGAGATGCTTACAAGGGACCATGCCTACTGGGCAGTGGGAAGACCTGAGTTTGGATACCCAGACCCCACATGGAGTCAGAGATGGGAGCACACATCTGTAATTCCAGCGGTCCTCTGGGAGGTGGGAGGGAGAGAAAGAAAAAGCCATGGGCGCTCCGGATCCAACCAGCCTGGGTCTACCTAGCAACAAACCCGGAAGTCAGTATGGCTCCCACTCACAGGGGGCGGGGTGGGGTGGGGGTGGTACTCAAATTTTCCCAAAGTCAAGAAGGCAAACACAGGCCTGGTTCATTCCAGCAACTATCCGGTGAGCAGCAGACAGAGCATCTCTCCTTCACACACACCCAGCTGCACAAGGCTTCTTGCAATAATCACATGAAGTGACACTCACCTGCCCTGAACTTGATTCAGATTTCCTCTCAAAAAAAATCTTCCTCAAAGGAAGGAAAGGCAGGATTATTTACTAACAGTGAGAGAACACCAGGCCATGTTTGGACACACTCGTGGCAAGGCTGGGTCATCATATGCAAATAGCAGTTTGTTGACAACTTCAGTAGCCACAAGTTGTGTTAATTAACTAATTAATGACCTCTCCATGTTCACAAGCCAGTCTGATCTTTATGGAGGGGCTCTTGCTAGGGTTTGAATATGTCCTCCAAAACCCAGGTGCTGAAACCCAATGGCCATTGTATTGGTATTAAGGGCACTTTAAAGGGTGGTTAATCCACAAGGCTCCTCCCTAGTGAGTAGAATTCAGGACTAAGGTGGTCAGTCTCAACCCCTTGGGGGTCGATTGGCCTCTTCACATGGGTCGCATATCAGATCTCCTGTATAGCAGATGTTTATATTCAATTCATAACAGTAGCACAATTAGAGTTATGAAGTAGCAATGAAAATAATTTTATGGTTGGGGGTTATTACAACATAAGGAACTTTATTAAAGGGTCACAGCATTAGGAAAGTTGAAAGCCACTGGCCTAAGGCATTTTTAAATAAGTTTTTTTGCCTTCTGCTTTTTGCCCCCATGAAGACGCCGTAGGATGGAACAGTGAGGCACCATCTTGGGGGCAGAGAGCAGCCCAGATCTTGAACCTTCCAGTACCTTGGTCTTAAACTCCCCAGCCTCTAAACACGGAGGGGAAGTTCCTCCTCTTGGTAAAACACCCAGCCTCTGGTATTTTGTGATAACAGAACAACAGACTGAAGCAGCTTTTAAAGTGTCAATTCTAGTTTAGGAAATAGTTCAGGAGTTGGGCCAACACAGTACCTTTATAATCTTTCCATTTGAACTATGGTAAATTAGTGAATTACTGGAATTTTGTGGCCTTTAGGAGATGGGGCTTGATAGGTCTTTAGGTTATGGGGGGGGGGTGTGTGCTTGTGGGACCTTCAGATCTTCCTCTTCCTGTCTGTCTTTGTTTCCTGGATTAGGAGGTGAGCAGTTAGCTTCTGACTCCAGTGGCCCCAAAAGTAGTCAATCCAGAACTACAAGCTAGCTTTTCTGAACCACAGTGAACCCTTTTCTATAAGCTGATTGCACTGTGAGTTTTGTTATATTGATAGTGGGTCTCATAATATAAGCAGGCTCTCTCCAGCAGGCAGGAGCAGGCTGGAGCAGGCTGGAGCAGGCTGGAGCAGGCTAGCCTTCTCACATTAACCCTCAAGGATTTCTGCCCCTCCTTTCCTCCTTGACTTTCAGAGATGCACGGCTTTTACTTTCATTTTCTCCGGACAGAATTCCAAGACTTCTGCTGTCTTCATTTGCTTCTTGTTTTTAGCCACAAAGAAACATCTTTTTAGCTAAATGGAGCCAACTAGCTGTGGGGGGGTATGTCTATGAAGTGGACTGCTTAGGACCCAACCCCATGTCCTTCACTCTAGCTGTGGGGGTGTGTCCATGAAGTGGACTGCTTAGGACCCAACCCCATGTCCCTCACTCTCTGAGCACTCCCACAACTCTGAGCAGTCCTGCACTCCTGAAGACACTTTGAGTACCCGAGGAGGACACAGGAAGGCCTCAAGTGAGAGGTCTAGAGACCTGGGGAACATGGCATTCATATAGAGGTGTGGCGCAGCACAGAGAAGGATCGTTCTCAGCCCAGTGGACAGGTGTCCTTCTTGCCTAAGCCAGGGTACTTGTTAGATCTGTCCTCCCTCAGAACCCTTGCTTGTGTAAGGTAGAAGATGAGCCTCAGGCTGTGAGCTGCCCCACCCAGAGCTATCTGCTACCTGACCTCCAGGCCTCAGGCCTCAGGCACACCCCACCTCAACCTCGATCCAGAGGAGTGCTCTGGCCTCTACCTCTGGGCAGGATGACAGACAGATGTCCCTGTGGTCTTGAGAGCTCCTCCCCAGGTGACTGCCAATCCCTCTCTGGAACATCTGAGGCAAGTGCCTTGTACCCCCGCCACAGTCTGATGACAGCTCAGTCTCTTCTCAGAGCGAGGTCGCTAAGTCCATCAAAGGTACCTAAGAGGGAAGCTGGACACTGATGGGAAAGATAGATGGACGGACACACACTCCCACCTCACACCAGACATGAAAATAAGTTCCCAACAGGTGACAGACTTACTTTTATTTAAAAACTAAGCTACGTTTGGGGAAAATCTGAAGAAAAATCTATGCATCCTTGGGGTAAAGAGATTATTAGAACATATCTGGCTCCTACACACACACTTGTGGGGAGAGAGAGATAGAAAGAGGGGTGGGGAGAGGAAAATATAAACCATGAAGAAAAATGTCAAAACTTTATTGTTTTGCTTTTCAAAAGTTGAAACTGAAAAACTGAAAGGCTAGGGAAGGACAGACAGACATGTATGGACAGATAGGAAGACCAGAAAATGGGCTCCTAATGCATACACCTGCACTTCCAAAGCTCCAGTGTAAGAACATATATCTCCCAACTGAGAAACAATTGGGCACACATTTTGAATCAAGGGCTGGTATGATGTCTCAGTGAGTGAGAGTGCTTGCTGCACACACTGGAGGGCTTGAGTTCAAAGCCCTGGTACCCATGTGAAAAAGACAGGCACATCAGAGTGAGCCTGAACACAAGACTGTGGAGGGCAGAAATGGGAAGATCCCAAGGGCTTGCTGCCAGCCCACATGTCTCTAGGTCCAGTAAGAGACTGTCTAGCAGATAAAGCAGAGGGCAAGAGAGGGGGAAATGACATGTCCTCCCCTGGCCTTTGCACATGCACATGGGCACGCACATGCTGTTAGATGCACGCAGGGAACTGAATTCAGTCCTCATGCTCACACACATTCCCAAGCGCCATTCCCACAGCTCGCCACTGGCTCTCATGGTAGGGGTAGTTTGTTGAGTTATCTGTATCAGTAGAACAGTAGATCTAAATTGAAACTTTAAAAAACTTAATGGGAAAAACGGATAGTGGATGACACACACACCACTCACAGCCAGATGGGACAGCAGGAACTAGAACTAATCACGGATGTTCCATCCCTCCTGCCGCCTCCCTGGGCAACTGCCATGGAGGAATTAGCCACACACACAGGAGATTCTTTTCATGACCCGGTGCGACCTAAGGACAAATCTGAAGTTTTTTTTTTTTAAGATTTATTTATTTACTTATTTATGTATGTATGTAAGTACACTGTAGCTGTTTTCAGACACGAGGGTATCAGATCTCATTACGCATGGTTGTGAGCCACCATGTGGGTGCTGGAATTGAACTCAGGACTTTTGGAAGAGTAATCAGTGCTCTTAACCACTGAGCCATCTCTCCAGCCCAAATCTGAAGTATTGAGTCATTTCATTTTTTCAAATGGAGAAATCTCAACAAATGCTCACTTCAAGAGCAGATGAGAGACCCTGACAAAACTCCCAGTTGTTTTTGAAGCTCCTTCCTCACAGTTCCTTCAACTGGACAGAAGCCTCTGCCCACCCCTCTGCTCCAGTTAGTTTTCGATTGTTGTGATAAAATGCTGGCCAAAAGCAACTTGGGGAGGAAAGGGCATATTTGGCTTATAGGTCACAGTCATCCAGAGAAGCCAAGGCAGGAATTCAGGCAGGACCCTGGAGGCAGGGATGGAGGCAGAAACCATGGAGGAGCATCTGTCTTCACAGACTAGTTTTCTCTGCTTGTTTCATATCCCACCCAGGCCCCAATGCCTAGGAATGGTGCTGCCCATGGTGGGCAAGGCCCTTTCACATGAATTCGCAATCAAGAAAATGTCTCACAGACATGAACAGAAGCCAACCTGATGGAGATAGTTTTTCAACTGGGCTTCCCTCTTCCTAGGGGTGTCGACAACCAAGAAATAGCACTTCTCTATCTGTAAGACAGGCAGCAGCTGAGCCCCATCCTCCCCATGCTCCTCAGAGATTCGTGCCATCTTCCAGCCACTGCCACTTTTTAACCTTGTCTCTCAACACTCAGAGACCACCCTTGCCACTTAGTGTCTCAGTTCAGCTGCTGTGACAGTGTGACAATTATGAAAATTGGCTTTCCCAATAATACTTTTTTTTTCCTTCACATCAAAGTCTGAAGAAAGAGTGGTGGCTGTTTTGAGGCCTCACAACCATCTGTGTCCTGGGTCCTTCAGTTTTCTACAATGGCTGCTGTAATGCCTGTCACCATATCTCTCATTGAATGAGAAGGAGGAAAAGGAACTATGGGGCCTCTACTAAAACCTGTTGGCTGGGACTTAATAACCACCATGCTTAGCTGTACCAGACTAGGGGAAAGACTGTAAGTACTTAGTACTAAGTAGCCTATCACTAAGGGAGAGAGGAGACTGAACAGGGCTGTTCCTCTCAGCCTCACTAATCATTAACTTGTGAGGATACTGAGTCTTGCGCATTGTGAATTCTCTCATGATAGGCCAATCGTACTTGCAAGCTTAAATTTGGTGACGCTGCTAACCAGGAAATTAGAAAATACTTTCTCAAAAATGTAATGTACAGATGGGGTTGTGCCTCAGCAGCAGAGTTTTCCTGTTACGTGCAAGGTCCTGGGTTCCGTCTCTAGTGCTGTGAGAAAAATGAAGGAAACACAGGTCACCATTTCTGTTTTCCAGATCCGGATGGGGATGCTCGCAGAGTATCTCCAGGGAGCATGAGCAAGATGTGCACTGCTGGAGTACAAACAAGAAACAAAACCAGTGGCCATCCAAGGGACGCGACCAGATGCCCAAACCCACGCGTTGGAGTGCTAAGGAAACTTACAAGCTGAGCTGGGGGTGGGGGAGGGGGCCACCTATAGAATTTAGCGAATGGTATGAATGACAGGGTGTGCTTCAAAGAGAACACGGATGCACACATGAACACATACAGAGCCACAGAAATGCCTGCAAGAACTGTGTTAAAAGACCTGAAAAAAGCTTGCAGTCTTAAAAGAAAACTTAATTTTTCATTAAATTATTTTCTTATGTTTATTTCGCGCGCGCGCGCGCGCGCGCGTGTGTGTGTGTGTGTGTGTGTGTGTGTTACATGTATGCATGTGTGTACATGCCAGCACACACCTATGGAGGTCAAAGAACAACTTTTGGGAATTGGCTTTGGTTGTCTTCCTGCCATGCTGATCCCAGGGACTAGAGTGGGGTCATGAGGCTTTGTGGCAAGCACCTCGCCTGGCTGAGCCGTCTCTCCAGCCCCGATACATTTTTTCTTTAAGATAATAGCTTACTTGGTAGCCCAGGCTGGCCTGGAACTTGTAGCAGTCCTGCCTCCATTGAGAGCTAAGAGGCTACAGGTGTGAGCCATCATGTCTAACGAGAAAACACATTTATATATAAAACATTTATTCAAAAAAAACCGCATGTTTAATACAGGCACAGATAACGCTTCGTGCACACGCTAGTGTGCTGCTGGGATTCTGTGGAGGGGCCCCGGGTCTGTGGAGTGTCCCTGTTTAGATGACCTGACATTCTCTCAGGATTAGGTTAAGGCGAGGATCTTTGGTAAGAACACCACAGAGTCTCGGTGTGCTCCTCTGACATGTGTTTTCAATCTGTCCCCTTTAGAGTGACATTAACTCTGATCCTAATTGAAGGTGGTGTCTGCCAGGCTTCCCCGTGATCAAGTTACCCCCTTGCCTTCACAGTTAATAAGGCTTCCGTGGGCTGAGGCTTTGAGGCTAGCTGTGCCTCCATCTCTCCAGCTAGTTCCAGCTAACAACCTTGTTGGTACTTTTAGCTGACGGCTGGAACCCCTTCCTACATTCATTTTTAAAGATTTATTTAGTTTGTGTCTCTCTGTGTATGGGTGTGTGCGTGCCTACTTGATCCATATGTGTGCCATGTGTGTGTAGAGCCAGTAGAGGCCAGGAGAGAGCATCAGATCCCCTGGAGCTGGAGTAACAAGTCCAGCTTGTCAGAGGCCTGTGAGAGACCCAATGTGGCTCCTGGTAATTAAACCCAGGTCCTTGTGCAAGAGCATCCAGTGTTCTTAACCGCTGAGCCGTCTCCCCAGCCCAGCCACGTTATTTTCTGATGTCTGGCTTGTTGTCCCGTGTGGCCCAAGAGCATCTTCATGTGGGCTTCAGTGTCCCCTTGGCACAGTCCTGTCGTTCTCTGAGCACCTCCTTCCTCTTTGGCGGTCTCTGACATGTTGTTCTTCCTCCTCCTTGCCACCCTCCTGGAACTGAGAGCCTCTGCTCTACTCCTTTCGAAGGAAAATGGTTTTAGAAGCCAAGATCTGCACCCAAGGGAGTCCAGGGTGACTTTGATGTCCCTGCCTTCCTGTCCTCTGGACAGACAGACCTACATACACAAAACACACAGACATGTGTACACACACCAGTATCCACTCGTTTATCATCTCTTTGTCTGTCTGTCCATTCATATATTGATCCGTCTGTATGTCTCTGTATCTATCTACATTCCAATTATTCACTATTTCACCCATTCATTTATCTATTCACCTAATCATTCTTCCATCCATCATCCATGAATTCATCTGTGGGTCTACACATTCATCTATCCATCCACCTATTCATCCATGTTTCTATCTATGTATGTATCTGTGTGTCTATCCATCCAACATCCAACCAGCCATTGATCCATATATGTTCACCCATCACTTATCCATCTCTGTACCTCTGTGTCCATCCATCCATCCATCCATCCATCCATCCATCCATCCATCCATTTATCTGTCCATCTATGCATCCATCCATTCATCTACATTAAAAACCATGGGTTTCTTCCAGGGCTGTCTGAGTAGTTTGAGAGCCAAGTATGAAACAGGAACTTAGGGTTCTTGTTGCAAAGACAGAATGGAGAGTGCCCTCCCCTACTCTCCTCTCTCTGGACTTGTCATGGACTTCAGGTCAGGGATGGAAAGCTCGCATGGTGGTGCAGAGCCTCAGAAGTGTCCAGGGCCCCAGTTTGTGGCTCAGAGGAGTGTGACCCACCTACTCTCTGTTCTCCCTTTTGCTCCTGTCACTAATGGTGTCCATACCAAGCAAGGAAGTGAAGCTAAAAGTCTCCTTCCCTCCAGCCCACCCATCAAAGCTTGGCATGGTAGAAAGTGCATTGTGCACGCACCACGGTACACAGTGAGACCCTGT
The DNA here is from genome assembly GCF_947179515.1 of Apodemus sylvaticus. Lineage (NCBI taxonomy): Eukaryota > Metazoa > Chordata > Mammalia > Rodentia > Muridae > Apodemus > Apodemus sylvaticus. Next base: position 151,161,560 of record NC_067476.1, on the reverse strand, counting down.
GCACCCAGTACCCGTGGCAGGTACCCAGAAGCCTGCTAGGTGAGCCTTGGGTAGAGAGTGCGGGGAAATGGCTGCTAGGATGGGTCAGTAAAGCCAGGCAGGCTCTCTGTGAGTCTAACACTGGTACTGAGACTGAGGCTCCGTCCCCGGGAAGTGGAGGGTGAGCCACAGAGCCTCTCCTGAGCTGTGGCTCCACGTCATACTCAGGCACCACTCTCCCATCAGACGGGGCTCGTGAAGCTGCCAAGGGCTACAAGCTGGCAGGCAGTCACATCCCTTGTTCAGGGTCCCTCTGAGCAGTAAGCTCTGCAATGGCTCTTCCCTGGTGCACACAAGCTGTGTTTGCCCTACTTGAATCTGGCACCTGGCCAAGAGCTCTCACCCTCCAACAAGCTGAAAGGTGGTGAGTGCCTGCTCCAGGCTGGGCTTCACCAGACCCAGACACCGCCACACCAGCTGGAGCTGCAGCTTCTGAGGCCAGGTTTGGGCTCCTCCCTCTGCTACTGACAGGCCCTTCCTCTCTCCTGGACACCTGGATGCACTTGCCACCAAGCCTGGCCACAGAAGGCCTGACTGAGATCCCTGGAACCAAGGGGCTGGAGAGGAGAACTGAATCCTACAAGTTATCCTCTGACCTACACACATGTACTGAGATGTACATACTCGATGATGATGATGATGATAAATAATTTAAAGAAAAAGAAATGCATGTGAAAATAAAGGACAATAGGTCAGTCATAGTGCATCACACCTGGGAAGGCTGAGGCAGGGGGATCATGAGCTCCAGGAAAGATTGGTTACCCCAAAGACTTTTATTTTTAGAATAATTTATTTATTTTATGTATGTGAGTACACTGTCACTCTCTTCAGACACACAAGAAGAGGGCATCTGATCCTATTACAGATGGTTGTGAGCCACCATGTGGTTGCTGGGAATTGAACTCAGGACCTCTGGAAGAGCAGTTGGTGTTCTTAACCACTGAGCCATCTCTCCAGCCCCAAAGACTTTTTTTTTTAAAGATTTATTTATTTTTATGTGCATTGGTATGTTGGTTGCATGTATGTTGATGTGAGGGTGTCAGATCTCCTGAGACTGGAGTCATAGACAATTGTGAGCTGCCATGTGGGTGCTGGGAATTGAACCAGGGTCCTCTGGAAGAGTAACCAATGTTCTAAACCACTGAGCCATCTCTCCAGACCATCCCAAAGACTTTTTTTTAAATCCCATGTATAAGACTAGGTTATACACCAACACTATCTCACACCACCAATCAACTAAAACCAGAAGCAGAGCCCACATGAAGAAGACAAACTCTGTTTAGAGGCGTAAGGCTGCCTTATAGAAGAAAAAAATCAGGACCAAAGAAGAGACAAGAGACAATTCAGAAGCATTTGTGAAATGAGAAACATAAATTTGATTGTTGTGGCTATATCGTTCAAGAATTTCTATAGATAACCCTATATATGTAGAGATAAGAGTATGAAGACCTAAATCAACTCTGAAATAGAGAAGTTAACACCAGGGGCTGGAGAGATGGCTCAGTGGTTAAGAGCACTGACTGCTCTTTTAGAGGTCCTGAGTTCAAGTCCCAGCAACCTCATGGTGGCTCACAACTATCCTTAATGAGATCTGACGCCCTCTTCTGGTGTGTCTGAGGACAGCTACAGTGTACTTACATATAATAAATAAATAAATCTTGAAGAGAAGTCAATAACATAAAAAGCACCATCCTTATAACTCAAGCTGACCACTGTGGAGTGTATGTGTGTGTGTGTGTGTGTGTGTGTGCATGAGCGTGCATGAGTGCATGTATGTTCATATGTACTCGTGTGTACTCAGGATGCATATGGGTGGGATGAGAATCTAAGGCGCTATCCATTTTTTTTTAAACATCTTTTGAGACTGTGTTTCTCCCTGGCCTAGAACTCAAGCCAGATGGGCTGACTGGAGAGTCCAGGGCCCCCTCTGTCCCTGCCTCCCCGGTGCTGGGTTTCAGGTGTACAGTGCCTGGCTTTTTTCTTAGAAGAGCTCTCACTATGCAGCCCAGGCTGCAGTGGGACCACTGGTAGAACAGGCTGGCCTGGTATCTCACAGAGATCGTCCTTTCTCTGTCCCCTGAGCACTGTGTGCCTCCATGCCCAGCATACCTGACATTCCTCCCCTGCATCCTGTGGCTGCACTTGGCCAGCAAAGCCAACTCCCCAGCCTGCCGGTCCTTTTGAAGACTGACAAACAAGGAGAAGATTGCCAGCAACCAGGAGGCTTAAGATGGTGAAGGGATGGCTCTGCTTATAAAGCAATGGCCATAGACAAAGCTGTTCAGACTTTTTAAAGGAAGGCTCAGTTAAAAAACAATATGGCTATTGTGACAGTGTGTATATGTTTGGGCCAGTGGTTAAGATCTATTAGGAGGTGTGGCTTTGTTGAAGGAGGCATGTCACTGTGGGCGTGGGCTTTGAGACCCTCATCCTAGCTGCCTAGAAGACAGTATTCTGCTAGCAGCCTTCAGATGCAGATGTAGAAGTCTCAGCTCCTCCTGCACCATGCCTGCCTGGATGCTGCCACGTTCCTGCCTTGATGATAATGGACTGAACCTCTGAACCTGTAAGCCAGCCCCAATTAAATGTCCTTATGAGAGCTGCCTTGGTCATGGTGTCTGCTCACAGCAGTCAAACCCTGACTAAGATGGGATGGCTCTGTTTATAAAGTAATGGCACATAGATAAAGCTGTTCAGATGTTTTAAAGGAAGACTCACTTAAAAAAAACTATGGATATATTTACTATATTTAAATTTAGTATTATGTTTTAAATTTGCATATGGTCATATAAATTAAGGATGTATACCCTATATTTACATATAAATATAAATTAATCAGTGCAACTTTGTCTATTTTAGGAACACAGTACACAGAAGCACAAGAAAACCCATATGAGACTCTTCATCCAAACAGGTTGACGGTTCCTAACCCAAAACTCCCAAGTCCCAAGTCCTCCAGGTCTGAGACATTCAGTTTGCCAGTGTGTCACCACAGTGGACAACTCTACACCAAGGAACTTCGTTTCACACACAAACTCACTTAAAATATCATCAGGGATTCCCCTCAGCCTCTGTGTATGGGATGGATGAATTCCAAGTCTAACTTGGGTCCCATCCCCAAGAGAGCTCATCACGTCCACAAAAATACCTCAAATCCAATCCGTTGTGTGTGTTCATGTTTGTGAGTGTGAACATGTGTAGAGGTCAGAGGACAGCCTATTGCTTGCCGCTGTGTACTCCTGGCCAGCCAGATCACAGGTTCTGGAGATCCTCCTGTCTCAGCCTCTCATTGCACAGGGCCACATTATTGTGTGTGGCTTTTTATGTGGGTTCTGGGGACTTGAGGTCTCGTGTTCACATGTATACAGCAAGCAGTCTGCTCACACGGTCAACTCCCCAGACTCCAAATCTGAAATCAAAACCTATCTGGTCCTGAGTGTTTCAGCAAGGGCTACTCAGCCTATGCACGACTCGAATGGTACCTCACTCCCTCAGACCATGCAGCCTCCTGTGATGCCTTTGCCAAGGTCTACCTTGGAAGTGCTCAGGTGTCCTTGTTCTGGCCAGTTTGTGTCAACTTAACACAGGCTGGAGTTATCACAGAGAAAGGAGCTTTAGGTGAGGAAATGCCTCCATGAGATCCAGCTGTGGGGCATTTTCTCAACTAGTGATCAATGGGAGAGGGTCCCTTGTGGGTGGTGCCATCCCTGGGCTGGTGATCTTGGGTTCTATACGAGAGCAGGCTGTGCAAGCCAGGGGAAGCAAGCCAGTAAGAAACATCCCTCCATGGCCTCTGCATCAGCTCCTGCTTCCTGACCTGCTTGAATTCTAGTCCTGACTTCCTTTGGTGATGAACAGCAATGTGGAAGTGTAAGCTGAATAAACCCTTTCCTCTCCAACTTGCTTCTTGGTCATGGTGTTTTGTGCAGGAATAGAAACCCTGACTAAGACTGTCATCTGTCGCCCAGGGGAAGAAGCCATCCTGGCTGACAGCAATTTCCTGTCACAGTGTCTCTTTGTCACAAGCATTAAAAACTAAGTCTTAATTATACCCTTGATAAAACTATTTCAGGTCAGGTGTGGTGGTGCAGGGCTATAATCCTGGGACCAGGGAAATAGAGACAGTGATTCAGGGGTTTATGGTCATCCTTGACTGTGTAGTGAGTTCAAGGCCAGCCTGAGATGCATAAGACTCAGTATTTTAATAAAAGTTATTTTGGCCCTGGAATTGAAGGGAGAAAAAGGAGATGTATCAGGAAGGCAGTGATGGTTAATTTTGTCAATTTGATGGGACTTATAGTCACCATGGAAACACATCTTCAGGCATATCTATAAAGGGTGTTTTTGGAAAAGTTTGAGTATAGAAGACTCTCCCCGAGGTGGATGGTGCCATCTCATAGGTTGGGCTTGTGGACTGGGCAAAGGGAGCTGAGTGCCTGTTCATCTCCCGCTGCCCCCTGGCTGCGGCACAATGTGACTGCATACCTCCGGCTCCTGACACACACATCCCCCCACTAAGATGGTCTAGATCCCTTATACTGTCGGCCAAAATAACCCCTTTGCTAAGCTGCCATGGGCAGGTGCTTTGTCATAGCAACAGGAGAGGGAACTGATACATTAGAATTTCATATTCAAAGAGGTATTTGGCAGCCAAAAGTCAACAAACTTAACTACCCAGAGTTCTGGCTTTATGATTTATTCAGAGACAATTTTATAGACTAATTTTAAACCATCCCTTCAAGCCATGATGCACCGGAAAATACATATTTAAACAGCATGCGAAAGCAAACCACCCCTAGACAATTATTTTGAAAAATTAATTCCTACCTGACTTTTAAAAACTCAAGTTCATTGTTTAGATGATTTTTATATAATTATATTAAGAACTGAGGCTCTAGTGTGCTTGGAGGGGGGTAAAGATTGAAAGAACAAATGAAGAGAGGGAGACACAGAGAGAGACACACACAGAGAGACATACAGACAGACAGACAGAGACAGACAGAGACAGACAGAGACAGACAGACACACACACACACAGACAGACAGAGACAGACAGAGACAGACAGACAGACAGACAGACACACACACACACACACACACACACACAGAGAGAGAGAGAGAGAGAGAGAACCTTCTCTGGGGTGCAACTTTCGGCATGAATCATTTACATGAAATCCTGCAAATCAGAGAGATCGTTAGGCTGATCTCTCAAATAGAAGGCAACGGAGAAGTAGGCGGGCAACAAAAATGGGGGGAAAAGGGAGGCCCTTGGCCTTCTCAAGGGTAGTTGCACGCTGGGATGAACTGGAGCTTCTGAGGTAGTCAAGGTGATTGATGATGGAGACATCTGTGGCAGACAGCCCCCAACAGGTGCAAAACCCAGTACTGGGAAGTTACCTTGTTCCTATCCACACCAGGTACGTCCCATTGGCCCAGTTACAGAAAAAGACGAAGACTCTTGTGAATGCTTTCTTTCATAAGTTGGGCCAAAGAAAGGGTTTTGCAGGAAAACTTGGCTATTTCCACCCATCCCCACAAAAGGCCATCATAGCCAGGGCAAACATCTTGGCCTAGAAGCCACCTCTGCTGTCTGAATGGTGGGAGCATGAGGGTGTGAGGCTGTCACTGGGGAAGCCACTGTCACCGGTGCACATGATGTTAAGTGGCCTACAGGACTGCAGGGAGGGCTTTGATTGACTAGTGAGGTGTTAAAAATGTTTAAAGACATCTCAGCTCTGGGGATACTGCTCAGCTGACAGAGTACTGGCCCACATTAGCAGAGCCCTGGGTTCCACCCCCAGTTCTGCATAAATTGAATGTGATGGCGTAGAACTTGGGTGACAGAGGCATGAGGATCAGGAGTTTAAGAATATCTTTGACTACATAGTAAGTTGGAGGCTAGCCTGGGCTAAATGAACAGGTAGGTGTTATAGTTTGTAGAGGAGCACTTCTGATACTTTGATTTAAACAGAAATTTGAGTTCACTGACCCTGAAGGTCCTCGCCTCCAATTGATTCTTGACCAGTCAATAAAGATGTCAGCAACCAATGGCTGGGCTGGAGGGAAAGAAAGAGGCAGGACTTCCAGGTTTCCACCTGCTTAGAGAGAGGAGGAAGAAAATCGAAATACTTGGGGAAGAGAGACAGAATAGACTCAGAGCTACAGGGGAGATCTTTCAAAATGTAGGCAGGAAGGGAAACCGACCCACCGAAGGGCAGCCCGAGCGTCTTGGGCAGCAAGCGCAATGAGCTTCAGAGTCGGTAACCAAGCTGAGGGAAGATTTAGAGGCGCTGAGCTGCGAGTAAAGGTAAGGGCACGCCTGCCACGGAAGCTTAGAAGAGCCCAGCCACAGAGCCAGTAAGGCAGGTTAAAATGAATGTGTGTGTGTGTGTGTGTGTGTGTGTGTGTGTGTCTGCAGATCCAAGATGGCCCCTGAGCAGGTGCATGCCGGGAACTCAAAGAGGTGTAGCCAAAACTACCTGCTACATAGTAACAAAGAGTATAGTACCCAAAGAAATGAGACCAGCTCCCACTGCGATCTCTCTCTCTCTCTCTCTCTCTCTCTCTCTCTCTCTCTCTCTCTCTCCTCTGTGTGTGTGTGTGTGTGTGTGTGTGTGTGTGTGTCTTTCTTTCTGTACTCTATGGCCACTAGATTTCAGTTCAGTTTTCAACTTGGAGAGCATAAAGTCTAACCCTCCACTGTCACAGGGGGAAACTAAGGCAATCCTAGGTAGGCATGACTGAGTAAAACTGGGCCTCAGTCTCTCCATCCCCACCCCTTTTCTTCACCAGAAGCCAAAATATAGATCCCCTTCCAACTCCACGACTCAGTTCATTATTGGCCTTTCTTGCCTTTTTGAGAGAAGTCTTGATGATCTTCTCTGAGACCTACCATTTGTCGCTAACGGGAACTCAAGGCTGGGGTTGTGGCTCAATTGTATAGCATTTGCCTAGCATATGTGAGGCCTGGGACTTAACCCTCAGTATTGTGTGTGTGTGTGTGTTGCGCACATGTGCCCTTCAACTCCCATTTGGTCTTCCTGTGAGAATATGGCAGCTCTTTCGTCCTGAGGGCCAGCCTGAACACATTTCCGCTTCCCTTTAATCCCCAACCTTCACCCCCCGCCCCCACCCCATCTTCACCTCCTGGTCTTCCACACAGTCCACGCCTTCTAACTTGGCAGCATCGTGACTACGCGACATTCCCTATGCACCTTTGCCTTGGTCCTCTCTGTACCCGTGAATTTCTTCCTTTTCTTGTTGTTATGACAGTAGCATCTTAAATGAGGATTTGTTTTGGCTCATGGTGTCAACAGACACAATTCCTGGCAGCAATAAATGGCTGTGCCTGTGGCCTGTTCACATCATAGCCCACCAGGAAGCAAAGAACTGCTCAGAAACAGGGTCAAGCTATGCCTCTCAAAGGCTACCCCAGAGGCACCATCTGCCAGCTAGACCCCCACCTCTGAGAGGTTTTATAATCTCCAAGAACAGAGCTCCCATCTTGGGATTAAGTCTCCAAACACATGAGCCTGTGAGGGACATTTTATGCTCAGAGCGCCCTATTTCCAGCTCAGCTTTTTAGTTGACTGAAAACATCTGGCAGCATGGGTCTTTATCCTGCACAGAGATCTTCAGCTGTTTCCTGGCTCTTGCAGAATAAATGCTTTGCCACAGAGAAGAAACCCATGACAGCTTTCTCCTGTCCCACCTCTGTTGTACCTCCTGTCTTGTCTCTCTGTCTCCAAGCTGACCCTCAGATGCTAAGGGTCTTCTCCTCTTGGGATCTCTGGTCCTGCTGTTCCCTCTGTCTGAAGACTCCCTACCCTGCATGATGACCTCATGTGAATACTACGTCCAGAAGCAACCGTCCTTTGGGGGAAAATGGAATTTGCAACTTAGATTGCTGGTCAGTTGGGAATTATTAAAATTATGATTCCAAGATTCCTTTAGGCTGAAATAAAGTTATAATCAGAAGTCATCCAGCTTTAATAGGCCCCCAAGAGAAAGAGACACTGGAGAATCAACACAGCAAGGGTCACATTCTGGCCTCTCCGCACAGGTGAAAACTCTGGTGTTTGTGAGTCGGACTTAACATGAACGCAGGCAAGGTGACCTGGAGATATATCTCAGTGAGCAGAGCACTTGTCTAGCATCTGGGAAGCCATGAGGTCCACCCCCAGCACCACATAAACCAGGCACGGTGGTGCACACTGGCATCCCCGCCCTCGGGTGGCAGAGGCAGGAGGAGGCTAAGCTACGATATTGTCTCAGATAAACAAAAATAAACATAGGCAGGGAGGGCGAGATGCTTGCCAGTCAGCAGAGGATAAAGCACAGTTTCCGAGTCCTTTCTTTGGTGAGAACTCTGAACGAAGTTCATACATCAGCCTTTTACCATATAGCCCAGTGACAGTGACCGAACCTGATGGTGTGGTTCAAGTACGAAGTGTCCCACATGGGCTCCTGGATTTGAACAATTTGGTCCAGTTCCCGTTGCTCATCTGAGAGGCTAGGGACATTTGTGAGGGAGCACTAATGGTTCTGGAAGAAGTAGATCTTGGAGGTAAGAACTTGAGGTTCACAGCCAGGCTCTGGCTCCTGATCCACCAAGATGTGAGCGGTCAGCCTCAGCTCCAGCTGCGGCAGCCGCCAGCCGCCAGCCGCCAGCCGCCAGCCGCCCTTTCTCCTTGCAGCTCCCATAGTGAGCTAAAAACAGTTTCTCCTGTAAGTCACCTAGGGTATTTATTTGGTCCCACAATGAAAAAAGTAGCTACCAAATTCATTTCTTGGTCCCTTATGCTTAGGGGTAAATTTTGCTCTTTTTTTCTCTGTAGGATTTATAAAGGTAATAAAAATAAATTACAGTTACACCGGGGAAGTTAAAATGGCAGAGAAAGGATGGGAGACAGAACTGTGGCTGCGTGGTCCCTCCATATTTACCACTGTCTCCAAAAGGACAGCAAAGGTAATTTCATCTCTAGGTGGATTGGGTCCAGACCCCAGCTTTAGACTGACTCCTCCCCTCCCCCCAGTTGGACTTGGGTCCAGATCCTAGCTTTAGAACTTTCTAGATGTGTGACCTTGGAATCTGACCTCATCCATATCCCACACTCTCTAGAATTCGTTCCTGCACTTCCGCCGCCAGTAACCGCCTTCCACGGGAGCTTTAAGCCAGGTATGTGTACATACTGCAGTATTCTTTTAAAAAGTATTTCTCAAATCAGTTCATCTTACTATTGCAATACATTTTCTTAAATGAAAGGTAGGGGACTTAGCTCAGTAGGAAGAGCATTTGCCTAGCATGTGAAAGGTCCTGGGTTCAATCCCTAGCACTGTATAAACCAGGCTTGGTGGATCAGGCCTATGCTTCCAGGAGGTGGAGGCAGAAGGATCTAGGTCTCCTCCCACAGCCTAGGATTATGATATTCTGTCTTAAAGAGGGGTGTGGAAGGAAGGAAAGGTCCATTAAACCAGGGAACCCAGATATACCCTGGTATACCTATTTATCTCAGGGCTTAGGAGACTGAGATAGGAAAATCTGGACTCAGAGGCCAACCTGGGCTCCACAGAGACCCTGTTAAAAAAAAAAACCAAGAGATGTGTCATCTGTGTTTACATAGAATGCAGCAGGACCATCACATATAACAACATAATATTTCCTATGTGTTTATGCATAGCTATGTGTTTACATGCATGCATGCATGTAGATGTATGGATGTATAGGCAGATGCTGTGGCCAGCTGAGAACTGAGCCTAAAGTGCTCCCTGTCATCACAAGGGGATCAGAGAATGCTAGAGAATGTTAAAGGCATGACAGATCCTAGGGACAACTTCCTCCTGGGTGTGACCAGAATGACAGAGAAAGGGCTTATCATTGCTCTGGCCCAGTGTCCACCATTCTGTCCATTGGTCACAGATGAGCTCAGCACTCTTCCCCAGAGCCCTGAGGGATGCCCAGTGCGAAGATCGTCTCAACCTGATATCTGCACAGGGAATCTTCAAAGTTTCTCCACCAAGACCCCTCACAACACTGCCCCCACATCCGTCTGCATAGCCTTATCTGTCACGGGGCAGGGGTGGAGGGGGTGGGGGGATGTGGGTCATCCTCATCAATTCTAGGGCAGCTCTGCGGACAGTGCTCGTGGCCCCATGCACAGTCCTCCGAGAGAATGGAGTCTGTGCTGTAATCTTCCTTCTTTGCTCTTTCTTTTTCTTTGCTGTTTGCAGCTCTTTACTTTTTAGGATAGTGATAAGACCCGGGCCTCCTGAGTGCCAGGCAAGCGCTCGGCCACTAAAGTGTGACCTAAGTCTTTGGACTTTCCATTTAAAGACAAGACCTTGTCAAGTTGTCCAGGCTGGCCTTTAGCTCACTCTGTAGCCCAGGCTGACCTTTAGCTCACTGTGTAGCCAAGGCCATCTCTTGCTTCACTCTTCTAAGTTGCTGGGATTGTGGCCTATGCCACTGGGTTTAACTTGTTTAATTTGCTAGAATGCTGACTTAGACCAGAAAGCCAGGCATGGCCATCCTATCTGGAAGCCAATAACAGATGCAAGGTGAGACGGGGTGGGGGCTGCCAAGGTGGCTCAGTGGGTCAAAGGGCTTGCTGCCAAGCCCAGTGACCGGAACTCAGTGCCCTGCAACTCCCAAAAGTTGTCCTCTGACCTCTACTCATGTACTGTTGCATGAGGGTGGGTACACACACATAACACACACACACAGAAGCACACACATAACACACACATGCACACATACACAAATAAAGTTTAAGCCAACAACCAACCAACAAACAGAAATACTTGCAAGGCAGAGGCAAGTGAATCTGTATGACTCTGAGGCTAATCTGCTCTACATAATGACTTTCGTGTCAGCCAGAGCTATGTAGTAAGATCTTTTCTCAAAATAGAAGGCTTGAAGAGAGAAAGAAAAAAAAGACAGGCGCTAGAGAGACATCTCAGTGGCAAGAGCACGGCTGCTTTTCCGAACGAACCGTCAATTCCCAGCACCTACATGGCGGCTCACAACCGCCTATAACTACAGTCCAAAGGGATCTAATGACCTCTGGCTTTGAGGGTCACTAGACATGTAGGGGATGCACAGATGCAGGCGAAGCACCCAAACAAATACAGTAAATCAATCTTAGTTTGCTTGTTTTCAGGACAGGGTTTCTTTGTGTAGCTCTGGCTGTCCTACTCCCTCTGTAGACCAGGCTGGCCTTGAACTCACAGAGAGATCTGCATGCCCCTGCCTCCAGAGTGCTGGGATTAAAGGTGTGTGCCACTACTCGGCTCAATAAATCAATTTTTAAAGAGAAAGGAAGAGAGAGCAGGAGAGTTTAGTGTCTAACACAGTGTGACTATAAGGTGTGCTTTGATGATTCTAGCTTCCCCAAACCCATCAGGGACTCATCACATCAAAACTACTTTCCCTGGGACATTATTGACTTCCACCATCTCAGTCCCAAAAGTGTGTTGACACCATTCTTGATGAAACAGCTTCCATGAAACCTGTGTGTGGAACTCACAAATCTGTAGTGAGTGAAGGGAGGAATGCTGGGAGCTGCTGACTGCAGGGAGTGCTCAGTGAGGTGAAGGCGGAGTTTGGGAATTGTCTTGGGTGGGATGGTGGTTCAGGGCAGAGCTCAGCACCAAGATGTAGAAAAGGATGGGCGGGGGGCAGGGGGGAGCCTGGTTCTGCTCAATGGAAGGTTCAGGGTAGAGATATTCTGGGATTAGGGTCAACAGCCCCTCCTAGCTGTTGGTGGTCTCAAAAGCTAATATCCAGGCCCCTCTGGCTGCCTAGAGAAAACCAAACAGTCTGGGCTGTGCTCGGTGAGGGTTCCCTCCCCCTGCTCCTGGGAGCTGAGACCTCGGCTTGGGGTAAGGGTCTACAGTCAACCACAGAGCTGAGAAAGCCCAAACGGTTTCTTTTCTTTGGACAGCCTCTGGAAACAGGAAGAGGGGCAGTTTGCTGGGCTTGCCAAGAGTTAAGTCATCACTTGCTGATACAAACAATTTCTCGAGTTACTCTTTGGGGTGCAGGGACATTCCTGAACTATGCAGGCTTTGAACTCTTCAGCCCTGACCTTCAATCTCTGAGGTCAATGGCTGAGGCTGAGGCTGAGGCTGGGGCTGGGGCTGGGGCTGGGGCTGGGGCTGGGGCTGGGGCTGGGGCTGGGCTGGGCTGGGGCTGTGGCTGGGGCTGGGACTGGGGCTGGGGCTGGGGCTGGGGCTGGGGCTGGGCTGGGGCTGGGGCTGGAGCAAGCTGGTAGCCCTTGCCTGAGTTCCCTAAAACATGGAGGAGCTGCGAGGGGGTAAGGCAGGGCTTAGCACCTGCAGAGGGACCATAGAACAAGGCTTCTCACAAAGCTGCTAGAGACCACAGAGCCAGGTTTCTTGAGGTCAGCCGGGGGCCTGATATGAAGAGAGCTGAAGGTCTGTCAAAGCAGGCAGAGAGCTTTACTGAGTTCCTCCCATGCCCCATTTCTGAGCACCACGTGAATATCATCACATCTAAGTCTCATAGTGGCTCTGTAGGTCATAGGTGATAACATTTGATGGTACCTGTATCCTTTTTTCTCCCCAAGATGGTCTCAACAATGTCTTCTCTGCTCTGCCTTCTTCTACAGTGCGACAAGAGGATTGGAGTCCTGTCTTGTGCTACTATAACAGAGCACCAGAAGCTGTGTATGTTATAAAGAACAGAAGTTTCTTTCTCACTGTTCTAGATGCTGGGAAGTCCAAAGTCGAGCATCCAGTGAGTGGCCGTGGCTCCCGTGCTGGGTCAGAACACATAAGAGGGCAGAAGAGAACCTGTTTTGTTTTATTTTTCAGTAAATCCACTTCTGCAGAAGGCCTTAATTCATAAAGGCAGAGCCCTTGTCTTCCAATGTTTTTCTCTTTTCCATTTCTCACGTGTGTGCATGCATGGAGGGTGTGACTAAATGCATGCATGTGTGTGTGTGTCTGGGTGTATGTGTGTTTGTGCACATGTGTGCACGTGGAGGCCAGAGGCTGAGGTTGAGGATCCCCCATTGCAGTCTTTGAGCATCTTGCGCCTCACTCTCTGAGGCAGGGCTTCTCAATCAACCCCAGAGGTGGCTGATATGACTAACCTTGCTGGCCAGCTTGCTCTGGCGATTTCTACTCGGCTTTCTGGGTCTGGAATTTGAGGCAAGTTATCACCCCATCCAGTATTTATGTGGGTTTCTGGGGACCCAAATTTGGGCCCTCACTTGGACAGCCAGGGCTTTAAGCACTGAGCCATCATCTTGCAGCCCCTGGTGACTCAGCCTTAAGGCCTTCACTACCACACTGTTGCACTAGGGATTCCATTTCTAACACATAAATTGCGGGGTCCCATGCAAACCACAGCAGGCCCTTTCCTCCACCTCCAAGAGACTTGCTTGTGACTTAAATGGAGCTCAGCAGATGGAAAGTTAAGAGGCCTGCAAGAGTAGACTAGAGGCAAAGGCTGCCCCCGTTGTTTGCTCGACTGCTTCTTCAGAGCCCAGAGGCCACAAAGAAGCCAACCACCACAGGGGAAGGTTGTCAGTAGATGCCCAGGCTGGAGGCACCAGGTTCTCAAAGGGTGAGAGTCATCCTCACCCAGAGAGCAGGGTCTCAGACACCGTGGACTGCTGAAGCCACCTCTCCTGGGCCTTAGCTGAAGGTCCAGCCCATAGGGTACATGAGCAGATGTAACAGTTGCTGTTTGAAACCCTGACTTTGGGGTGACTTTATATAGGGTCAGTGCTACAGTGTCTTCCCAACTTGCTGTGTCTCCTTATGTGAGTAACTTTACCTTTCTGAGTCTGGGGCTGATAACCACAAAAACAAAGGTAATTCCTTTATTGATGCTTCCTTGATCCGTAGGGAGATTAGACTGGATGACGAAGCTTGGTACTTAATACAGAGCCTGGTACCAGGCAAGCACGTACAACAAGTGTTTATTATCCATGTCTAAAGGTAACTTTATAACTAGGAACAACAGAAGACATTACTTCTCACCCCTCATCTTCTGTAGCCATTCTTGTCCCTGTGATGTTTGTGAGGATGAAGGCTGAGGAGGTAGAAAACAGAGACAATCTCAGGGACTGTCACATACCAAACACAGTGATAAACACTTGCTTCATTTCATATTCCTCTGAACATTAATAAGTATGATTGCCTTCATTTTATAGATGTAGGAACTGAGGCTCAGAAAGATGACATCAATTACTCAAGGAAGGTCACATAGCTGGTTAATGATGGAGGCAGACAGCCTGACTCCAGCAACACCTCACGTAATCACAATAATAACTTCTTAACATTTTGGGGGTCACTATGACGGACACTTTGACATTGTGACATGGTTCTTGTACATGTACTCACACATACCAGACCTAGACCACAGCCAGACAACAGCCAGTTACTAGCCAACCAGTCACCAGCCAGGTGTCTGTCATCAGTCAGACAGACTCAGTTTTCAGTTGGTAGACAGTCATCACTCATCTGCCGGTCACTTATCAGTCATTGATCAGCCAGCCATTGCTCAGTTATCAGCCATTCATGAGTCACCAGTCATCAGCCAGTCATCAGTCATCAGTCAATCATCAATCATCAGTCATCAGCCAGTCATCAGTCAGTCAACAGTCAATCATCAATCAGTCAACAATCAGTCATTAGTCAGTCATCAGTCAGTCATCAGTCAGTCAACAGCCAGTCACCAATCATCAGCCAGTCATCAGTCAATCATCAATCATCTGTCATTAGTCAGTCATCAGTCAGTCAACAGTCAGTCAACAGTCAATCATCAGTCAGTCAACAATTAGTCACTAGTCAGTCATCAGTCAATCATGAGTCAGTCATCAGTCAGTCAACAGCCAGTCATTAGTCATCAGCCAGTCACCAATCATCAGCCAGTCATCAGTCATCAGTCAATCATCAATCATCAGTCATCAGTCATTAGCCAGTCATCAATCAGTCAACAGTCAATCATCAATCAATCAACAGTCTTTAGTCAGTCATCAGTCAGTCATTAGTCAGTCATCAGCCAGTCACCAATCATCAGCCAGTCATCAGTCATCAGTCAATCATCAATAATTTGTCATTAATCAGTCATCAGTCAGTCAACAGTCAGTCAACAGTCAATCACTAGTCAGTCATCAGTCAATCATGAGTCAGTCATCAGTCAGTCATTAGTCAGTCATCAGTTAGTCAACAGCAAGCCGCTAGTCATCAGTCAGTCACCAATTATCAGCCAGTCATCAGTCAATCATCAATCATCAGTCAGTCATCCAGTCATCAGTCAGTCAAAAGTCAGTCTTCAGTCAATCATCAGTCAGTCATCAGTCAGTCAAAAGTCAGTCATCAGTCAACAGTCATCGGTCAGTCATCAGGCAATCATGATTAAGTCATCAGTCAGTCATCAGTCAGTCATCAGTCAACAGTCAGTCAACAGCCAGTCATCAGTCAGTCTTCAATTATCAGTCAGTGGTTACTCATCTATCAGGTGTAGATCACTTACCAGTCAACATTGAATACTAGCCAGTTACAGATTAGCCTTCAATCAGCCTTCAGTCAGCTAACAGTCAGTCATCAGTATGAGCTTTATCAGTCATTAGTTAACAGTCAGTTGTCAGTCATCAGACATCAGTCAGTCAGTCAGTCAGTCAGTCAGTCACTTTCTCTGTCTGTTTTTCTTTAGAGTTGCATACTGTGTGCCAGATACTAAGCAAGTGAGTGATTTCCTCCACCTTCAGAGTTTGCCCAGCCTATAGATATGTGGACACTTAGCATGGAAGTGGCATGTATAATGTCATGTTGAAGGACAGTATGGAACATCAGGGGCAGAAGAGTAGCAGCAAGGTCTGGTGCACACAGAAGGATTCCCTGTGGGAACATTTAGTCAGATACCTGATGGGAAGGGGCTTCCAAGCTCAGGGCTTCAGAGGTGGGGACAGGTAGCTGACATGGTGTGATTATTATTTAAGCCATCATGGCCCACTAAAGGACTGGGACTGGTCTTGCTACACTGTAAGCACCGAGCAAGTGCTTGTTCTAGCCTCCAGGCTGAACTTAGAAAATACAGACACACAGAAGGTGGGTGTCAGGCCTTAAGGAGCTGTGGGAACTCTGGGGGAGACAGACAAAGAGCAAGAACCAAACACAAGGCTGGGGAGCACAATGGTGGGCGCACCGACGGCTGGAGAAGCAAAAGGGTATTAACAGGACTTTAGGGTTCCATCTTCGGGCATTTTAGGGTCAATCATAAAAGAAATTTAGAAAAGAACTCAGCAGAAAACTCCAGAACAATTTTATTAATGTTTAAGAGAAGGAAGGCAGGACAGGAGAGCTATAAATCTTGGTTGCTTCCAGGAGGAAAGAGATAGAGGAGAGTAAGGGAGGAAGCCACACTTCGAGTTAATTGCAGAAAAGCAGAGCAGAGATGAGTAAGCAACTGTTTGGTGGAAGGAGTTGAAGGGGAGACTTGAGGGTTCTTTGGAGGGGCGGGAGGTTGGAGGGTGTTTTGCTGGGGCAAACACATGAAGGAATGGTTCGTTAAAGTGGACACAGGTGTGAAAGGCTAAGGCGGACTCATGAAGGAACCTTTCACTGAGGCAGACACAGGAGAGAGGATGTTCTGCTAAAGCAAGCACGTGAAAGGACACGTGAGAGAGGATTCTTTGCTAACGACACGCGTGTACTGGTCCGCCTTACGTTGTGTAGTTGAGCTCCATTTGTAGGGACTCTATGAACTCGGACTCAGGCTGACTGAGGCACCAAGGCAAGACCCGTGGAGAACACGTGAAGTTTGGGTGTGAATAGGACTCAACAGAGTGACGGAGTCAGAGCTTGGCTTGCTGGTACAGCTCGCTGTGCAACGCTTGTGGGTCTCACATCTTCGCTGATCTTCGTGTCCCTGAGAACCTCTGGTGTTCCTGTTGGTCCCTCCTGCTGATTTGAGCTGAGGCTGAGGCCTGGCTGTCTCTACTAGGTCATGTCAACGATGTTGCTAACCTGACTCTACTGAACTGGATGGCTGGCACCTCCATGAAGTGTTTGAGAGTGTTTCAAGCTGCCCCTGCTGACCTGTGAACTGAACTGCCAATTTCAGACAACACAGATGGGAGTAGCTCCAGGGAACCTTTCTAAACAGGTCTACTTCCCCTGTAGCCTTTCTTTTCCACTGTCTGCTGGGTGGTGGGCTACAAGGGAGGTTAAAGTGTTTTAGAACCATCATTAAGAAATAGGATTTGAAGCCAGGTGGTGGTGGCGCACACCTGTAATCCAGGCACTTGGGAGGCAGAGGCAGGTGGATTTCTGAGTTCAAGGCCAGCCTGGTCTACAGAGTGAGTTCCAGGGCTATACAGAGAAACCCTGTCTTGAAAAAAACAAAAACAAAAACAAAAAAACAAAAAAAGAAAGAAAGAAAGAAATAGGATTTGAAAAAAATTTAAAGTTACAAGGAGGTGTTGGGGAGTGCTTCAGAGAAATAGGTGTGGAGGACCCCAGACTGTCAGGGGAAGTACACCCGGCCATTGGCCAGCATCCAGAAGAAAAGGCCATACCTAGAAAGAGAGGAATGGGGAGTCGTGCTTGCCTGAGTAACGGACAAGCCACACCATGGACGGCTAAGCCACTGCACGAGGAGGCGTGTTTGGGAAGGGTAACTGCCTTGTCACATTCCGGGGATAGTTGTTCCTCCCTCTCCTCAGCACAACTTCCAGTGCATCAGACCTCCTCGCTCTAGTGATGGGCAGGCCTGGCTGGACTGACTCTTAGGTGAAGAGACAATAGTTTGTGACATTTTCATCTCTGGAGCAGATCAGAATGTCATGTCTCCATTCTTTTCACCAGGAGGCCGAAAGTGTGATAAAACTAATGTTTAATTTTCTCATGTTACTAGAGAAACAGGAAATGAGGCCCAAAGCCCACTGTGAGGAATGGTTTATCCTCAGGGATCGCCAAGGTTGCAAGCCCCCATCAAGCTGGGTAACAAGGGATGCCTAGCTTTAAAAACACCTGCCAAGGCGTCGCAGGCTAACCTAATGGCTGCTTGGGTGTCATTTGATTATAAATGATACAATTCCAGAGGGAATCCTTCAGGCCTGGCAGGTGCTCTGTCTCTCTCTCTCTCTCCCATTGCTAGCTTTCTATGACTGGTGAGTCAAATAAATTCTCTTTTTTGTAAAGTCACCAGCCTCGGGCATTTTATTATAATAATAGAAAACAGACTGATACAGTTTGGTAGTAAGAAGGAATCGAGATAAAAGTAGGTCAGAGGAGAGCCATGGCGCGGCAGACAGGGCCAGTTCTCGTGTGAACAGGTCATCGTGGTCAGCTGACACCTGAGCAGGGACTGAAGCAGGTCTGTGCACGAGACCAACATTCAGATATGAAGATGGAGAGAGAATCAATCAAACCATGAAACCGTACTGTTGCCGACAAGGGATGACTCTGCTGCGCAGCATTTGGAGGCTTTCTTTCCATTATTTTTAGTGTGGTTTTTACATAAACAATGTAGGCAGATAAAAATCTATACATTTTCTATGGTTTTTAGGGGCTTGTCTGCTTTGTAGGGAGTGAAGGACAGGATCTTGTTGTATGTAACCCAGGTTCGACCACAAACAGTGCCAGGGTCACAAGCTACAGAACCACACCTGTCTGTATTTTATGCATTTAATTCTCTGTCTTCTGAACAATGGGCATTTTTTTCATCCTCCAAACGTTTTTTTTTTTTTTTAATTTTTTCCATTTCTTTCTTCTGATTATTTCCTTAGGATAAATTCATGAGAAAGAAATTGCTGAGTCTGCAGATGTGGCCCCTGGACGTGTGACCATCACCCTGCAGGAATATGGGACCATGTTAACTCGACACCAGCTGCGCAGAAAAAGCCCACTTTCTCCAAATTTCTGTCGGCACATATCTTTAAAATCTTTGCCACAGATTGCTAGCAATTTTAGAACGGGAAACCATTTTCATGCATTTTTTTTAAAAAAGAAAGAAATCTCAGTAGAGGTTAATAATGCTCTCCTTTTTCTAGTGGGGGAGGGGGAGAAGGAATGAAGAGAAACATTAAGAATTCACTTCTCTCTTTGGGTGACAGATGCAGAGCCCCTCAGGGTCTGCACTGCAGCCTCCAGATAAACTTCTAGCGCCCTTGGTTTTGTGAACAAAAACAAAACAAAACAAAAAACTGAAGTCCAAGAGTCACCTACTCAATGGAATTAGTTGAAGACCCGGGCCTATGACATTTATTATTATTGTTGTTGTCATTGTTGTTGTTATAAAATGCTGCTCCCAACAAAACAAGTGGCTCTGGAAACCACAGTACTGGAGAGCTGTGTCTTTGGAGGCAGAGAACTGGGGACAGAAAGTGAGGCTGGAGGGAGGAGAGTAGGTTTATCAAAACGTAGTAGTCATGGGGACCTGACCTCGTGACATTCTGCAGTGGGTCCCCAGAGTAAGGCGCACTCAGGAAATTAGCTCCACTGGCCATCTTTGTCACGCTGAAGCCCTCACCCCACGTGGCCCCCCTCCCCAAGCCCAGCTCAGACCCTGGTCCACTTCTTCTGCTTCTGACCCTGGTGACTGAAGTTTTTCCCGGTATCATAAAAACCAGGGCTGTAAACCTGTACTGTAATTTTAAGAGCCACATCTGTTTTAATCATTTTTTTCCTGTTTTAAAGAACACAACGGGATTTTAATGACTGCAATAAAACGAGAAAGTTGAAGGAAATTATCACAGATTTGGAAAGCTGTAATTCAGGTTCCTGGGCTCCTGTGAGCCGTCAAATTACAAAGAGTCACCCAAGTGCTTTATGGTGGACAAGGCTCTGGGTGGAGTGCTGCTCAGATCCATCTAGTGGAGAAGATTAGCATCTTATTCATTTTTGACTTTTGTAATAACCCTGCCACACACTGCTCCAGTGGGCCAGGTTAGTGGGAAATCAGGCATCTCAGAAACCCAGAGAATACCGAAAAGTGGAAGAGATTTGCCATGGCAAACTGGGTGTGGTTCAGTACCAAGGGGCAGAAGCAGAGGCAGAGGCAGAGAGGCAGAGAGGCAGAGAGGCAGAGAGGCAGAGAGGCAGAGAGGCAGAGAGGCAGAGAGGCAGAGAGGCAGAGGCAGAGGGCATCTCTCCAAGTTGAGGTCTGAACGGCCCACATAGTTCCATGCTAACCAGGGCTGCATAAGTAAGACTTTGTCTCAAAACACCAAAGGAATATGGTGTGGGGAGAACCAGCCTGATCCTGGTTTAATATGTGTTAATGGGCTGTGTGGTTTTATGTAAAGTCCAGGTTTCTCTAATCTTTGCTTTCCTTATTTAAGCATGGGGATATATAGGTTAAGTTTTTTGTGAAATTACACAAAGAAATCACTCAGGGTGGTGCTGGGCAAACACTGGGTGCTTACTAATGGCTGGGTGCTCCTGGGATAGCAGCTAATTGAAATGGCCACACCTTTCTACACCCACTTTTTTTCTGCCTCCTCTCGGCAGACGCATTGCCTCTCCACCCCAGGTTCAAGGCTCAGGACCAGCCAGTGTGGTGGACCCGTGCTTCTAGAAGCAGCCCTTGGCCAATCACAACTGCGGAAGGACAGACATGCCTCTATCCCCTCCATTAGGAAATATGATGACTTTGGATTCCTATTACTATGCTGCTCCCCAGAGAGCCCGAATGCCTGAGGTCTGCTGTGTACGACGAGCATCTACCAAGGAACCCACTCTTCTGTGTAGCCCGTGTCGTCTCTTATCCACGAGGAGAGAGGGATGAGGTGTGCCAAAGGGCAGACAGATTACAGATAAGGAGACCCTGGGAGGTGCTCCCTCGTCCCTCATGGCAGAGTACTCTCTGAAGTGTGTGGGCTTGTGGTGACTGGCTGGGTAAGGTATATTGCCAACTCCTAGGTCTTCAATAAACTACATGTCCCAAAGGTTTGTGACTTCTTCCTGGGATGCTCAAATGTTAGGGTCTGGGGTTGTGGAGGGGATGGCTTAGTGGGTAAAGAGATTTTTGTGGGAGAGTAAGGGATACAAATACCCAGAATCCCTGTAGAAGCCAGATACCACAGCAAGAGTCCTCAATCCTGGCATTTCCACAGGGAGATGGAGACTGAGGCAGGAGACTCCCTGGACGTTCACAGGCCATCCTGGTGTGGGCAGTGAGAAAAAAAAAAGATGACAAGGAGGCCTGGCACTGACTGACCCACCAGGCTGTCCTGACTTCCACTGCGTGTGTGGCCTTCGTGTGCCACAAACATCAACACACAAATGTACCCCAGACGCATAAAGATTTTTTTCCACTCTTAAGTATTTATTAGAGACACTATGAAACACATAAATTACCCAAATGTGTTGTACACTGGCAAGAATCTTACATGTTCAACAGGGAGTTGGCTGGATAATTTCAAATACATCCACACAACAAATTATTCTTTTGAACTGGGTTTTTAAAGTGTGCTTGGATTTTGAAGTATTAATTTTATTCTAGGTTTTCATGGCAACTTTTTTTTTCTGAGCTGTGGAAGACAGGGGGAGAACAAGAAACCCACTTGTCAGCATCGGGTGGGGACACGAAGCTAGGGTCTGTCTCTTCTTCTGTGGAATGACACAGGAAGGTACCCTGCGGAGTCCCAACCCGGGCTGAGTGAGTTAGAATATCAGGGCTGGTTGGGACCATTTATGTCACCGTTGTTATTGCTTCCCTGGGATAGAGGGACACTCTGACACCCCTCCCCCCATCTCCAGGAACACTGTGCTTCGTTAATAAAGGCCATGAAAAGCCCTTAGAGACGCTTTGTTACCCGGGATCTGCCAGTCCTCTGAGCCTAAGACCGTGACTAACATGCCTTAGTTCCAGGCTCTACGCAGAGCAGTGGCTGGGCAAAGGAATGAAGACATGATGGTCTCGGGGATGGTGGGGGTGGGGCACAGGTAAGGGAGGGCCGTAGTGAGAGATCATTGTGGAGGCCCAGGGCCAGTCCACTGGGATTCACTGGATCGTCTACGCAGAAGTAAAAGTCTTGGACAGTTCGGATGGTCTGAGACAAGCCTGGGGTATCCTGAGCCAACACCTCAGTGCAAGCAGGGGAGTTGTCTCTGTGTGAGGACAGAACGCCAGCCCACGTAGCCAGCCAGCTCCGGTCTCCCTAAGAAACAGCTAGAGCAGAGAGGGAGATCTTCTGCTGCAAGATCTCTAGCTCCCAATGGAGCCTGCTAGCCTTAGAGGCTGGTATAAACTTTTAGACCTGTAAACTGGTGGGATTTGGCCTTTGTGCTGGCATTTTGAGTTTGAGGCCATAAAAGAAAATGTGCATGGTGTCTGGGGTGTGTGTGTGTGTGTGTGTGTGTGTGTGTGTGTGTGTGTGTGTGTGTGTGTGTGACTATAATGCCAGTACTCAGGAGAAGGCTGAGGAAGAAGGAGGGTTACCTTGAATTCACGGCCAGTATAAACTAGACAAACTACACAGCATTCTAGGTGCTAAGTAAGCCCTCTGCCCACTACACAACATGCCCAGGCCTCTTTAGCCACTTTTTTCATGGCTGTGTGTTAGTGTGTTGTAGAGGAGAACACATTTCCCAGTCAATCCCCAGCTGTAGGCGTTTGGATAACCTAGCTACTACCCAGGACAGGTTCCACTTTGTGCAGGGAAATGTTGATGGCCCAGGACGCCAGAGGGTTGAGCTAGGGGAGGTGCAGGCTGCGGGCGGGGCGTGGTCTACGGCCCCCAAGGTCAATGACTCCTGGCGTCGCACCCGCTTTGGGCGTCCTCAGTGGGGTTTCGGGTGCCTGTTGCCGCGGGCGATACCATCTGCGCCGCGCAGGTGTGCCCGGGACCTGCCCAACCTGGGGCGTTCCGAACACTGCACCGATTGTGACTCCGCGCACCCGCCGGGCAGCTGCGCCTGGGGCTGCCATCTGTGCACGCGGGCGGCTCGGGGTGGCGGGGACGCGCCCTCCAGGGCCCCATTCAAGCGCTGCCAAGGTCTAATTGATGAGAAATGTCCCCAGCAGGTGCGAACCTGTCTCCGGAGGCGGCGGCGCCCGGGAAGCGGCGGCTGCTTCTCCGGGAGCGCAGCTGTCGCGGGGTCATTATCGCAGCGGCGTCCCCCGGGCATTTCAGGAAGCCCGAAAGCCCTGGTGGGCGTGGAGGCTGGGGGCGGGGGAGAGGGAACTCCCACCTCCTCTGCGCTCCCATAGCCTCCTTCTGCCAAGAGCTACAGGTTTCGAGGCTTCCTTTAGAGATCCTGTGACCCTGGCAGGAGACACCAGCCAGAGGAACTCTACCAGACCAGCACAGCAACAAGTGGTGGCTCCTCCAAGGACTCTTAGTCCTCCCTGTCCCCCAAAGGACTTTCAGAGGTGTTGAGCAACCCTTCGACTCTGGGCAGTTTTTGTTTACTTTTCTTTTTGCAGCGTTGGGAGGTTCAACCCGGAGCCTGCATGCTGGGCAACAGCTTTGCTCCCGAACCCTGTTCCTATCCATTTTTAATTTTTACAGAGAGACAGGGTCTTGCCAAGCTACTCTAGCTTGGCACGGAGCTTAATTCTGAAGGGCAAGCAACAGTTGAACTTTCCATTCTCCTGCCTCAGCGTCCAGGGTAGCAGTGTCACCTTTGTAAATCATGGGTGACCTTGAATTTGGGATCCTCCTGCTTCCGCTGAGCTCGCTGGCATGCGGGTGTGTCACCAGGCCCAGTTAGAACCTGAGGTTTGTGCAGACCAGGCAAATACCCCACCAACTGACCAGCACGGCCAGTCTAGTTGCAGTCAGTTGGATCTCTGAGGCCTGGGGTTACGGTTCTTAAGACAATGATGCATGAAAGCATTGTTGGCCCCAACATCCAATAGAAATGACCCAAAGACGCGCCCAAGTGCCCGCCCCCTGTTTCCTGTGGTTGTGACCTTACATCATTAGAGTCAGGACCTCAAGACAAGATAATTCTAGATCAGAGCAGCCCTAAGACACCAAGGATGACATTCATGCAGTCAGGGAGACAGACAGGCAGTGGTAAAGGCAGGCATTAGGGTGATGTTGCCGGGAACCCAGAAATGGCAAGTGATGGAGGGACAGGGCAGCAGGCACCATACTGTCCCTAGAGCCTTTGGAGGGAGCATGGCCTGCTGACTCCCATCGCGACACTCTGGCCTCTGGAAGCATGACGAATTATTTCTGGCATTTTAAGCCATCAAGCTTGTAGCAGCTTGCTGGAGCCAAAGAAACAAATACCCCTCTGTGGTTTGAGACCGACCCACTCCCAGCGTCCCTACTCCCCCTCCCCCCTCCCCCTCTCCTCCCCCTCCCCCCCCCCAGGGTCCTCAGCTGGTGCTCCTGTTTTAAGAATCCCTGGAACCCTTGGGAAGTGGAGCCTAGCCACCGGAAGTAGGTCACCAGAAGTAGGTCACTGGAGGCTTCCGGATGTGGCCCAAACCCTGCTTCTTCTGTATTCAGACACTGTGTGACCTCTCTACTGTTGTCCCTGCCACCATGAGCTCCACCATACCTTGCCCCCACAGTGGGCTGAAGCCAGGTGCGAATCAATAGCTCCTTCATTATTTCTTTACAGCAACAAGAAAATAAATGTGACTCCACCTCATAGGCAGAAGCCCGGTGTTTTCTCTCTTTGGGGGACTCTGGCCAGGATCTGTGGGGTGAGATGTAAAGAAGGGTGTCCAAGACATTCCAGGGGACAGATAGGAAACTTCTTAGGTTCTAGAGTCCTCAGTGTCCCCCAGGAAGGAAGGTCAAGGACATTTGCAAAATGTGACCTCCAATCACACTGTCCTTAGCATCTGTGCTGCTGGGGTGGCCTGGCAGCTTTTGAGACCTGGTCGTAGGCTGGGGTTACGTTTATTAGTGACATGAGGTGGTTGGAGAGCCCTCCAGTCCTGTCACTCTGCCCACCGCCCAGGACTGAGAACAGCTCCCCTAACAGCTTAGATTAGTCCTGTCCTCAGGACACGGTAATGACTTGAATCATCTCAGCTCTGAAGGGAAGAAACCTGGCAATGACTTCCCCGGACTTGACACTTGTCCTACTACAATCTGAGGTGTCTGGGAGTAAGTCCTGAGCTCCTATTCATACACTGAAGGCCCAGCCCCAGGATGCTGGCATGGAACTGAATTCGCAGGTGGAATTTACAGAGTGAAATGAGGGATCCATGAGATGGTTCAGCAGACAAAGTTCCTTGACACCAAGCCTGCTGAGACATGACTCTGGCCTTTATATACACACCACACACACATATCACACACCACACACATATACACACATACACACATGTACACATACACACATGTACACAGGCACATACACACATATACATACACATATATACACACAATCACACATGCACATACATACACATGCATAAACACATGCAGACATGCACACATACACATACACACATGCTCACATATACATGTGCACATATACATATATAAACATACATTTACTCATACACACACATATACACGTCTACATACACAAATCAAGCAATCAATCAATGTAATTGGAGAGGGCTATAGAGATGGCTCAGTGGTTAAAAGCACTGACCGCTCTCAGAGAGGACCCAGGTTCGGTTTCTAACACCCACTTGGCAGTTCATAGCTGTCCTTTCCTGACCTCCATAGGTAACAGGCACACACATGGTCCACAAACATATGTGCAAGCAGAACATTCAACACCATAAAAAACATAACTTAAAAAAATAAAGGCAAATAAATGTAATTTAAAAAACCAACTAGAAAATTAAGTCTACATGAGGTCATTGGGCTCCAGTTCAATCTGTGTCCTTAAAAGAGGAAGATGGGACAGACAGACAGAGGGACAGGCTTGTGCACACATGGGGAGAAACCCCCTCCTGATACTGTGGTCTCAGAGGCCAGGCCCAGGACTGCAAGACTGTCACCTGTCGTCTAAACCACACAACTGTGGTGTCTGCTGTGACACACCTGGCCAGTGATCCAGTCAGTGAGGTGACTTTAAGAACACAGACACAAAGAGCTCACTCTCCTCACCCTCTCTTCACCCCCTTGCTCCCTCCTAGAGAGGAGAGGTGACCACAGAGTCTGTGTCTGGAATGGGGCAGAGACTATCAGGTTTCTTCTTACATGAGCTGGAACATTCTATTGACAGTTGTCTTGTGAAGTGACAGGTCTTGAATGCTAGCAGCATTAGTCAGTCATATATTTTTACATTTATTCTGGTGTGTGTGTGTGTGTGTGTGTTGTGTATGGGCACACATGCTACAGCTAGAGGACTGAATGTCAGAGGACAGCTTGCAAGAGTGTGCTATCTCCTTCCCCCACACAGGTCTAAGCACTGAACTCAGGTTAGCAGGCTTGGCAGCAAGCTCCTTTACCCACTACGCCATCTTGCTGGCCCAAGATCAGTCACTCTTAAAGTTTCCCAGATAGTTAATAAAATGTACTTTTTTTCTTTTTCTTAATTTTTGCTTGTATCAGCTGCTTAAAAAGGGATGGCTCAGACGGTAAGAGCACTGGCTGCTCTTCCAGAAGACCCAGGTTTGATTCCCAGCACCCATATGGCAACTCACAACCATCTGTAAATTCCGTCCTGGAGGATCCAACGCCCTCTTCTGACCTCCTCAGGTGCAAGGCACTTACGTGGTACACAGACACACACGTGGTACACAGACACACACGTGGTACACAGACACACACGTGGTACACAGACACATGCAAACAAAACACCTGCTCACACGAAAGGTAAAACAGAAAACTGTCTGCTATTTCCTCTCCCATGACGTCTGTTCCCTGGTCAACCGTTTGCTATTGATTCGAGATTTTACATTCTTATTAAAGAAGTTGCCAGGAGAGTCTGGGCTTCAGGCTAGGCCTGGATCCCCCCTTTTCATTCTTTTCCATCTTTTGCAAGTT
The DNA here is from genome assembly GCF_947179515.1 of Apodemus sylvaticus. Taxonomy (NCBI): domain Eukaryota; kingdom Metazoa; phylum Chordata; class Mammalia; order Rodentia; family Muridae; genus Apodemus; species Apodemus sylvaticus. Next base: position 151,134,627 of record NC_067476.1, on the reverse strand, counting down.
TGGGGAGACCTTCCCCATGCCCAAGACACTCTCTCTCTCTCTCTCTCTCTCTCTCTCTCTCTCTCTCTCCTTCCTGCCAGTAAGAGTTGAGTGCTCCAGGCCTGACTGGCTGGTGAGGGCAATTAATTATTAAACACGCACTCAGTGGGGAGAGATTTCATTATAGGGTCATTTAATTAAGCAGCGGGCCAGAGGGACCGCGTGGAGTCCGAGTTTCACATGCTCTCGTTTCTGAGTTTGGTTCTCTACCGTGGCTGAGAGCTCAGACAGGAAGAGCCATATCTGTGTGGGCCTGCCCTCTCCTCCTCCCTCCCCTTCCTCATTATTTCCTTTCCTCAGTCTCCTTCTTCCTATATTTCTTTTTCATCTCCTCTTTCTTTTTCCTGTGTTTCCTATTCTTCCTTTTCTTTCCTCGTCCCTGCTTTCATCTCCTTCCTTCCCACTCCGTCCATTTCTTCCTCTTCCCATCCTTCCTCCCTCCCTCCCTCCCTTCCTCTTCCCTCCCTCCTTCCCTCCCTTCTTGGACTATATTTGCTGACTGTGTCCCACACACCACTGTCCCTGAGTGCCACACAAATGCCCAAGGAGGGCTTGAGTCCTCTCTGCCGCCCAGACAGCATGGCTCTGTCCCCATGCCTTGGGTTTGGTGGGGTCTGGTGTTTTGTTTCTGCTCTGCATTTTTAAAATGACAAGCCAGTACATATTCACTGTGAAGGCACCCCCATGTCCTTCCCACCCCACCTCACACTGAAGCTCCCCTGAGCTGGCTCAGGACAGGCTAGGCCTTGATTCCGATCCAGCCTTTGAGTTTGGGCATCCAGGGCATTGCAGCTCAATCTTGTAATCTCCCGCTCTGTGTCAGGAGGGCAACAGAAGAGCCTTCTCTGCCCGAGTCCCTCCACAGGTGTGGGGAGGCCCTGGGCTCTGTGCCACCAGCAGACCCTGCCCTAGGCCTGATTGCTGTCATAGGTTGGTCTGGTGTCGCTATGTATTCAAATGCTAAATACTGTAGCCCAAGACCTGATTGCTCCAAAATGATCCTCTTGTATACCAGCTTTCATTGTGTAAACCTTACCCCTCACTGTGCACTTGAGAGCATCTGCACTGTTGTTGCCGGGAGTTGGGTTTTATCTTCTGGAAACTGAGAAGACCTTTCATCATTTCTGTGTCCTGTCACACCCTGGACATTTAGAACAGTGCCTGGTGAGTAGTAGAGGAAGCAAATGGGGAAGCATCGGGCCTTCCCATGGCAACCCATCACTGCCATGGCAACCCATCACTGCCCATGGCAACCCATCGCTGCCCATGGCAACCCATCACTGCCCATGGCAACCCATCACCGTCCATGGCAACCCATCACTGCCCATGGCAACCCATCACCGCCCATGGCAACCCATCACTGCCCATGGCAACCCATCACTGCCCATGGCAACCCATCACCGCCCATGGCAACCCATCGCTGCCCATGGCAACCCATCACTGCCCATGGCAACCCATCGCTGCCCATGGCAACCCATCACCGCCCATGGCAACCCATCGCTGCCCATGGCAACCCATCACCGCCCATGGCAACCCATCACTGCCCATGGCAACCCATCACTGCCCATGGCAACCCATCACTGCCCATGGCAACCCATCGCTGCCCATGGCAACCCATCATCACCCATGGCAACCTATCACTGCCCATGGAAACCCATCGCTGCCCATGGCAACCCATCGCTGCCCATGGCAACCCATCACTGCCCATGGCAACCCATCACCGCCCATGGCAACTCATCACCGTCCATGGCAACCCATCACTGCCCATGGCAACCCATCACCGCCCATGGCAACCCATCACTGCCCATGGCAACCCATCACTGCCCATGGCAACCCATCACTGCCCATGGCAACCCATCACTGCCCATGGCAACCCATCACTGCCCATGGCAACCCATCGCTGCCCATGGCAACCCATCACCGCCCATGGAAACCCATTGCTGCCCATGGCAACCCATCATCGTCCATGGCAACCTATCACTGCCCATGGCAACCCATCGCTGCCCATGGCAACCCATCATTGCCCATGGCAACCCATCGCTGCCCATGGCAACCCATCACTGCCCATGGCAACCCATCACTGCCCATGGCAACCCATCGCTGCCCATGGCAACCCATCACCGCCCATGGCAACCCATCACTGCCCATGGCAACCCATTGCCGCCCATGGCAACCCATCACCGCCCTGCAGTGATGGGAGCGCACAGAGCAGTTCCCTCCCAATTCAGATTTTAGACAAATTCCATTTTCCCCCTGAACAGATATCATGCAAGAAGCACCCCAGTGTGTGTATCCTTCCCTCAAAAGCCCTGCTCATGGAGGATGGTACGGGTTTTTAAGTTGTGTGTGCGCAAGTGATATATACACGGGTGTGTGTAGGTATGTGCAGGTATGTGCAGGTGTGTAGGGTGTCCTAACTTGCATGTTTGCATGAAAAGGTCAGAGGTCAATTTGAAGCATGGTCCCCTACCACCCTCCACCTTACAGAGTCTCTCCCTGACCTGGAGGTCATCATGCTGACTTGGCTGGCTGCCCAAGGAGCCCCTAGGTTCTGCTTTGTCATGATACCAATCTCTGGGGTTCCAGGCCCCTGTCTGGCTTTTATATGGATACTGAAGATATGAACTCAAATCCCCAGGCTTACATGGCAAATACCTGCTGAGCCATCTCCCTGGCCCGTACTTACTTACTTGTTATTAGTATGTAATTCGAATGTGTGATGTGATGTGTGTGTGTGTGTGTGTGTGTGTGTGTGTGTGTGTGATACCACAGTGTTAGTGTGCCAGCCAGAGGATAGTTCTATCAACTCAATCCTCTCCGTCTACCACGTGGGTCCCGGGGATTGAACTCAGCTCTTCAGGCTTAGCAGCAAGCTTCTTTACTCCCTGAGCCATCTTGTCAGGCCTTATCCTGGTACAGGTTGCTCAGTATTGAGTCCACAGGGCACAGTCAGTAGGGTACCATGTGTGTTGTGTGTTTCGTTCTGATGCCAAAAGCTCAGAGCTGGCTCCCAGACAGTCAGGGCTGGGGGCTTCTGGGAAGTCAGGAGTCCCATGTGTCCAGGAGAAGTAGGGGTAACTCCCTGGTTAGAGGCCATGAATACACTCCATGAACACACTAGAGACCATTAGTTGAGCATTTACAGGGTACTAGGAACTATTCTAGGGCTGATGCCTGTTCTCAGGCAGAACACTCTAGCAAGGAGAAAAAAGTGGTAATCAAATGTCTTAGGGTTTTTGCTGCTTTAATGACCAAGGCAACTCTTATAAAGGGCAACACTTAATTGGGGCTAGCTTCAAGTTTCAGAGGTTCAGTCCATTCTCATCAAGGTGGGAAGCATGGCAGTGTCCGGGCAGGCATGGTGCAGGAGAAGGACCTGAGATTTCTACATCTTGTTCTGAAGGAAATCAGAAGACTCTCTTCCTGGCAGCCAGGAGGAGGGTCTCAAAGCTCACCCCCACAGTGATGCACTCCCTCCAACAAGGCCACACCCACTCCCACAAGGCTACACCTCCTGAGAGTGCCACTCCTTGGGCCAAGCATATTCAAACCACCACCCCAAATAAGGGAACAAACATGAGAAAGGTGTGAAGAAGAAGCAGAGTCTGAGGGTGTCATGGCCGCCAAGGTGACTGGCTGCTTAGCCTGGGACACCTCCAGGAGGTGGAGTTCCAGGTGAGAGGTGAGAATCTGAGCCACAGGAAAGGGCAAAGTAGCCAAGGGAGGAGACACTGTGCTGCACAGCAGTGGCTGGAGAAAGCCTGGCGTCACAGCATGAACCCGAGTGATTAGCCACAGCAGGGACAGCAGCGAGTCAGACTTACAGATGGTGGGCTACAACTTGGACCTTGTGATTGGATTGGGGGAAGCAGGTGGGTGAATATACTTTCTACCAAGAGCTGGAACGATGTGTAGCTGGGCTACAACATGGGCTGTGCATAGGACAGTGAAAGGACACAGGGTCACAGTGAGAGACCTCAACTTACTGTGGCTGTGCTTAAGACTGTGTGTGTGTGTGTGTGTGTGTGGTGAATATGTGTGTGTATGCATGTGCGTGCGCGCATGTGTGCTTCTTCATAGACAGATATTAGTGTCTTTCCTTCTATCATTTTTTCCCTTATTGCCTTGAGCCCTGTTTTGGGATCAGCTGTCATGCCAGCTTTCAGGGTCCACCTCTCTCTGCCAATGCTGGCATGTACAGCCATATCTAGCTTTTTACAATGGTGCTAGAGATTCAAACTCAGATCCTCATGCTTGCCTACCCACTGCACAATCTCCCCAGCTGGCTGCACTGAAGAATTCTGAACTTCACACCAGCAGAAATGCAATGTGCACAGAAATAGCCAAAGAGGTGGGAAGTGAGAGAGCGAGGCTACAAGGGGGACAGTGAATAAATGAATGAGTGAATGAATGAGTGAATATGTAAATGAGTGAATAAACAAATGAGTGAATGAGTGAATGAATGGATGGATGAATGAACGAATGAGTGAATGGATGAGTGTGTAAGTGAGTGAGTGAATGAGTGAAGGAAGGAAGGAATTAGTGAGTAAATGAGTAGATGAATGGGTGAGGGGTTAGTGAATAATGAGTGAATGAATGGATGGATGAATTGTAAATGAGCAAATGAGTGAATGAATGAATGAGCAAATGAGTGAATGAATGAATGAGCAAATAGGTGAATGAATAAATGAGTGAATCAATTAGTGAAGGAAGGAGTAAGTAAATGAATGGGTAAATGAATGCATGAGTGAAGTAATGAGTGAGTGAGCGAATGAATGAAGGTATGGGTGAATTGGGGCTGGAGAATGGAAGCAGCTCTGTTGGGCCTCTGAAGGGAGGGGAGCCTGTGGTCTAGCGCAGAGGCATCAGGACCCCCAGAAAACCTGCAGCTGGAACAGAAACTGCTTCCTTCTGTGAGAACTGTTGGTTCTCACAGAAGTCGACAGAAGTCTCCGACAGAAGTCGGAGGAAGGGTCGGTAAGATGAGGAGGGGGAGCCTTTGCTGCTGGCCTACCTAGAATTTGAGGTCACCTGTGTCCAGGAGATCACTGGTAACTACCCCAGGGCAAAATTCCTGAGGGGAAGAGCTTTGGGCCAAGCAGGGTAGGTAGCTGTGTGGGACTGTCCCTCCACTCTCCGACAGGTTCCTGACAGGAATAGTCTTCTCCAGAGACCCCGAGAAGCTGCTGGCCAGGATCCGTGGAGTTCACAGGGACTGCTGAGTGTGGGTTCTGGGGGAAGGTCTCTTGACCACCTGGGCCCAGTGTCCACCCCTGAGGCACGCTTTGGTAGGCCGCATGCTCTTCCAAAGTCCCTGGAACTCCAAAGCTGTCACTCGGCCTCCTGCCAAACCTCACAGAGACCAGGGACAGAACAGACAGGAGCGAATCCACTGGACACGGGCAGCTCCAGTGACCTTGGACTTGGCTTGTAGGAGAGAATATGGTGTGAGTGGACTTGAACAGGGATTTAGGGACAGCCGTGGTTTCGTTATTCGTTATTCGGTCTTATTCGGTATGTGAGATTTTATGTGTGCGCAGCCCATGGTGCATCTATGAAAGTCAGAGCAGGAATCAGGTCTCTCAGTGACTGAACTCAGGTCTCAGGTGAGGCCTGGATCTAGCTCCACCTGAAGCCAGTCAGAAGACTGCATCCTTCAGTTACGGTTGGCAGAAAGAGCCGTCTTGCTTGAAACCAGTTTGTGGCCATGCGTAGCACTAGTCACCCAAAGCCCTTCAGTGTCAGGTGTGACTGGCAACGGGGTGCTGGGTGTGTGTGTGCAGTGAGTTCAAGGAAAGCTGGAAGTGGAGAGAGCTATTGTATCTGGAAGGGCAGGTTTTCTGCAGAATCTTCCAGAACAGCAGGACCCTCAACTTTACACTGTGGGAAGCCGGCTCAGAGGGGATTAGGGGATCAGCCAGGATCAGGCCCTGTCTCATGAACCCCACAGTTTATCCTTTCCTCTCCCTCCTGCTGGGTTCCAGAGACTGACAGCCACAGCCGCTTGTCCTAGTCAGCCCCCTCCACAGGAACAGCTCTCCTTGCAGCCTCTGGGGGACATGACTAGGAAGGGATGGGAAGGGAAGGCAGCTCTGATTCCATGGGAGGTGACTAACATGGAAGCGCTGAACACAGCTTTCCTAAGGCTCGGTAAAGGTGGGGAGCTAATGTCCTGAGAGAGGCCCTTAAGCCCTCAGTTCTCAACCTGTGGGTCATGACCCCTTTGGGGGACAAATGACACTTTCACAGGGTCCTGCCCATCAGATATTTACATTGAGATTCATAGCAGTAGCAAAATTACCGTTTTGAAGTAGCAATGAAAATGACTGTATGGTTGGGGGGGGGTCACCACAACATAAGGAACTGTATTAGAGGGCCGCAGCATTAGCAAGGTTGACAACAGTGATGGAGAGCGACTGAGAGGGGAGAGGTACACAGAGCATCCGCAGGGCTGAGAGATGGAGAAGCTGGACAAAACGGCAGGGCCTCCCTTCCAGAGGCTTCTCAGTGCACTGTCCTGGTGACTGCCCTGATTTCTAGCTTCTGCACTTGAGAACTGTGTGCACACACGCTCTTGTTGTCCACCACCCCACAAGAAATGGCCTGAGTGGCAGCTGTAGGTTTTGAGTCTGACAGCTCACCCTCCTGGTCCTCTACTGCTCACTCAGCGACTCAGGCCGGCTACGATGGCACAGTGAGTGCGGAAAGGGGCTTGCTGCAAAACCTGACAGGGTAAGTTTGATCCCCTGGTCTCACATGGTAGATGGAGAGAACCAGGTCTTCTGACCTCCACGTGTAATGTGGGGAATGCTCATATCCCCCACAAACAATAAATAAATAGATGGAATTAAATAATTGTAAGGCACAATTTGTTGACCCCATAGGTGGGGACATCTCCTAAGTATCAACGCTGAGCATGTGCGGACAACCCAAGTGTCCCTGAGATGCTGACGTTCTAGAAGATGGAGGCAAAGAATGCAACGGAAAGGAAGAGGGGCACTTGCCATTTCAGGACAAACTAAGAGAGGCCTCAGCAAGGAGGCGGCATTTGAAGCAAGGCAGGGGCCCAGCAGCATGGTGAAGGGTACCTAAGGGTACTGAGAACTTCAAAGTGGGGGCCAGAAGGGGCTGGTCTGGGGGTTTAGGGTTTCCTTCTCCTCTGGGGGGGGGGGGTTGGACCTCTAAACTCAGCTTCTGTGTGGCTCAAACATCTTAATTGGAACTGTGCACATGCTGGGTGGGGGATGGTGGACCACACAGATCACCAGGGAGAGGGCCCAGTCAGAATGTGTGGGGACACTCATCCAGACACCACAGATAGTGATCCTGATACCCAGGGAATGATGGGATGTGGAGGGACAGGGCACATGGCTCACGATCTCAGGGCTGGAACAGACCTTAGATTCTTGACATATCAGCCTGGGGCACACAGGCCTCTCCTCTCCCTGTAGCGAGCTGGCTCTCTGTGGTCCTCTTCCTTCAGAGCCAAGCAAGAAGGGTGATGTCAAGCCCTGAACTTCTCCTGGAGTCCAGAGCCCGCTAAAGATGCTTCAGATGACCTTCAGATGTTGGATGTGGGCTCTCGGGGGCTTGGGACCCAATTCCTACCCTGGAAAGCAGGAATCCAGATGACAGCTCACCCACTTAGCAGGTGTGTAACCCTGGGCCAGTGCTCAGCCTCTCTGCAGCTCGGTAGCTGGACTGGCTGGTTTTGTGTGTCAACTGGACACAAGTTGGAATTATCACAGAGAAAGGAGTTTCCGTTAAGGAGATGCCTCCATGAGATCCAGCTATGAGGCATTTTCTCAATTAGTGATCAAGGGTGGGAGGGCCCCTTGTGGGTGGTGCCATCCCTGGGCTGATAGTCCTGGGTTCTAAAAGAAAGCAAGCTGAGTAAGTCAGGGGAAGCAAGCCAGTAAGAAACATCCCCCATGGCCTCTGCATCAGCTCCTGCTTCCTGACCTGCTTGAGTTCCATTCCTGATTTCCTTTAGTGATGAACAGCAATGTGGAAGTGTAAGCTGAATAAACCCTTTCCTCCCCAACTTGCTTCTCCATCATGATGTTTTGTGCAGGAATAGAAACCCTGACTAAGACAGTAGCCACATCCACCAATGAGGATACTGAAAACCAGAGCTCAGGACGAGGTGTCAGCAGATCTAGTACCTCCCAGCAGAGGTTCCTCTTACTGCCTTTATGACTATTGACCCATTGGTTTACAGCCATCGGGGTGACAATGTCATCCACGTGAGTGGCCCAGCTACCCACAGTGACCCCTAGAGTCCTAAGAGGTAGAGTGGATTTGGGTTAGGGGGTTAGGGGGTTAGGGGGTTAGGGGGTTAGGGGGTTAGGGGGTTAGGGGTTAGGGGCTTGAAGCCATGTAGCACCAGCCCCTGTTGATGGACAGATCTCCAAGGAGCTCTCTGCGTTGCTCAAGCCAGCCCACCTAGCCTTGACCTCATCAGCTGCATTGCTGGGCATGCGTGACTAGCACAGCATGGTGCAGGCCAAGGTCTAGGTGCTGGAGACAAGAACGGCCAAACCAAATCCCCGATAACTCAGTTTCCCAGGTCAAATGCAGGACTCAACAGACAGGAAATAATTGAGGTCCAGAGGCACTCTTCTGTCATGTTAGAAGTACTGAGGTCAGAGGTCAGGGCTAAGAAGGAAGAAGGAAGGGAGGAGGCTGGAAGCCAAGGAGACATCTTCAGAGGACAGTCAGGTGAAACCTGGCCCGAAGAAAGCCAAGCCTGGGCTACTCAGAAGGGAAGCCGCCATTGGCAGTAGGAGCCAGTCTGCCTGGAGTTTAGGGACTAGAGACAGGGCCCCCGTGCTTGCCTTTCCAAGCTGACCTTGCATTCTCTCTGATCTCTGCATTTGCCCCTACACAGGCTAATCCCCACCCTGAAGCCTTCACCCAGCCCTCAGCTCTTCCACAGGCCCCTGGGAAGCACCACCTTGCCAGGCTCACCCCTGAACCAAGGAGCCCCTTCAGTTCTGACTCCCAACAGAAGAGTGTCACTGGGCCAGCATTCTTTTGGGTTGGGTAACTTTGGTCTATGGAGAGGGGTGCAGAGACCAACAAGGTCAAAGGTGAACCAAGCCTGGTGATCTGAGCAGGAAGAGAGGCCCCCAAAGGGACTGGAAAAGATGCTCCTTTGGGCTACAAACCTGTTCCACGTCTCCTCAGGTCACCCCCAATAAAGACTGGGAGACATCTGGAGTCCATTAGGATTCTATCATCCCTCCCAGAGACGTTTTGACTGAGCTCTGAGACGGGGTTTCTTGTACATTGACAGTGTTTATTTTCCAATGAAGATCCTTAAGTGACGATTGCTGCCCTGGTCTGCTCTGAGGGCAGAGAGGAAACACAAAGTCTACCCCGTTGGTCAAGGGCTCTAGGGCTTCCCACTGGGGACGGTGGACACTTCCAGACATGACCCAAGGTCATGCTAAACACTGATGAGATTTCATCTTTAACAAATGCCATTATTCGATCATTTTGTAGTAACAATCTTCATAAATGCAGCCTACATTCACTGTGTTAAGGCCCTAACTATTCCATTGTCAGGAGGTAGATGGGAAACGTAGAGGGCGCTAAAGAGCTGAGGAGTGGGCTTAAAACTTTCTTATAGCTGCCCATTGCCAGTCGGCTTAGGATGAGGCAGGGGGTGGGCGAAGCTGTTAAGAGCAGTTAAGAAGACACTATTAAGATCAAGCACATCAGTGTGTCATAGTTTGCTTACGAAGACAGACGGCTATTGAAGGCTCTGTCTCTAACTGGTTGCGCTACTGAATGGTGATTGGCTCATGAGGGCTCCGCCTTCATCGATAGACCAATCCCTTGGTGGTTTTATAATTGGGAGATGATGGGAACCAGGAGAAAGTGGATCGCCAAGGCAAACCCTGAAAAGTGGTGATTCAGACCTGCTTCTCTCCGCTTCCTGGCCACCACAAAGGGAGCATCTGTTGTGCATTGCCTTGGTGCTGTTTGTATTTTGATGCTAATTCTGCTTCCTGAAGAGCAGCTAGCCCCGCCCCCAGCAGGAGTGGATTACTCAAGTGATTCCAAGTGAACCTTCTCCCCATTTTAACTGGCAAATAAAGGCTAGAGCCTGTGACTGGACAGTGGAAGGGAAAGGTGGGGCTTTAGAGAAGGGAGAGAGGAAGGAGGAAGAGGCACGAAGAGATGGAGGAATGCGAGAGAGGAAGATGGAGGAAGAAGAGGTGGAAGATGGAGCAGAACCACGTGGCCTGGAGGAGCCGCAAATAGCAAGGAATCTCATAGCTGGGAGGTAGCGTAGTGGTAAATCTGCCCAATCTAGGCACGCAGCTTATAAGCATTATAACTGAGCTGTGTGCTCTTTGCATAGGCATATTGGGGTTGGAGATTTACCCATACAAATCTGGCTGGTATTAAATGTCTCTGGTGTTTTCCATCCACGGCCACTCAGGTTGGCAGGAGAAAGAGCAGGGCAGCCGTTAGAAGTTTGGCAGAGCTAGCTGTGAGGGGTTGGGGGAGCGCTAGCAAATCCCATGGGTCCGAGAACTAGCTGGCCATTGGCGGAACCACATCAGGAGTGGGGCAGAGGCAGCTTCTTCTCAGAGCCGACCTGAGAGTGCGGTCCCCAAAACGTAATAGCACAGCATTTATAAAATTACACGCAACAAGCATCGTGCTCTGTCTTATGCTCAGTCCATGGGATGAAGCCATGTGACTGAATAAATTCTTTCTCTTTTAAACTCTTAGAATGACGAGAAATAAGGGATGATGGCGGTTTGGAGTAGGCGAGTGGATGGTAACTGTAAGAAGACAGGAGCCTGGGCTGTGTGTGCTGTCAGAGTCTGTGTCTACTTCATGGGGGTCGAGAGAAGGATGAAGAGGCAGTGTCTTCAGAGACACTGAAGGCTGTAAGCACCGCTATATGGCCCAAGTCAAACTACCTGGACCTCACAGAAGTCCCCCGCCTGCCCCTGGGATGAGCATGAGGATGCTAGGATGTGGTGGATGAATGAGAATGGCCCCTATAGGCTTCTGTATTTGAATACTTGGTCTCAAGGATCCCCTGCATGGTGAATGCTCTGAAGTGGGGTGCAGACCCGTCACAGCCTCAAGGACCAAATCACTGCAGATAAGACAGGGTGTGGTGGCTCACACCTTTAATCCCAGCACTCCAGAGGCAGAGGCAGGAGGATCTTTATGAGTTTAAAATCAGACTGGTCTACACAATTCCAGAGCAGCCAGGAATATATAGGCTCTGCCTTGAAACAAAACACCACCAACAAACCCCTGAAATACTATAGATGGCAGGGAACCCTCCCAGCTGATCCCACCCAATGCCTTCCAACCCTAACACCACAAAAAAACCAAAACTAACAGTCCACACAGAGAAGGTGGGGGAGCCTCAGCTTGACAAAATTAAGATTTCCTTGCTCCCCCCAAATGGAGACAAGAATGCATTTGTGCTGGGGCTCTAGGTCCCCAGCTCCCATACCCGTGGTATGGGCGGGTATACCATACCAGCACCTCGACTGAGGTTTCTGTCTCCACAGAGCAGATGCTGCGGGCAGTCTTTTTTGTTGTTTGTGATGGGGTGTGGTGGCTAGTTGTCCTTGTTACCCTGATGGCACATCACAGACATAGATCTATGAAAGTGTGTTTCCAGAAAGGTTAGTTGAGGGGAGCCCTCCCCTGAATTTGAGTGGCACATCCCAAGGGTTGCAGAATCGGACTGAATAAAAAAGGTGAAAGCGTGCTGAACAGTAGCATGCATCTTTCTGTGGCCTCCCTGCGGATGCTACAGGACCAGCTGCCTTGAGTTCCCGCTGCCATGCTGGACCGCACCCTGAACTGAGAACCAAAAGAGAGCCCCGCCTCTTCCGGGTCGGCTTTGTCAGGTTCCTCACCACAGCATCCACCGGTGGCTTTGTCGGGCTCATGGCTGAGCCTGAGGGCGCAGCGCATGGGTCAGGATTCTGGGATAGCTCTGGGAGCATGTGAAGTGCACATTCTACACGGAGAAGGAGCATGCGCTCCCTCAGAGCCGGTACATGCTGCGCCCACCACAGGATCCTCTCCAGGCTCTCCTCAGTCCTTCGCTCTCAGCATCAGGGCTGCACTTGGCCACGCGGTGACCTCACACACATGTCCCTCAGCCCTTGGTTTGCAGAGCTCTGCAGAAGCATGTGCTACCATTATCCCAGGAAGGTTATAGATGGGCCTGTTTCAGTGGAAGGGCGTCAGGTGGGTTTTGAGCACTGGGAAGCTTTGAGGAAGAGTTGGTAGTTCCTGGCCATGGTCATTTCCAAAAGCCACCCCTCTTCTCTCTTCCTTTGGTCCCTGTAGCAAGTTTTCAACTTTTCCCACCATAGTGGAAAAGAAGCCATAGACAATCCAGAAGCAAGTGGACAAAGCTGCATTTCAATAAAACTTTATTTGTACAAACAAACAGTATCCCCCCCACCCCCTTGTGTTTTGCTTGTTCCTATTCCTATGGTATCTTCAGGGCATGATACGGGGTCATTAAATACTCATCACTATAATGACTGAATCTTGCTGATAGCTAGCTACAAAGCCTTAACAGACGCCTTTCCTCTGAGCCTCCATTTCTTTGTTTATAAAGTAAAAAGTTTGGCCAAGATGGGCTTCTGCCTCCTCTGGGAGTGAATCATGGGCTGAGAACATTCCTGTACTAATTTCTCAAGAAGAAAATGTGGGGGCTTAGGAGAGGACTCCCCAGCTAAGGAGCTGCTGTGCAAGTGTGAGGATCCTCGCCTCCCATGCAAAGGCAGGCATGGTGTTCACCTGTAATCCCAGTGCTGAGAGAAGACAGATGATTCCAGGAGCTTGATGGACAGTCAATCTAGCCAATCAGTGAGCCAGGTTCAGTGAGAAACCCTGCCTCAAAAACCTATGACAAAGAGCCAGCAAGATAGCTCAACTGGAAAAGGCAGGGAAGCCTGGGGCCCCAACTTCGATTCCTGGAACCCTGAAAATGGAAGGAGAGAACCAATCCCCAGAAGTTGTTCTCTGAGGTACACACACAGAGAGAGATGCAGGCACACACACACAGATACTACATACACACACACACTTCATGTAAGGATTTGTTTTCTTAGTTACCATCTTTGATTTGACTTCACCTTATCTCTCCTTTGTCTAAAACGTCTACTCTTCAGTAACGGCTTGTCTCTGTCCTCCCCCAGGGAGCCCTGACCGCCTGTCCACCTGTCCCGGGCTGTCTCCCACCGTGCCTTCTCATCAAGACTCTTTCAGTTGCAAATAACAGAAACTTGAACTGGCTGGGACATAAAGAAATTTATTGGCTCGTGAAAATTAAAAGGCCGTGTAAAATATGGCTTCCAGAACATTCTAACAGGAAGCTCCAAGGAACCCAAGATCTCTGTATCAGAATACAGTCTCCCACGTGTGTCCAGCCAGGGGAAGAGAGAAAAATCACATTTAACACGGCTCATCATTTTAAAAATTGGACCCTTTATGGGGTACACTCATGCTCTCATTCTATGTTCCCCTTCCAGTGACCTGGGGGCTCACTTGGGCACTGCGAAAGGCAAGGAGAATCTATAGATCCCCAAAAGCTGGCTGTGAGCACCCCCACCCCAGAGCAGGTGGCTGAGAAGTTCCCTCTAATATGGGCCTCAAAATAAAATCTAAGTGGCAGGGTCAGGGGAGAAGTAGAGAGATAAACGTATATGAATTGCTTTGAGAAACTCTATACGCCAGCGGGGTTATTATCACTGCTGGAAGTGATTAGTGGCCCACCGGCTTTCATCGCCCCGGGAGAAGACAGAACCTCGAGCCCACGGGAACCTGGGAAATGTCTGGCCAAAGGGGGAACAGAAGGACTGCTTGCAGCTGAGAGATAACGTCCCCAGTTTAACACAGCAGAAAACCTTAGGAGCTCCGAAACTTTAAGCTTTGGACCAGATAGCTGCTGGGTATACCTGGGCTGGGAAAAAGGTCACCATGGCAACCCAAGCACCGTAATCTGAGATACCCTCAGCATTTTGTTGGAAAAGGGGGGCTCCTCTTCGAAAATTAAAGTTGAGAAATGGGCTTGCAACTGTGTGCAGAAGTGTATGGTGCTTAGACACAGGAGGAGAGGAGCAGAGTAGAGATTCCTAGCGTTTTAGAGCCGGAACCAGGGACAGGGCCGTGACTCAACAGGTTCAGGTGCTTGGGGCCAGACCGGATGATCTGAGTTTGATCCTTGAGTCCCACGCACTGGAAGGAGAGAACCAACACTTGCAAGCTGTCCTCTGACCCCACTGTGCACCACAGCATGTCTGTGTCTGTGTGTCTCCTTTACATTACATAATAATAATAATAATAATAATAATAATAATAATAATAATAATAATATTTTTTTAAAAAAAGCAAAACTTGAGTTTAAAACAAAATTGCACTGCAGGCGCTCTGAGTTGAGCCCTGGCCAGCAGTCAGTACTGGCTGTATACTAGCGCCGTGCTGGGGACTTCTTTTCCTAACTACATTCTGTTTATATGTTATGCTTCCTCATTCATGCAAATGTTTCTGGCTTTTTGTTAATTTTTTTCCTTGGGTCTCCAAGCCACAAAGGAAGCCAGTGAGCTGTGGAAAAGCCAAACCCAGGCCATCCTAAGGCTCCCATCAAGGACTCTGCCTTGGTGGCCTGAGGCAGCTAGAGTCTTGGGGTATAGAGTACCCGTCCCAGTATTCTTCCTGTGCTGTGATTTGAGCCTGCAGTGTCCCTACAAGCTCCTGTTTTCATGCTTGTTCAGCAGTTGGTGGCACTGTTTTGGGAAACTGCAGAGTCCTTAGGTCCTAAAGGTGGTTCTTAGCTTTCCTAGCGTTGGGACCCTTTAATACAGTTCTTCAAGCGGTGGCGACCCCAACCATAAAATTATTTTCGTTGCTACTTCATACCTGCAATTTTGCTACTGTTGTGAATCATAATGTAAATATCTGATATGCGAATCCCAAACAAGTTACAACCAATGGGTGGAGAGGGCTGGGAGGGCTGGCAGGAGCTCCTGTCAAAGGCTGTCTGTATCCTGTAACTCTGCCCGCGACCTTTATGGTCCACTGTGATGTGAACAGCCTCTGTTCACACCCCTGCAGCCATGCTCTGTCCAGCCCTGCCACGCCTTCTCTGCCATGATGCAGCAGTACCCCCGGAAGCCAGGAGCCCAAATGGATCATTTTTTAATTTACATCCCTCAGATAGTGTGGTTGAGGTGACCGCCATGCCCACATTAATGGGAGGCGTGGCTTCTATATGGTGTTCTCCAGTTTGGAAACCCTGATCTATTTCACACCACATTTAGAGCACAAAGCCTCTAGTAAGATGAGGAGTTCCCCTCTGCCGGGGCCCTAAATCCCCCAGGTGCGCTGTGCAGCCATCAACTCTGAGGGAGGGACACACCGCAAGACTAAGGTGGGAAGCCTAGTTGTGTGGATCCAAATCGCAACTCTGTTGTTCATCAGAAACACATATCCGGCAAGTGGTCTTACCTGTCAGCGCTTTCATATCAGTGATGGAGATAAAAAAGGGGTATGGCGAGGGCCACATGAGGTGCATAGAGCCAGGCCTGGCACCAGAACACATCCAGCCATTGGCATCCGTGCCAGGCAACCTCCCTTCCTCCTCCTCTCCCCATGGTTTCTGAGGAGAGAGGGGCTTCTAGTCTGACACCTGGCAACAGTTTCCATTTCCAGGATGGGGGCTGGGCATGTCAGCTTAAGGATTTTTTTTACCACAGCTCCCTGCAGGCGTTCCTGTCTTTGGGAAGAAGGGCAGAGTCTCAAGGTGCAGCCTAGGCTGCTCTTGAACTCCATCTTTGGAGTTTTGGGATTACAGGCCCGCACCATCACACCATCACGGTGCACCATCTCTAAGTTTATTGTTTAGCCTGATCATTGCTCTGACTCCTGCTGCCACAGAGCTGGCTCTGGGAGAAAATTGTGGAGGCCTGAGGTGGTGGGAGGCAATGCCAGCGGCAATGGAGGGAGAGGAGGAAGAGAGGAGAGGGCTGCTCTGCCTCACTCGCTTGCTCCCAGGCCTGTTCTCTCTGGCATCTCCTGGCCTCACCCCTTGCCAATCTGGCCCCACCCCACCCCACCCCGGCCCTGTGGCTTGCCACTCTGAGCTTCTCTCAACTTTTGTCTGAGATTCCCCTGTAGGCTGCTGCCTCTCACTCTGTCGAGACCTTCTGTGACCTAGGCCAAACTTCCTCAGCCAAGCCAGATTCAGGTCCTCATCTTATCACCTGCAGATGGGTGGGGACAGCCAGGCCTGCTGGTCATCCATTGTGTGTCCTGGGTTACACAATTATACAGGGTGCGATTGTGGGGTACAGAAAGACCCAGACCTCCCGGCACCCCCTCAGCAAGGGTGGCTATACGGGATAGCTGTGAGCACATAGCACCAGCTGACAACTGAGGGCCTTAGCCTCCACATTAGTTCTGTGGCTATGTCTGTACGCTTATCTGGCGTCCTGCTTGGGATGCAGGGATGTGACTATCAGCTTCTGGATGGAGAGACCTTGGGATGTGACTGAAGTCCCCTCCCCCCTCAGGTGATGAGGACTGCCCTGGTCAACAACATCGAATCCTGCTGGAATGATTTCACTGCCTCCTCTTCTGCCAGATGGTTTTAGGATTCAAGAAAAAATCGAACCGACCCCAGCGGCTGGTACAACCTCAGTGTCTCTGACGGATGGCGGAGGGGTGGATGAGGAGCAAAGGCCCGCCATCCCCCCAAATTAAGTCGAGGGACACACTGCTGTCTGAGTTTTGAGTTTCCAGCCCCTCCCACCAGCATTTGAGAACTGGGGTGCTCATTTAAAGGGGGAAAACTACATTACCGTTCTCCGAGCAGATCTGAGCTTCCATTTTAATTTGCCTTCATTATCTCCCTCTCTTATTAAGCATGGTAAATCTGTTTTGTGTTTTCATTATTCCATTAGCTTGGAAGAGGCTCATCAGTAATGTGCAGAGCTGCCGACACAAATCTCGCAATTTTCATACGAGCGACGCAATAATTGGCTTAAGTCCCTATTCTGCGGAGGCCGCGGCTCACAATTAGAGAAAGCAGCGTGATTGGAAAACGAGTTAGAATTGATTGGATTTCAGGGGAAACCGGGTTTGGAATGTGTTAATTGCATTCTGCCTAAACACGGGCTCTAAATGAAGCAGCCAGAGATTTGGGCAAATAACAAAATCTTCTTTAGAAATGGCCCCAAATTGCTTAATAGGATGGGAGAGATCTGATTAAGACGGACACTAAAGGCCTCGTTGTGTTTCGAAACAGCAGGCTGAAATTCTTGTCTAGGAGACTCAGAGAGAATGGGTACAAACTTAAGCCATTGTGCACCATGACTGGGTTTGGGGATCGGGTGTGTCTTTCTAGAGCCTCTTCTTCTATCTTCCACCAATGACCCATTAGCAAATATTGTGAATTCACATTTTAAACACTCCCAGGTCAGCACTCTGTGTCAGGCCTCTGCCACCACAGGGGGCCAGGCGGCAGCAACCTGCCTTCCTGGCCTCCTCAGCACAGGCCTCTCCTTCATCATGCTGCCCCTTCCCTGGACAGCAGCAAGAGCAGCCTGTGACCTTCCCACGGCTGCCATCTTGCTCTGGAAACCCCGGCCTTACTGAGGTGCAGGGCCCTGCCTGTCCTATCAACCAGGGAGGCCTAGGTCCTTCGTGATCTCTTCTGTTTCCGTGATCTTTTTTTTCTTATTTCCCCCTCCCGTTCCAGCCTCCAGGAGCCCCTCAAGGACCGTTCTCCCTTGTTCTGCCTCATCAGGGCAGCCTGGTCCGTGCTGCCCCATCCTGGTCACCAGGCTCACTCCTCAGCTTCTCCTCAAGCTTAGCTCTTCAAAACCTGCTTCCTCTCATTTTCCCTCTTGTAGATCTTAGTGATTCAAGGGGGAAGATTAGTGGGGAAGCGTTGTCTTGTGTGACTGGCTACTTCAGCCCCCAGGGTTCGGAAGTGCTGTGCTGCCCACTGACAGAACTTCCTGCTCACAACTGATTGGCCCTAAGTTGACTAATCGAAGTTTTACTTGGGAACTTGGGGTGTAATATAAAGGTCCAGATGTCAAAATGGCCACACCCTTCCACGTGCCTGAAACTTTAACATAGAGACTAAGGCAGGAAGGTCTCAAATTCAAGGTAAGGCTGGGCTCCACAGTGAAGCAGTCCTGGTGCCGGTTTTTTTGTTTTTGTTTTTGTTTTTTTTTTAAAGATTTATTTATTTATTATATGTAAGTACACTGTAGCTGTTTTCAGACACCAGAAGAGGGTGTCAGATCTCTTTAGGGATGGTTGTGAGCCACCATGTGGGTGCTGGGATCCGAATTTATGACCTTTGGAAGAGCAGTCTGTGCTCTTACCTGCTGAGCCATCTCTCCAGCCCCCCTGGTGCCGTTTTATGTTTTCTCTCTCTCTCTCTCTCTTTCTTTCTTTCTTTCTTTCTTTCTTTCTTTCTTTCTTTCTTTCTTTCTTTTTTTGGGGGGGGGACAGGGTCTGAAGTACCCCAGGCTAGCCTTGAACTCACTCTGCAGCTGAGGATCACTTTGAGCTTCTGATCTTCCCGCCTCTGTTTCCCAGGCATTGGGATAACGGGTGGACCACCACTCCTGGATTGATAACAGGTAACAGGTATTGAAGCCAGGGCTTCATTCATGCTAGGCAAGCTATAGATTCCTTTCTTAGTCCTTTTGGCTTGGCTCCTTGGATTCCTGATTCTACATAAAGGGATGTGAGTGTTGCTAACCATGTGGGGAGCAGCACCTGGTTCTCTTGTCCCTTCTCCATCAACAGAATCCCTGTGTGAGGGACCACATCCCGAAATATGTCTCTCTAAGACACGCATTTGTGTTTGCGTTTCTGTGTCCTCTGATATCATATCGGTTGCTTTGTCCATTACTCTGACCAAATACTTGACAAGAGGCACCTTGAGTGGGGAAGGATTTATTCACCTCACACCTTGAGGAGATCCGGTCTGTCAGGATGGGTAATACATGGTGGCAGGAACTAGAGGCTGCTGGCCACACACCTTCTGTAGCCAGAAAGCACAAGAGGGACAGGAAGGGGGGTCAGGCTGCAAAACCCCAAGGCCCGCCTCCACTGACTCACTTCCTTCAGAAACGCTGCACTTCACAAAGCTCCCACAATCTTCTGAACAGCAGTGTTCACACAGAGCCTGTGTTTTCTCTCTCTGTGTGTCTGTCTCTGTCTCTTTCTATTTCTTTCTTTCTTTCTCTTTCTGAAGAAGGATAGATTGAAGGGAAGGAGGTAGAGGATGAAGAGGAGAAAGAGAAAGAAGAGGAGGAGAAGGAGGAGGGGAAGGAGGAGGAAGGGAGGAGAAGAAGAAGAAGAAGAAGAAGAAGAAGAAGAAGAAGAAGAAGAAGAAGAAGAAGAAGAAGAAGAAGAAGAAGAAGAAGAGAAGAGGAGGAGGAGGAGAAGGGGAAGGGGGAGGGGAAGGGGGAGGGGAAGGGGGAGGGGAAGGGGGAGGGGGAAGGGGGAGGGGAAGGGGGAGGGAAGGGGAGGGAAGGCCGGTGCTTTACAGGAGGGGGCTGGACCCCAACACCTTCGCACTCCCAAAGCTGATGTTATTGCTGACATTGGCTCCTTACTATAGACTCGGAAGCAGAGGGTGCCCTGGGGGCCCTCCCCTAGCTTTCCAAGCAGGAGTGTCTACAATGCCTCCCAGGGATCCTGGGACCTAGGTCATTGGGCCAGCCACACGGCAACAGAATCCCAACCCAAACTGCCACCCCCTGAGACCGACTCAGGTCTCTCCAGGACGTAATCGGTAGGTCAGTCTATTGGAACCTTCTGGACAGCAGAGGATGCTCTCTTTGGTCAACTCTGCACTTGACCAGTATGAGCTGGTGAACTTGGGAAACAAACTGGGAAGAAATCTGTGGCCTCCTCCACCCAGCGACCTATGGGAATCTAAGATGAGGGCCAACGAGGCCCTTCATTGGGAGCCTTCTAGAGCCCCGGAGGCCAGAGCAGGCCTCGTTGGTGAGCTCAGGTTCCCTCAGAGCTCTTAGGGTACTTAGTTACTGAGCTGCTATTGCCAATCTCACTGAAGTCGCTCCGTCTCCCTAGCTCTGCAGAACTGCGCGTGCATGGGGGTGTGTGGGAGGGGGGCAACCCCAGGGTCTCGCAGCTTCTCCATTTCCTGTGGCACTGAGCACCATCGGAGCCGACTCCAGGTGCCGAGCAGCCCCTCGGTCTGGTTTGTCTCACCAGCAGCCCTGCTCAAAGCGAGCAAGTCAGGAGAGCCAGAGAATGGCTTGTTAACTCCGGTCTGCTGCGGTTGCAGGCTGAGGAAGGAGCCGGGGGGCCCAGGCCTGGATCTGTGACAGCTCCTCTATGGTGGCTGAGAGAGACGGTTCCCAGTTGTGGTTCATTTTGCCATCCAGAGAAGTGGAGAGATCTGGAGTTCTGCATGAACACTCCCCAGGGTCCGAGGTTGCAAGGCGATTTGGAAGAATTTGCAAGCATTAGGCCATGCGTGACGCTGGAAGCCGGAGCCCGCTGAATCCGGCCCCCTCCCCCCACACCAGGACCACCAGTCTGTGTCCACATGGAGAGAAGGGAAGTAATGAGGAAGTGAAAAGGAGAAGGAAGAGGGTCTTGTCAGGGTGTCTCGGACGGAAACAGACTCAGTCGAATGGGGTTGGACATCGGAAATCAACAGAGTTAGGGTAATGTCACCGCCACCTCTGAGCCTTGGGGCAGAGCAGTTCCTGCTCAAATACCAGCTCCTCCTTCCCCTAAAGCTCACAATGTACCAGGGAGCCCCACAGGTGAGCGAGCCTCTGGCTCCTGGAAGGCAGAGACAGAAGTAATGGAAGAGACTGGGACAAGGTCCCACATCCTGCTCAAACTGGCCGGAAGTGCGGTTGTCACCTGTCACTGTATTTTTATGCTATCAATCTATTTCGTCCAATAGGATTGACACCTGCTGTGTCCTGCCTGTGATTCTTTGGGTGAAACTGGGTTTCTTTTTATGTAGTTATATTATTTTTTTATGGACACGTGTGTGTTTTGTTGGCATGTATGTGTGCATATCCTGTGAGTGTCTGGTGCCTGTGTGGGTCAGAGGGGGATGACTGACTGGAGTTAGAGGAGTGTGAACTGCTCTCTAGGTATATGTGGGAATCGAACCAAGATCCTCTGCAGGAGCAACAAGGGCTTTAAACTGCTGCATCTATTTTCTAGTCTGGAGTTGGGACTGGAGTTTGCTTGGAGACAGGGTCTCATATAGCCCAGGCTGGCTTCCAACTCACTATGTAGCCAAGGCTGACCCTCACTGACCTTACTTTGTGTGACACAGTTATTTGTTATTTGTTACATTTTCCTCTCTTTAAACTACACTCACAACTAACAATTTGGTTTCATGACCAACTTCCCAGCTCATAGCCTAGTTGTGAAAATCAGCAACCTCAGGGAAACACGGAGGAACCGGGACCCATGGTGAACGGAAGGCCTGGCTGAGGTCTATTTCCTTGCCTCCTCCTCTAGTGACTACAGGTCTCCAGACCTACAGCAGAGGAGTCTGATTTCTAAGGTGATCTACAGACAGAATAAGGCTTGATGTCTCACCTTGTTTGAATGTCACCCGCTGCAGTCCATGGCCCATAATATGCTAGGTAGACCAGTTAGCGACTAAGCCTCAGCATCAACCTATGTAAGCAAGGGAAGGGTACTCATTTCCTAGTCTTTGTTCTTGAGTGTGGCCTAGAGGTGGCACCTGGGCCCAGCGCTTCTATTAGCATTCATCTCAGTGAATAACTATGGGGTGGTCTAGTCTCTATTTCCGATGGACTTCAGGTAGACATTTTATTTATTTATTTATTTATTTATTTATTTATTTATTTATTTATTTTTAGAGAGACAGGGCTTCTCTGTGTAGCCTTGGCTGTCCTGGAACTCACTCTGTAGACCAGGCTGGCCTCGAACTCAGAAATCTGCCTGCCTCTGCCTCCCAAGTGCTGGGATTAAAGGCATGCGCGCCACCGCTGCCCAGTCAGGTAGACATTTCTAAGTGTTTTTGCACAGGACCTGATGCAATGAATGCAGACAGTCCTGCTGGAGACACAAAAGTGCACACTACAGAACAGTGGTTGATTATGAAGGACAATCGGGGTGGGGTGCATATTTTTTCTATTATTAATCTACAAATTTTTTAATTTAATTTTTAATTTTTTTTATTTATTTGGTCAGTGTGTATATGAGTTACTTTCCTATTGCTGTGATAAAAATACTACAACCAAAACCAGCTTGCAGTTCCAGAGAAGAGACTATCTCGGCGACAGGCAGAGATAGCTCCCCACCTCACAGTGAGAGCTGGAAGCTGGCTGGTCGCATTTCATCCCAATGCGGGGTTGAAAGATGAGAGACAGGAAGTGGAGCTGAGGCAAAGGTCACCTGATGATGCACTTCCTCTAGTGAGGCTGTGCCTTCTGAAGGTTCCATAATCCCCCCTCCCCCACCAAACAGCACCACCAACGGGGGTGGGGGGTGGGGGGTAGGAGAGGAACCCATGCTCAAACAATAAGCCTATGGGGACATGCTTCATTTGAACTATTGTGTGTGTGTGTGTGTGTGTGTGTGTGTGTGTGTGTGTTTGTGTGTGTGCAGATATGTGAAAACCAGAGGTCCATGGGTCCCTTCTTCTATTGCCTTCCATCTCTTTTTTTAATTTGGTCAGGCTATATTTTTTATTGGATATTTGATTTGATTTATTTTCATTTCAAATGTTATCCCCCTTTCCCGATTTCCCTCCCAGAAGCCCCCTATCCCATCCCCCCTCCTCCTGCTTCTATGAGGGTGTGCCCCCACCCACCCACCCTCCTGCCTCCCCACCCTCCCATTCCCCTACACTGGGGCGTGGAGCCTTCATGGGACCAAGGACCTTTTTTCCCATTGATGCCTGACAAGGCCATCCTCTGCTACATATGCAGCTGGAGCCATGGGTCCCTCCATGTGTACTTTTTGGTTGGTGGTTTAGTCCCTGGGAGCTCGGGGGGGGGGGGGGGGGGAGGGGAGGGGTCTGGTTGGATGATATTGTTGTTCTTCCTATGAGGTTGCAAACTCCTTCAGCTCCTTGGGTCCTTTCTCTAACTCCTCCATTGGGGATCCTGTGCTCAGTTCAATGGGTGACTGAGAGCACCCACCTCTGTTTTTTGTCAGGTTCTGGCAGAGCCTCTCAGGAGACAGCTATATCAGTTTCCTGCCAACTTGTACTTTTTGGCATCCACAATAGTGTCGGAGTTAGGTGACTGTATGCGGGATGAATCCCCAAGTGGGGCAGTCTCTGGATGGCCTTTCCTTCAGTCTCTGCTCCACATTGCTTCCATATTGCTCCTGGGAGTATTTTGTTCCCCCTTCTAAGAAGGACCGAAGCACCCACACGTTGGTCTTCCTTCTTCATGAGCTTCATGTGGTCTGTGGATTGTAGCTTGGGTATTCTGAGCTTTTGCCTTCCATCTTATGTTCTATTATATTTATGTGTTTGTGTCTTTGTTGAGGGGCATGCTCCCACCATGGTGCCTGTGTAGAGAGCAGAGAACAACTTGAAGCAGTCAGTTCTTGCCTTCTATAATGTGGATCCCGGGGCTCGAACTCAGGTTGTCAGGTTTGGTGGCGAGCTCCCTACCCATTGAGCCATCCCACCAGACCTCCATCTTATAGTTTGAGACAAGGTCTCTCACTGAAGCTCACCAGTTAAGCAGGGTGGGCTGGCCAGGTAGCCCCAGGCGGGCATCCTCCTGTCTCCACCTCCCCAGTGAAGGCCTTGCAGACGGACACTGCTTTTCCTGGCTTTTTCATGGGGGCTGTGATCTGACCTCAAGCTCTCGTCTGTGCCAACTGACCCACACCCCAGCCCTCATTTAAAAATTACTATTAAGCCAGGCAAGGGACGTGCATTCCCTGAATCCCAGCCCTCAGGAAGCAGAGGCAGGCAGATCTCTTGACCTCAGGCCAGCCTGGTCTACAGAGTGAGTTTCAGGACTGCAAGGGCTACACAGAGAAACCCCGTCTCAAAAAATAGATTATTAAGCATCTGCTTCACGTGATGCAGACACATCCTGCAACTATGAAGGCAGGACTCCAGGCTGGGTGCACACAGATAGGGACAGTTAAACGACGAAGCCGGGGAGAAGGCTGTGGCAGGATGCACCAGAGAACTAAGGCAAGCTTGGGAGGACGGGGTCAGGAAGACTTGCTAAGATGGCAGTGTCTGAGAAAAGTTGGGAAAGAGAGGAGGGGCGTGGTTCTGTGGGGAAGACAGTTCAGGCAGGGGGAACAGCTGCTGCAGAGTGTGCAAGGCCGTATATCCCTGGGGGCAGGGGCAGGGGCGGGGGCGGGGGCAGGACTGTCTGTCCTTAATGTCTCTAACTACAATGGACATTTATTTCTATCATATAAATAAAAGTACTTTATTACATGGAAAGGAAGGAAGAAAAAGAGGGGAAGGGAGGGGAAAGGAGAGGGAGGAGGGAGGAGAGGAGGATGGGGGAGGAGGAAGAGAGGGAGGGGGAAATGCCTCTTTCCCATCCCCACTCAGGACACAGCATCTAGTCAAGGCTGACTTCCCACTGAATCCCCTCAAGCATCTCAGGGTGGGGAAGACCACCGGTTCCTTCAGCCTTTCCCACCACCATTGACCGCAGACTGACACCACGAGGAAACCACGCTGACCACCTCCTGAGGGTACTGAGGCGACACCAGAAGTCGCCTATAAAATTAGACGTGCCAACGGGGAGATGTTTACCTATTAACTCCCCTTGGAGGGGAGAACTAACTTCCCAATTACTGGTAATGCGAAACACTAGTGGGAAGTCCGAGATGACAGTCTCTTTACAACAGCCGTGGGGCCACTTCCCACCGACCCTGAGCATTAACTGAGCGGGGGCGGCTCAGTTGCCTGCTCTCTCCCGAGTCCTTAATAGCATAAAATAAAAAAGATTTTAGCTAAGATTTCATTCGGCGAGTCAATAGGCAAAGCACATGAGGCATCGCGGGCGCCCGGCTTCAAGCTAATGGAGATGGTGATTCTCTGAAGAGACCATCGATGCGGAGCTGTGTCCAACAGAAGGCTAAGTACAGAGGAATCTGTCTCCGCAGGCTCTCTGACATAACCTGGTACCTGCCAGTCAGACCTTCACCAAGGGAGGGATAGCTAGGTGTAGGGACAAAAGCCCAAACCCTTGACATGACAGGCTTCCAGAAGGTTCTGGGCCTCCCTGTTTTCTCACCAACTCACAAGATGTTGTATGATGTATGTGTTCATGTGTGTGTATGTGTGCACATGCGTGTGTATGTGTGTATCTGTGTGTGTGTGTGTGTGTGTGTGTAACTACAGGCACATAGCACCGTACTAGCCTTGCGTGTAGGTGCTAGAGATCTGAACTCTGGCCCTCGGGCTTGTGTGGCATAGTCCTTCACTGACGGAGACATTTCCTTGTTCCCACATAAGTCCCCAGTTGGCTCCTCTGGGAGCTCTGGCTGTCACCTCAGGCCTTTGCACTTTGGTGGCTCCTTGCTGGCATGGTTCCTCCCTGACCCAGATTATAACTCTCATGGGAGTGGGCGTGGCGTGGCTCGTCAAAAACAGCTTTAGCAGGGAGGGCAAACCACACAGTATCTGTCACTCGCTCCCAGGATCCTTCACACCCCTATTGTAATAGGGGACAATGTCTGCTGTACCTCTGCTTCTCCTGTGTAGCCGGTGATGGCAACGTACCAGTTACTCTCAGCCTCTCGGCCTCTTGGCTGTAGCTGGGGCCAGGTGGTCTAGTCAGGAATTTGTCCTCTGGGTGCAAAGGATTATTGGAGAAACCACAGGGTTCCAGAGGGCTTCTGTGCTGTCAACAGCGGGGCTTCTCTGTCAGCGTTGACAGCCGTCAAGTGGATGCGGCCTCTGGGTGACGGCACAGCAGATGACCAGCTGAGTGAACTTCAGTGTCTGCAGAGCTATTTGAGAAGGGCCAGCTGGGGTCTGTGCTTCAGAGTGGCTTCTCCCTGTGGGGAGGGCTGCCTCGCAGTCTAAGTTGACCGGTTCAACACAGCGGTGGCCACAGTGTCACTGAGGTCACTATCACTTCAGCTTCAAGCTGGGAAGCCCAGCCCCTCCGTCACAACAGCCGCAC
This sequence comes from Apodemus sylvaticus, assembly GCF_947179515.1. Lineage (NCBI taxonomy): Eukaryota > Metazoa > Chordata > Mammalia > Rodentia > Muridae > Apodemus > Apodemus sylvaticus. Next base: position 151,108,405 of record NC_067476.1, on the reverse strand, counting down.
CTTGGGGACTTGGGAGCCACAGCAGGTGGAGGCAGCTGGTGCAGAGAAGACCACTGAGTCTCCTCAGAACTTGAGGGGATGACACCCTGAACCCCAAGGAATCATATCCCAGGTATGAACCCTGAATGCCCCTGGTCCCCAGTCCAGGCCATTTCCTGCCACTGGTTCACAAGAGCAAACGGACGGGTTCTGAATTCTTTCGCCAACCTTGGGTGCCAGTAGCCCAATCCCCTTTTTCTCATGGTTCAGCAACAGACTTTATTGAACTCCTCCTGTGAGCCAAACTCCTGGGCATCGAGGACACCGCGGGGCCCAGGCTGCCTTGAACCTGTTCCAGCACACTCACGCACTGGCACAACCAGCCGGCAACAGATGCCCAGTGAAGGAACGAAGGAACTTGGTTTTGTCAGGAACCATGAGCACCGTGAAGACAGCCTGGCAGCTGACAGGGGACAGTGTAGCAGAAGGCTGTGAACAGCTCTGTGCTCTCGATGGGCACGCATGCGCCTGCCCAAGAGCTATCTGGATTCAAGAATCACACACACACACACACACACACACACACACACACCAGTTAATTTTAAATATGCCTTGTCTAGCTCAAAGGTTGGGCAGTTCTAATCCCCCCGCACCCCGCCCCTCACCCCCCCCATCCCCACCCTCCCCACCCCCCATCTCTGGCTAACACACATTTCCCTCCAGTATTTCTGGCTCAACACCTAGCTCGAGGCTCCGTGTGGAATGGTCTGTGGGGAGCAGGTGGGACTTCGTGGTCCATGGTCCGCAGGGCTGGGTTCCAGCACACCAAGGCTTGGGGTACCCCAACCCCAGGATTCCAGATGTCTGCACTGTTAGAATGCCGGTTCTCTGCCCTGGCTCTCCTACGCATTCTCTGTCAAGCCCCAGGCCTTCCGTTCATCTTGGGTCCCTGTGTAAACTGCCTCTAGGCTGCTGATTTTTATTACCAGGCTAGCAGCTGGGAGGCTGGTTGTGAAACCAAAACTGTCGGTGTGTGGGCATCATTTTAAAAGGGGGGGGGGAGGATGTAACAAATAGGAAATAACTGCGTGTCACGCAAAGTAAGGTCGGCACTTGACTCGGAGACTCGCGCGTGCGTGTGTGCACACACAAACACTGCGTCACTAGGTCACCTCTCCGGGCCTTCCCATTGAACTGGCTCTGCTTCCATCACCATCACCCTCAGGACCAGACAGGGTAACAGCATACGCGGAGCACAGTGGAAATTGGAGCAGGGAGTGTGTTCCACACAGACATCGCCTACGGTTTTTATTATTCCCAGTATGCAGAAACCACATTAAGGCTGAGTTTACAAAGCTGGAGCACAGCGAGGCAGCTTGGTATTTCCTGGGGATCTGTCTCCACACTCCCAGCCACCCTGGCAGGAAACAGTCCCCCCACCCCACCTCGCTCCACCTGGGGAGAGTGGCTCCCCTGGTGTTCTAATATAGCCATTCTCTCCGTCATCCCTGTCACTCACCAAATGTCCATTTCCTGAGTGCCTGTGATGGCCCTGACACCAGCTGATGTAGAGACTTGGCCATATTTGAAGCACTGGGGTGGGGGAGGGGTAGGTGTGAAGGTAAACCTGTGGCAGCTTCCGGTGGTGATGGGGCTTGAGACAAGGTGATGGAGGGGAGAGGGGCAGGAAAAGGGGATGGTAAGGACAGAGTGGTCACTTCAGAAGTGACAACCAGCCTGAGACCTGAGTGACCAGAAGGAATCAGAGGGAGAGGGCCCAGCCAGTGCAAAGGCCCTGTGGCAGGCACCCCTCGTTCCTTCCCCAGGCTTTGTACCGGCCTCACCCACCCTCCAACCTTCACGACATGATAGTGAGTTTTGTGGTGAGAGAATCCAATTCCCTAGCTCTTTCTTCATCTGTGCCCTCTGAGACACCTGTCATCCGGCTAATCCTCTCAATGGCCTGTTTTTATCCCCATTTTACGGATGCAGAAATGGAAGCTCAGAGGCGGGTGTGTGTCACCCAGGATCAGATGGCTTCTATGGTGCTAGAGCCAGGAGTTGATCTACACTGTGATTCAGACATCCAGAATGGGGTGTAGCAGGCTTCAGCCGGTAACAGCTGTTTCACGCCCCTTCTCTCCGTTGCCTGTTCTGAGCACCCTGCTGTGGCTGCCAGGCCTGGACCACAAGAACCTCAAAACTGCACTCCAGGACAGTGTCCATTCACTTGCGTCATCTACAGTTCCCGGCCATGTGCCAGGCCCACGTCAGGCACCAAGCTTCAGCAGCGAGCGCGTCCGCCCCTTGGGGCTGGCATGGCCAGAAAAGCCACAGTCAACACTGGGCTTGCTGGGATCCCGCACCGGGCAGAGGGCGAGATGGGAGGCAGGGTCGGGAAGCAGTCAGTGACGTCATCCTCAAGACTGACTCCGCCCCACCCTCTAAGGGTCAGCTCAGGGGGAAGCCGGGTCGCCTGCCTGATGAGCGCCCTCGCCTGCCTGATGAGCGCCCTCGCCTGGCTTCCCACCGTGTTCATGTTTTGCTCCCTCTAAGTTTCAGGCCTCTGCTCTGTCACCCAGGTCAAAATCCCAAACCCACGCAGCATCCACGCCCGGCTCATGCAGAACCCACATCCACACCTGGCTTTCTGCCTGCAGGCTCGCTGCACACACCGGACCTGGCTGTCCCGGCCTCCCTTTTGGGGGCATCAGCCCTCATGTACTTCAGTCTCTTCGTTCTCTGCCACGGCGTGTCAACTGGACATAGTAGCTGCTGCATGAATGTTCGTGTGTGTGAGCATATGTATGTACATGTACACACACACACACACACACTGTTAAAGAGCTTACCAAAGGGAAATTCTTTAAATGAGGAGCCAGTGAGCTTGCCCCATGAGCAAAGACGTTTGCTGGCAAGCCTGATGACCTGAGTTCGGTGCCAGGATCTGCACTGCACGGTAGGAGGGGGCTGATTTCTACAAGCTGTCCTGTGATGTCCACACACACTTGTGCATGCAGATAGGTAGGTAGGTAAGTAGATAGACAGACAAACAAGCAGACAGACAGACAGACAGATAGACAGACAGGCAGACAGGCAGGCAGGCAAACAAGCAGGCAGACAGGCAGACAGACAGACAGACGGACGGACGGACAGACGAACGGACAGACAGACAGATGGACAGGTTTTAAATACTTCCCGAGGCCCTCTGGTGCAGAGGGTCAGGCGCGTATGTCTGCTCTCCTGGTCCCTCCCCAGACCATTCCCTTTCTTGTCCTTGGCTGTTTTGGATAAATGTTTCTATCCCAGCCTGGAATTATTTTTGCAGCATGAGAGAGTAAACAACGAGTTATAAAGGAGCCATGCCCAGCTCTGCCTCAGGACTCTCCTGCCTCAGGACTCTCCTGCCTCCCCCCCAACTCCCGACTGTTCTCCCTGTTAGAAGCCCAGACCTTCTGCAGCCCCGTTCCTTCCTCACAGGCTGCAGTTCAGGGAAGGAGAGATGGGGGTGGGGTGGGCCTCTCCATCCAAGGCACATCTGCCCAAAAGCAGAGAGAAGGGAGCGTGTGTCTCAGACCTTCCCTCCTCTCTCCCTCTGTTTCCTCTCAAGCCCAGCAGGGTCTTCCTACAAAGCAGTCCAGGCCCCTTCCTGACAGGGCTTCCCCAAACTCCTTGCTGGTGCCCCTCTGGTCTCCACCTCTCCTCTGAGGAACTCTCCTCCCCCCCCCCTCCCCAGAGATCCTCTCAGGATCTCCATCCTGGGGAAAGGTCTGTCCTAGCAGCTAAGACAAAGACCTTACCTCCGAGTTAGTCAGATCTCCGCAGTGGACACACCCAAGTTAGCTCCTGTGGGCTGACAAGTGTGCCCCACTTTACAGCCATAAAGACTAAAGCTATATGAAGGTCTGGTCAGACTAAAGCTATATGAAGGTCTGGTCAGACTAAAGCTATATGAAGGTCTGGTCAGACTAAAGCTATATGAAGGTCTGGTCAGACTAAAGCTATATGAAGGTCTGGTCGCTCACAGCCAAAGTGTGATGGGACAAACCTAGGTTGCATAGTGTGTGTACCGGGAGGTTACACCTATGTCAGAAACTAATGTCAGCGGTTTCAACTCCAGAAAGGACAGCAGGAGAGCATACATTGCTCCGGTGCTGAACAACCCTTGGAAGTCGGTACTTTTTAGGGATTTCTTTGGTTTTGTTTGTTTTGTTGGTTTTCAAAACAGGGTTTCTCCGTGTAGCCCTCGCTGTCTTGGAACTCACTCTGTAGACCAGGCTGGCCTTGAACTTAGCGATCCGCCTGCCTCTGCCTCCGGAGTGCTGGGATTAAAGGCGTGTGCCACCACCGCTCAGCCCCTTGTAAGATGTATTTTTTTCTTCTTCTTCTTTTGTATATTTTCCTTGGTTTCTAGTAAGTGCCCTGTTCCCTTTTAAGGAAAAGCTGAAAATAAGAAACACAAAGGTGCACTTCCGCCCTCTGCTGCTCACACGATAGAACTGCAGTGCAGCGCTTGCCTGGTGTGTAGTGGCGAACAGAGGCAGGGGAGCAGGTTTTCCTTCAGTCAGAAGCAGACTACAAGAAGGACCACGTACAGATCTTCACCCCCAAATATTTCATATTAACCTTAGTCTCTTCACACTCTATTGAATCCCCTAAGTAGATACCCCAAAAACGCCACTCCCAGCTTAGGGGCCAGGAGATACCTGGGTAAAGCCGGGTCAACGTGGCTCTTTGTGGCTGCGGGTCTTCAGATATGCCACTTACCTGTTTTGTGCCTTGGGTTCTCCATCATACAAGACAACATTAGGCAGGGGTTCTCCTCTGAGCTCCAGTAACGTTTTGGGGAGTGTTCTTTATTCTGTGTGCCTGTCATGGGCAAATCTCACCTCAACCCCAGCCTCTACCTGCTAAGGACCAGCCCACACATCAGCCACGACAACACAGAAGGTCCTCAGAATTGACAAGCAGCCCTGAGAGTGTGGTCGTATTGTCCTGGTTGAGAAATTGATGTTTAAGAAACTGTTGGGATGATCTACTCTGACCCCAACACAAGGGGTCACAGGGACCCTGGACTGACTAGTTTTTTGTTTGCTTTTGTTTTTGTTTTTGTTTTTGTTTTTCCGAGATAGGGTTTCTCTGTGTAACCCTGGCTGTCCTGGAACTCACTCTGTAGACCAGGCTGGCCTCGAACTCAGAAATCCACCTGCCTCTGCCTCCCAAGTGCTGAGATTAAAGGCGTGCACCACCAGGCCCGGCAGACTGACTAGTTTTATGTCAACTTGACACAAACTGAAGTCAAAAGGAAATTCCTCCATAAGAGCAGGCTGTACGCAAGCCTGTGGGGCAGCGGCTCTCAGTCTCCCTAATGCTCCTCATACTGTGGTGACCTCCAACCATAAAATTATTTTCAATGATACTTCATAATTGTAATTTTGCTGCTATCATGAATTGTAACATAAATATCTATGTTTTCTGATGGTCTTAGGTGACCCACATGAAAGGGTCATGAAACCCAAAAGGGGTTGCAACCTATAGGTTGAGAACAGTTGCTTTAGGGCATTTTCTTAATCGGCGATTGATGGGGAAGGGCTCAGCCTATTGTTTGGAGGATGGGAGATCCTGTGGCCTGGTGGCCCTGGGTTCTATAAGAAAGTGGATCGAGCAAGCCCTAAGGAACAAGCCAGCAAGCAACACCCCTGTGTGGACTCTGCATCAGCCCCTGTTTCCAGGTCTCTGCCCTGCCTGAGTTCCTGCCCTCGCTGCTTTTAATGATGAACTGTGAGTGAAATAATTCCTCTCCTCCCCAAGTTGCTCTTGGCCACGGTGTTTCCTCAGATCAATGAGAACCCTAACTAGGACAGATCCAGAGTTACTTCCTCCTACCTGCACCCCACCCCAGGCCACCACTGCCTTCACAGAAGCCCCCCATAAGCATTCCTCCTGCTACAGGGCCCCACCTTGAGGGATCTCCCGGGAACTCCTTTCACTGGTCTGCTGAGTGTTGTGCTTGGCGCTGTCTCTGGCCGCCCCAGGCGGGGACCAGTCTTCAATTAACATAGAAAAACAGGAACAGAAAGGGTCATAGGCATTGTGGAAGAGGAAAAGCAGTGAGGAGATTGTGGTATGCTGGAGAGGGGGTGCATGGGGAGACCTCAGCAGAGTACCATCTCACACACACACACACACACACACACACAAAGGGGACAGAGACAGCTAGGAAAACCAACACTTGCTCCACTCCCTGGCCTCTGGGCTTCCCACATTGGTGCTTAGAAAAGGAGAGGGCACAGATAAGTCTCCTGGGCCTCGCAGGCAGGCACAGGGCACAGAGAGAGGATCTGGGGTCCTGCTACAGTCTGACCTCTTGGGGAGAAAGAGTTTCCTGGGTTTGTTTATTTGTTTTAAGATTTATTTATTTTTACGCATGTGAGTACACTGCAGCTGTAGTCAGACACACCAGAAGAGGGCATCAGATCCCATTACAGATGGTTATGAGCCACCATGTGGTTGCTGGGAATTGAACTCAGGACCTCTGGAAGAACAGTCATTGTTCTTAACTGCTGAGCCCTCTCTCTAGCCTGAGAAAGAATTTTCTATCACCAAAGCCTAGAGCTTAGGAACCAGAGGTTAGGACAGTGGGTGTGTCACCTGATGTCTAAGGTGGGGAGGGTGACCTTCAGGTACCAAGATCGTCTCTACTGAGACCAGGCATGGTGATAAAATCCTCATGTCCTGTCTTGGAGTCGCCTCAAATGTGCAAGGTCCTGGGTTCAATACCCAGGACTGCAACCAAGCAATCAATCAATAACAATATAGTAAAATAAATGAATAGGGGCTGGAAGATGGCTTGGTTGGTAAAGTTTGCTTCAGAAGTCTGAGGGCCCAAGTTCATTCCCGGAGCCTATGTAGAAAGTGAGCTTAAAATTCTACTCTGGGGAGGCGGAGAATGTAGGATACCAGTCTGGCCCAAGTAATGGGTTCCAAGCCAATGAGAGATCCTGTCTCAGAGGTAGTAGACAGCGTTCTGAGTATGATGCCCAGGTGTTCCCCTGGCCTCCACACACATGCACATGCATGTATACATGCATGCACACATGTGTATACACACATGTACATACATGTATACATGCATGCACACACATACACATGTACACCCACATGTATACATGCATGTACACACATGCACGCACATATACACACATGCATACACACATAGACACACACACACACAGAGTTCCTGATAACGCTGTGCCACCACAGGCTGTAGCTGTCCAGTTGTTCCTCTGGAGGGTGATTTAGAGCACCTACTGTGTGCCTAGTTGATGACTACCTACTATGTGCCCGGTTCTCCTCTTGGTGACAGAAAAATCAATGCTGTGGACACAGCAGCTGTGGGGGTGCAGAGCAATGGCGTCTCATCCCTTGCTGGTAGGACGGTGACACAAAGCCACTCCTCCGGCTCCTCTGAGGAACAGCGAACACTCTCTCAGCAGAACTTTCTTAGCTTAAGTGCACACTTGACTTGGCGAATCCTCAATGCCCCCTCCGGGTGTGCAGGCCAGGAATAACTCCCCTGGGCCTACTCAATGAGCAATCCTGGCTTGTTTAGCGTTACCTTGAACTGGAACTGCTGCCACCACAGTGCTGTCACCACAATGTCCCTCAGCTGGTGTCCTGGCTGGTTTTGTGTCAACCTGACACAGGTTGGAGTTATCACAGAGAAAGGAGCTTCAAGTGAAGAAATGCCTCCATGAGATCCAGCTGTGGGGCATTTTCTCAATTAGGGATCAAGAGGTAGGGCCCCTTGTGGGTGGTGCCATCCCTGGGCTGGTAGTCTTGGGTTCTATAAGAGAGCAGGCTGAGCAAGCCAGGGGAAGCAAGCCAGTAAGGAACATCCCTCCATGGCCTCTGCATCAGTTCCTGCTTCCTGACCTGCTTGAGTTCCAGTCCTGACTTCCTTTAGTGATGGACAGTAGTGTGGAAGTGTAAGCGGAATAAACCCTTTCCTCCCCAACTTGCTTCTTAGTCATGATGTTTGTGCAGGAATAGAAACCCTAAGACAGCTGGAGAAAGGGAGTCCTGCAGTCCTACATCCTGGGAGGGGCCTGTGACTCAGCAATAAAGGGGAACCTGGGGTCAGGCTGGGCTGGGCAGGACTGCAGCTCACGGGGCTCTGCTAGGTGCAGGAAGGAAGTGCCAAAAGTCCACAGACTGTGTGGTCCATTTCTACAACCTTCTAGAAAAAGCAAAACCCGAGGGAGACCAGAACAAGTCCCCTGGAGAGGGGAAGAGATGGGGCAGGGAAGGGGTTGGGGCGTTGTGCTAAGAGATGCTATTTCTATTCATTACTACGTTGTGTGTGTGTGTGTGTGTGTGTGTGTGCCGCGCGCGCGCGCGCGCACGCGCGCACAAGCACCACAGTGCATGCGTGGAAGTCAGAGGATTGAACTCGGGTCAGAGCTTGGCAGCAAGCGCCCTTCCAGAGCCATCGGCTGGCCCACGATTCCCACATGCTGTATTTTCTCTACGCTTGCGTGTGGGTACAGCACGGAGCTCCGAAGCTCACCTCAGGAAGGTAGCTCCTTGTGTTTTAATCTCAGTGACTTCTGGGGTGTTCTCCTTCTCTCTCTCTTTTCCCCCCTGTGGTTCTTACTCCAGGAAAACGAACTCCAGCTCCCCATGACCTCTGAGAAACCCCTGTGAGTCTCACTAGCTCAGTCCCGTGCATCCCTGTCCTGGGTCCCTTGTGTGGCTGAGGGTCTGGGAAGCATTCAGAAGATAAGCAAGGCTGAGAGACTGGATCTAGGTGGTGTGAGGACTCCCTCCCTCACCAATGACTGCTGCTTAGAAAGCCGGTTCACGGGTGCCTGGTGCTCCCTCTTGTGTCCATGTGGTGTAATAACATCTCTGGTGTTTCAGATCAGAACTAAGGAACCATGAAACTTCTACTTGCCAAGCAATGTCCTCAGGAATCTAAACCCTGCACCTCGGTTCTTACATCATGCTTTTCTTCAGAAAAAAAATAAAACCACTGTAGATTAAAAATAAAACCCATGCATGCAGAGACATACATGGGAAAGTCATCTCTCTCTCCTATATCTCTAAGGCATGAATGGTGTCCCCTCGAGTCGGACAGCCCACAACCTGCCCAACCTTGCAGCATGGTCTGGTGAGTGTGTGTGCGTGTGCGTGTGCATGTGTCTGTGTGTGTGTGTCTCTCTGTGTGTGTGTGTGTGTGTGTGTGTGTGTGTGTTAGGACCATGCTACCAATGAAGTTCTTTGTTGAAGTTGTTTCCTGCATGCAATAAAGACTTCAGCCCACTAGATAGAGGACATTTGCCTTCACCCTCAGAACAGAGGTTTTCAGAGGATTTCAAGAGCTATCCCTGGTTCCACTGTCACTGCCTCTGACCTTGTCCCTCCTAAGTCAGCCTCATGTGGATAGTGGAAGGCTCACTGGCCAGCGGGTGATGTCCCCAGAGGTCAGCTGCACAGTTGGTCCTTTACTGCATAGTTCACAAAGGCTTTTGGGGTTGCTGCATTGTGTGAGCCGGGGAATGATGAGGAAGGGCAGGTGTTTCCCGTGCCGGGTCAGTGCAGGCAGGAGAGGACAGCCGCCCGCAGCACCAGCCGGACAGAGACTGCGAGGGACTCACGTCCATGCACATGGGGATGGGGAAGTGGAGGCACCAAAATGTATGAATGGCGCATCTTCCTGCTTCCCATTTGGTGGAAACCCAAAGGCCAAGGAACGCTCACTGGGCAGCCAAGGAAGGGAGGAAAGAAGGAAGGAAGATGGGTGGATGGATGATGGATGGATGAATGCAGGTGTGGTTGGATAGATGGATAGAAGAGTAGATGGATAGAGGGAGGAAGAGGGAGAGAGGGAGGAAGGGACAGATGGACAGAGGGACAGATGGATGGATGGCTTCAAGAGCCTTAGCTCAGCGCCACCCTGTAGTAGTTGGAAACTTTGGGGTCTGCTGTGGCCAAAGCATTCAGGATGCTACATGTTTCCTGCCACCCTCACCTCCAGCTCAAAGGAGCAGAGACATTGCTACTCTTTATTAAAGCCAAGGATGAGGGGACTGTGCCCCTTCACAGATCAGCATCTGTGGCATAGGTGTGGGGGACACTCACTGAGGATGTTGGGGATGGGGTCCCACATCGAAACTGTCAAGTGCTTGCTTATTCACAGGTCTGTACTGCCAGCGCCCTCTCCACACGTTTGTTTTCTTATGGACGAGCTATTCGGCACTGCGGTGACTTGAATATGTTTGGCCCAGGGAGTAGCACTTGGTATTTGGTAGTGTGGCCTTGTTGGAATAAGTGTGTCACTGTGGGAGTGGTCTTTAAGACCCTCATCCTAGCTGCCTGAAAGCCAGTCTTCTTCTGTTTGCCTTCAGAACAAGATGTAGAACTCTCAGCTCCTCCTGCACCATGCCTGCCTGGAGGCTGCCATGCTGCCGCCTTGATGATCCTGCACTGAACCTTTGAACCTGTAAGCCAGCCCCAATTAAATGTCCTTATGAGAGCTGCTTTGGTCATGGTGTCTGTTCACAGCAGTTAAACCCTAAGACAGGCACCGTGAAGGACAGTTGGTAGACCTTTCTGTGTGCCTGCTCGCCATGCCTGAGGCACTAGGGGCTAAGCAGCCCCCCCCCTCACTGTCCTGTAATGGTTTCCAATGTTCCTTGATCACTCTGGGACAACTCCACTTGAGCCGCAAAGACCACTGTCACCACAGTTCCTGCTGAAGCCACAAGTCCTGTGTCTGGAGACCTCCCTCCAGTCCTGACTGCTCCAGGCAAATCTTGCAGGTTTTGAACAACTCTGCTCACTGTAGAAGAGTCTCGGTGGATTCCAGATGAACCTGCTCACCCTGTAGCTGGCCTCACTCAGGATGGCCATGTCAAATCTCCCTAGAGACTCAACAAAAAAGCCTATGATTGGTTCAGTGTGGCGCTATAGTCTTAGACAGGGATTCTATTTCTGCAATGAACCACCATGACAAAAGAAACCTGGGGAAAAAAAGGTTTTATTTGGCTTACACTTCTACATCACTGTCCATCACCCAAGGAAGCCATGGCAGGAGCTTAAGTCAGGGACCTGGAGGCAGGAACTGAAGGCGATGTCTTGGGGGACACTGCTTCCTGCCTCTCTCCTCGTGGCTTGCTGAGCCTTCTCTCTTATATGACCCAAGATCACCTGCCCAGTAATGGCACTACCCATGTGGGCTGGCCCCTCTCATGTCAATCATCAATCACAACCACATCCCACAGACTTGCCTACAGGCCAATCTTACGGAAGCATTTTCTCTTCCCAGATATGTCTAGGTTTGTTGATAAACTAAGCAAACAAGAAACCCAAGTAGGCCAGCAGTGGGTGGCACATCTATTCATCGGGTAGAAGGGAAGCCATGGGCAAGCAAAGCTGTGATTGGTGGCTTTCAAACCCTGCTAGATTCCCTTTCTGGCCGTGTTTCTCAGTCTCCTTGGACCAGGAAGCTTCATGGTCTACCTTCCTCGTGTTGCAGCATCAGCCCCATAAAGGCTTCTCCCAAGAGGCCATTTAGCTATTTTTGGTATTTACCATCAACGGGGAGGTCTGAACTCAGTGCTGGAGAATGAATCAAAACTCAGGGTTTCTGGTTCTCTCAGGAAACTGCTAAGAGGTCCAAAGAGTGAGGGAGAAACTACAAGGACCAAGGACAAACCGTGGCAGAAGTATCCAGAAGGTTAGAGTCTGTGGCCAACCAGAGGCTTTGGAGGGACGTAGCTGTGGAGATCTGAGGAGGGAGCTACAACCCCCATTGCTACAGAAATAAAGGGCACCAGTGGCTAAGAGCTAAGGCTCAAGGGCTGCTGCTCTAATGGCCCAGTGTTTATGCTCCAGGCCCAGAGCCCGTAAATGTCTGGATTTGAAAGCTCAGAGCTACCGAGTCTCTGGCTCTTAAGATACAAACTCCTGTTTTGAAAGTTCACCTCCCAAAACAGGGCCAGGGCTGTTAATGCTAAGAGAGCCACAGGCGTGGCAGGTCACATACATAATCTTAGCGCTTGGAGGGCTGAGGCAGGAGAATTGCCAAGTAGTTCCAGAGTAGTCTGGCCTATAGAAAAAAAGGTCTTGTCTGGCAGGGAGGGAGGGGGTTGAGAGGAAGGGAGAGAGGTTTAGCCTGGCCACAGTTTCTATCCAGATAGAAAAAAAATCTGGTTATGTAAAGCCAACACATGCTCAGAAAATTCTAAGTGTTAGAGACAGGAGCTGTGTAGCCTCTGCAGCACAATGGTTTACTGACAGGACTGGGTCAAAGACGTGTGTTTCTTCCAGAGACTGGTTCTGAACTTCTAGAAGCAGTTGGCTCTGGGTCAGCCAACGGTCCCGGTAGACTACTACCCCAAAATGTGACAAACCCAAGCAGATGTCAGAACATGGACTGCCTGGGACCTACAGGCAGATTTGAGAGTGGCTAGCCAGAGGACAAGCAACCCCTAACTCTTAGGAAGAATGTTTGCATCTTTCTGACTCTGCTCTTTCCATATGTAGAACTCAGGGCTCTGTGAACGATCTCATTACCAAGGAACAGCACAATGATCAGGAGTGGTCACTCCTGTGGAACCTCAGTGCCCAGTGTCGGGGAGTTTGAAGTACCGCTCAGAGCCTAAGACACTAGTGAAGGCAGTACGGGCCCAATGTGATTGGGTTTGACCATCAAGTGTTATCCTGTTTATTTAATCTCAATGGGGGGTCTACCCCACCTCTTATCCTTCAGTTCCCAGATAAAAGACACTCAACCTTTATATTTATAATAAGCCTTAATCATCAGTAGAGCTGGGCAGATATCTACCCTCTAAGCTATTAGAATCTACTTTGCCATCAATAACCCTGAATTATAATTTGCCACATTCCATCTGAACAGCAATTGGCCAGCCCTCAAGGCTGTTTCCATGGCTCACCTAACCCAGTGTCTTCCCTGTCCATATCACTTTCCCTCTCTTCATGGTCTCTTCAGAGCCCAAGGCCTAGAACCCAAACTGCCTGCTATTGACTGTAGGCATATTTATTCACCGATCAGGGATAACTTGGGAGCAGGCAGGGGTAGGAGGGTGGGGGGCAAGGTCACGTAGCATCACTTGTGTATGTGCAGACGCTCTCATCCTGGGGGTCAACCAGGACCTGGGGCCAGCATTTAGCATCACAATACACAGCAAAGGACTAGACCTCGACAACCAAGGAAGGCAGAGCAACATGGTCTGTGCCCAGCTGGATCTCAGCATTGTTGCCAAGTTATCCCCCTTCCCAGACGTTGACATCTGATTGACAGATGGAGCCAGAGAATGTTTTTTGGATCATATCTCAGTAACCACCAGCCCAGACAGTCAAACCCAGAGGTTTAGGGTGGCATCTGGCCCATAAGTCTGGAAGAACTTAGCAATGTCACAGAGCTGAACTCAGAGGAGATGCTGGCATGGAGAAAGAGGAGAAGCACAGAGGCAGGTGAGGAAAAAAATGAAAACCTTTTCACTTCTACTGGCAAGCTCAGTCTTTGCCAGGAAAACCGGAATGTTGACTCGGTGCACGTGCAGCTCAAGTTTCTACACACGCAGAAGACATAGCTAAATGGCAAGAGAAATCACAGACTCTGCTCTTGATCTTGGCCACGACACGGTGTTTCTGAACTCAGCCTCTTGGGACACAGGGCATGGCGGGGAGCACCTTTAATCCCAGCTGTCGGGAGACAGAGGCAGATGGAGCTCTGTGAGTTTGAAACCAGATTTGTCTATACAGTCAGTTGTAGGTCAGCCAGGGCTACTGTGACACTTCTGTTTATCTTTGTGGTTTTGGTTTTGGTTTTGTCTCGCTATGTCTCTCTGACTGTCCTGGAACTCACTGTGTAGACCAAGCTGACCTAGAACTCACAGAGCTCCATCTTCCCCGGCCTCCCCAGTGCTGAGATTACACGTGTGCGCTGCCGCGCCGTCTCTCCCAGTGCTGAGATTACACGTGTGCGCTGCCGCGCCGTCTCTCCCAGTGCTGAGATTACACGTGTGCGCTGCCGCGCCGTCTCTCCCAGTGCTGAGATTACACGTGTGCGCTGCCGCGCTGTCTCCCCCAGTGCTGAGATTACACGTGTGCGCTGCCACGCCGTCTCCCCCAGTGCTGAGATTCCACGTGTGCGCTGCCACGCCGTCTCTCCCAGTGCTGAGATTCCACGTGTGCACTGCCACGCCGTCTCTCCTGCCTTCCTTTCTAACTGGCTCAAGTTTTCATCACAGACAAAGGGAACAGTGAGAAGACACCAAACGTTCTCTGTAACATGTGAGGCAAGGGCAGTTCTTAGTCTTTTAATTTTAGAGTTTTCAGTGTCTCCAAAAGTGTTAAAGAAATAAAAAAGATTTGGGGACTGGAGAGACTCTGGCTGCTCTTACAGAGAATGTGGGTTCAGGTCCCAGCACCCACGTGGCAGCTCACAGCCTCCTGCAACTCCAGTTCCACAGAAGCTAATGCATCTCTGGCTTCCAGAGAATCAATCTCTCTCTCTCTCTGTCTCTCTCTCTCTGTCTGTCTGTCTGTCTGTCTCTCTCTCTTTCTCTGTGTCTCTCTCACGCACACACACACACACACACACAAGCGCTCTCCCACACACAGAGACATACATGCATATGCATACACACTTATACATATTTTTAAAGTATTGTTAAAAGATTTTTTTACTTAGTAACTTTTTACAAAATATTAATTTGTTTGTTTGTATGAGTACACTGTATGGTGTGTCTTCAGATACACCAGAAGAGGGCATCAGATCTCATGACAGATGGTTGTGAGCCACCATGTGGTTGCTGGGAATTGAACTCAGGACCTCTGGAAGAGCAGTCAGTGCTCTTAACCACTGAGCCATCTCTCCAGCCCACTTAATAACTTTTTATAGATATGGAACACTATAGGAGTCATGTGAACACAGGCATGAGCTAGAAAGTTCTTGATGGGGAGTTAAGACCGTTCCTGTCCCTCCAGTACTCCTGGTCTCACTTCCTTGAGATTACTACAGTTAGAAGGATTTTCTTTCATTGTTAAGGCAGTTTCGCTCAAACGCTGAGATACTCGGGTAGATCTGGAGCAAATCTCAAGGTCAAGAAGTGATGCTGGATTGTAGTACACAGGTCCATCTGGGCCAGCTCCCTTTATGAGAGAATTATGATTTATTTGTGAAATATCCCTTGGCCACAGCATGACTTAAGAAGCAAGTTGGGGAGGAAAGGGTTTATTCAGCTTATACTTCCACACTGCTGTTCATCACTAAAGGAACTGAGGACTGGAACTCAAGCAGGTCAGGAAGCAGGAGCTGATGCAGAGGCCATGGAGGGATGTTCCTTACTGGCTTGCTTCCCCTGGCTTGCTCAGCTTGCTTTCTTATAGAACCCAAGAGCACCAGCCCAGAGATGGCACCACCCACAAGGGGCCCTCCCCCCTTGATCACCTATTAAGAAAATGCCCCACAGCTGGATCTCATGGAGGCATTTCCTCAACTGAAGCTCCTTTCTCTGTGATAACTCCAGCCTGTGTCACGTTGACACACAAAACCAGCCAGTACAATCCCAGAATTCAAAAGCTGGAAACTCACTTAGAAAAGGGGGAGGAGGCATTTGAAGATCTAAGCCACTCAGGCCTGTGCTTTAAGGAGGCAGCTGTGCTGTTGAGGAGGCTCAGCTGGTAAAGGCACTGAACACTCGGCCTCATGATCCGCCTCTGATCCCCAGAGCCCACATAAAGGCGGAGAAAAAGAACTGACATCACAAAGCCGTCCTCCACATGTGCATGGTGGCACATGTGCCCATGTACACAAACACAAATGTAAAAGGAAGCAAGAGGATAGACACAGACAGCTAGCCAGGTGGTTTGGGCCTATACACCAGCTATTCTGTAGGCTGAGGCAGGGGGACCCCCAGATCAATGTCTTGTTCGGACAACAGCAAGACCCTGTGTCAAAAGCTTAAGTTTTGTTGTTTCTGTTTTAAGGGAGCGGGAAGAGGGCGTAGTCAAGCATACTAGTGTAATGCTAGGATATGGGAGGCAGACAGGCGGCCCTGGGAGGCATTGGGCTCATTTGGAGTCCCCACCCACTGGGCCACAGATGAGAAGACTCTGACCTGAAAGGAAATGAGCAAACATAGAAACAGAGGCTGGCTGTGAGTCACATGTGAGTCTCTGTGCATGTCTGTGTTGTCTGTCTGTCTGTCCGTGTGTCTCTCTGTATGTGCATGTGCATTCATGTGAGTGTGTGTACATTTGTGTGTGTTCATGTGTGTGAATATGCAAACATGCGAATATGTGTGTGCATGTACGCATGCAAGTGTATGTACCTGTGTATGTTTCTGTGTCTGTGTGTGTACATGCATTCGAGTATGTGTGTGTCTCTCTCTGTGTTTGTGTGTATACCTGTGTGTGCCTGAATATGTGTGGGAATGTTTGCGTCTGTGTCTCTTTGTGTGTATGCATGTATGTGCATGAATAAGCATGTGAATGTGTGCATGTGTGTGTGTTGGAGTGTATGTGCCTCTGTGTGTGTGTGTGTGTCTGTGTGTGTGCATGCATTTGAGTGTATGTGTCTGTGTGTCTATGTGTGTGGGCATACCTGTGTGTGTGTGCATGAGCATTAGTGTGTTTGCGTGTGTCTCTGTGTGTGTCTGTGTGCATGTGCAAGCATGTGAATGTGTGTATACATATGCACATGCATGTGCATGCATGCTATGTGTCTGTGTGTTTGTACGATTTTGCGTGTGAGCATTGCACAGAGACGATCTTGATTCTCCAGTTGTGTCTGCCGCTGCTGCCACGGTGCTGCCTCAGCTCTTTGTCTTTCTTATTCTTCGTCGCAGACTCTTCTGTTACCTATCACCTATTTATCACCCACCAGTTTGCATCTGTCATCTGTCCCCGTCTATCACTGACCTACCATTCAGCATCTGTCAATCAATGATTCTTCCCCACTGCATTCTGTTTTCTGTCCTCCTTTCCCCCTCTTGTCTCCTTTTCTTTCTCGTGGATCATAATGACAGAATAAGTACAAGGCCCTTGTCTAGGCCACCCTCCGCCCTGAGCTCTAGAATGCCGCTAATACTTAGTAGACAACACAGGTGCATTTGTGCAGAAATACAAATCACCATATACATTTGTGTTCAAAATAATGTATTTCAAAATACACTTTTAAATTACACATCTTTGCATGAAAAAACATTGCATCTGAAGAACATTCCACAGGCAGTCAGTATGCAGTCGGGGCTAGGCGACAGACACACATTCCGGAATGTAAGATGCGTGTCAGAGCCCCTTCCTCCATCGAGGCCAAGAGCAAGGGTCTGCTGAACCGATCGGTGAAGGGATTTTTTCACAGACACCCCATTTTCTACGATGTTACCAGGTACACCTGGGAGGCACTTTTGAGCTTGATTTATATAATTAACACTTGACTCAGCAGTTCACAACTCCAGAGAAAAATCAACCAAACAATAAACCAAGCCCTGGTCTTCAGTGTTCCCCAACCTCTGGAATGCAAAGACACTGAGTGCTGAAGCAGGAAAATGCACAGCATCTGCCTGTGTCACCATCAGACACACATGAGGACATCCCGCAGCACAGAGGAGGGAGATGTGCAGCAGAGACATTAGAAGGTGGTGATGTGGGTTTGTCTTTTTTTATTCACCTATTGATTTGGTTGGACAAGGTTTCAGTTGGAAGCCAGACTGATTTAGAACACTCTTTAGCCTCCTGAGTGCTGGAGTTACAGGTATGCACCACCCACGTAGGAGGTGATGATGTTTGAGTAGTGACTGTTATAATGACATTGATTGTTTGTTATCAATTAAAACACTTTTTTAAATGATGACAGTGCTTAGCAACCAGTCTGTAGAAACCCTGGCTGGGTGGCAGTGGGCTCTGGGGAGCCAGAACAAGCTTAAACCAGCATGCCACTAGTTATGAATGAAATATCTAGAAAAAGAGAGCAAGGTCACCAGGCCAGGCTTGGGAACCAGGAGGGTGTGGCTGACAGTGCGGTGAGGCCAGCTACCCAGTGTCCAGGAACAAACTATCTTATTAATGTCCTCCTTATATGACCTCTGACGAGAGCCACTTGCTTGTCTCCTGCTGACTGATCCTTTACAATTGCCTCAAAGAAAAGCCCTGTGTAACAAGGTGTGCAGAAGCCCCTCAGGGCTCACTGAAGACTCTCCTGAGAGAGATGGAGTAAGTCAATATCTCCTGAGGGATATTAACTGTGCCCATTCTGCAGATGAATAAACTAAGGCTATAGGAAGTCAGTAGCACCCAAAGTAGAAGCCACAACCACCAGCATATGGATGAGTCCCTCCAAACCCTTTCTTCATTCAAAGCCCCCTGCTGAACCCTGGGAACAGTTGGGTTCCTAGCACTTGTCACATGGTGGGGTCTAGCTCTTACATTCCAGAGTGCTAGGACTCTAGAACTGAGGTGCATTCTCTGCTAACAAAGCTTCTGTCCCCAGAGCGACCAGATGGGGGGTCCTCGGTGAGTGCTTGTTACCTGTGTTCCTGCTCTGAGACGTCTGTCCTTGTGGAGTGAAAAGAGATTCTAGGAGAAGCCTAGTCCAGCTTCTGTGAGACACATGGGGAAACTGAGGCCAGGGTCATAAAGCCAATTTAGTTACAGCCTGCTGCCCCCAGTCAGAGGCCCAGCACCTGATAAATATCTTCAGCAAGAAGAGGGGGCAATGAATAAGACAGACCCTGGTTCACTAAGGCCCCAGCAAGGGGACAAGGAAGGCGGAGACTCAGCCTCTGCTGGCCCGGGGCTGGTGGTAGGAGACACTTCCTTCCCAGGTCCTCTGAGAAGCACTTGGACAACACACCACAGAAGATGCCATTATAAACATGGTAGACAAGCCAACTCCATGGGGAAACTGAGTCATGGAGCTAGATCTCCCACAGTCCTTGGAGTCTCATACTCAAACTGAAGAGTTTGGTTGTCAACTCTCACCTTGATAAGAGGAAGCCTCTGGAGCAGGGCTCACCACACAAGAAAATCTAGATCACGAGTTCCAG
The DNA here is from genome assembly GCF_947179515.1 of Apodemus sylvaticus. Classification (NCBI taxonomy): domain Eukaryota; kingdom Metazoa; phylum Chordata; class Mammalia; order Rodentia; family Muridae; genus Apodemus; species Apodemus sylvaticus. The sequence goes on along the minus strand of NC_067476.1, from coordinate 151,089,347 downwards.
GCCCCGGAACACAGGGAGCTGGAGGTGGGCTGCAGAAACCAATGTCCCAGCATCTTCCAAGCCGACGGACCCCTCAGGAGGCTGAGGAGACACCCAGACGGTGGTACTGAACACTGTGCTGCCTGCGGCCAAAGCTCAGAGGGAACCTGCTGAGGAAACCATCCAATTACAGAAGAGCAGGCCTAGGGCCTTCCCCGGGCTGGAGGCAGTGGAAACCACTGCCCCACCCTATATGATAGGTCTCTGCCTCAAAAACAAAAACCAGGACTGGGGCGGAGCTCGGTGGTAGAAAGCTTACACAAGTTACACCTGCAGAGGCCCAACCATGCTCCCTTCAGCACACACACAAATCCAGGAGCTGAGGCTTAACGTTTGTGCCAAGTCACCGTCTAATGACACAAAATAGCTGAAGGAAAGTGGCTCTGGTGATGGCAGGAAGGCAGGAGCTGTGAGCATATAGCAGCAGAAAGAGGGGTCTGAGGTCCTAAAGGGCCCCACTTCTGAGGCACCGCGTGAGCCCCCACCCCTCACCCACCACATACCTGCTCGTCTGAAACTGCTGTTCTATCTCAGCTAACGACTGTCCTTTTGTTTCAGGAACAAGTAAGTAGATGAACGCCAGGCCAAGGACAGCGGTCAGCCCATAGAGCAGGAAGGTCCAGGCCAGGCCGATGGCACCTTGGGACACAATGTGGGGAGTGTGGGTCAGGAGCTGAGACCCTGTTCTCGAAGCCCAGGCTACCCCAAGCAGCTCCTAGGTGTAGAGCCAGTAGTTTAGCCATGCAAGGGATGGCCAGTTAGCAGAGGGCTAGCAAGCCCTCAAATAAGACCTGAAAGCCAGAATGTGGCTGACTGTCCCCGAGGCTGGGGGCACCAGCACATGAAGACAACTTGTATGGAGGGAAGGGTCCCTCAGAGTCGGAACACAGAAATGGAGGTGTGGCTGGCTGCAGGGACCATGAGAGGCAGCTCCAGCTCTAGAAGGCCACACAGGGTCACTGAAAAACTGAGCCACAGTTGGTCTAGACTAGACCTGAGTCAGAACAGGAAGACAGGAGCCACTGCTCCAACCTCGAACTCTGCCCAGGGCTAAGGACCATATCAGAGATGAACCCCGCCCTGGCCTGCCACAGGCAGTCCCTAAAGTCAGGGGGCCCATGGCAAAGAGAGGGGTTTGACAAAAGGGACGCTCTGTAGACCTGGGAAGCCAGGTTCCGTGAGGGTGCCTTTCTCTCTGGCAGCCATGATGACCCCTTCCACCAGCCTCCCTGAGCACTAGGATTTAGGAATGCCAGGACTCGAGATGGGTTCCCTCCCCTCCCCTCCCTCCCTTTTGTCTATCTCACAAGGCAACATCTGGAGACAGAGGCAGTGGGGAGACAGAAGGCTGGGAGACCTTGTGGTGGCATCTCCAAAATGTCCCCACAGCCTTGTGAGCTAGACATGCAATCACTTGACCACAGAAAGTGGACAAGGAACCCAGTCCTATGAACTGCCCGTGTGAAGGAGCCCTGGGCATCAGGAGAACAAACCATTGGCTCTGGAAGGGGCAGGTGACCTTGTTGAGCCCATGGGACCAGGACCCCGGACTTGGACTGCAGCTAATGAGAGAGGTGCCCCAGAGGCGTGGGGACCTGCAGGGGTGGGGAGGGGAGAGTGGGAGAGGGTGGGAGGGGGAGGGGCATTGAATGAAGACAGAAGAGAGAGAATGAAGGACAGACCCTGTAGTGGGAAAACCCAGGACTGGCTTTGCTTGAAGCCACCCACCCGGCTCATTTAGGTGTCCTGAGATAAAATAGTCCCTTCCGATTCATAAGCAAGCTGCATCAGATTTTGCGCCACTGTGACCCAGAGAGTTTGGGAGCTTTAGCTCTGGAGAGAGCTGCCCCCGGGTGCAGCTAGACACGGCCTGGGACGAGGCCAGGGTGCTCACCGATGAGGTCGAGGAAGGAGAGGCTGATGAAGAGGTTAGCTGCCCAGTTGAAGCTGCTGCAAAGAGCGAAGGCTCTCCCTCGGATCTCCACAGGGTAGATCTCGCTGAGGACCAGCCAGGTCACTGGAGGTGAGAGCAAGAGAGACCCTGGGCACCCGTGAACTGGACAAGCCACCTCCCACCCTCATTAGCCAAGGCCTGTGCCACGCCCTTGGTCCCTGATTCTCTCAGCTGCACACCCTCTCTGCCCCTGCAGGAACCCCGTGAATAGCCGCAGTCTCAGGCTCCTGGGGCACAAGACGTGCAGTGCCGAGAGCAGGAGGGTCCCAAGCAAACTATTATATCTGGTTTTCATCTGACTCATTACATTCTCTTCCTTTTTTTTTTTTTTTTTTTTTGGATTTGTTTTTTTGGAGACAGGGTTTCTATGTATAGCCCTGGCTGTCCTGGAACTCACTCTGTAGACCAGGCTGGCCTCAAACTCAGAAATCTGCCTGCCTCTGCCTCCCAGAGTGCTGGGATTACAGGCGTGCGCCACCACAGCCTGGCTACATTCTCTTCTGATGGAACCACTCAGGGGTAGATCTAAGGTTCGAAGAGACCTGAAGTTTAAATCTTGGTGCCCGGATGGGGGTGGGGTGGGCTTAAAAACTTGCGAGTGCGGTTGGCTTTAAGGTTGTAGGCGAACCCCTTGATACAAGCAAGGAACCCTGGAGTCTCAACCACCCACTGTTAACGTCCCAGTGTCCCTAGACAGAAAGGGACAGATGACTCTGGATTTCCCTGCCCAATCAGCTCTCCTACCTGGTCCGAATCCAAAGGAGAAGGCACTCACATAGACCATCATGCAAACCAGTGCAGACCAGCACAGCAGGGTATGCACCAGGACGGGACTGGTAGCAACTGAGGAGGCGGTATCCCGAGCTGGTCCCAGGGATGCTGCGATGACGGGATGGATGGGTCGCTTGGTGACTGGCAGGACTGGTTGTCCTTGGTCCCCACTGGTGTGTAGCACTGGTGGTGGTGATGAGTTCACAGGCAGGTCTGGGGTTCGAGGCAGGTCCACCTGCTGGCTGGCATTGGATGTGGCCAGGCAGCTGGGGCCAGAGTCCAGGGACACAGCAAAGCTGACGAGGCCTATGCCACTGACGGACAAGGCCATGAGAGCACACCCAGAGAGCAGAAGGGCTCTGCGGCCTACACGGTCCACCAGCCCCGTGGCGATCAGGGTGGCAGCCACCTTCACAGTTCCAAGTCCCACAGAAGCCAGCACAGCTGAGGAGCCCCCACGGAAGCCCACGGAGCGGAAGATGGTAGAGGCGTAATATAGCACATTGGGCTGTCCTGTTAGCTGCTGGAACAGCACCAGCCCCAGCCCCACTACAGTCCGACTCCACATGCCGTCCTGGGCCCTGAAGAGGTCCAGAAAGGTGTACCGTGGCTTCACTGGGCCCAGTTTGCTGGCCTCCCCTCCCTGGAGTGGGATGAGGTCTTGGCGGGCTGCTGTGCCCTCTGCCCCAGCAGGGAGAAGGAAGAGGCTGAGAGACTGTAGGAGAGCTGGAGCTGTCGCCCAGCCAAACATATGCCTCCAGCCCCAAGGGCTGCCAGCCAGGGCATAGTTGAGGCCGTAAGAGACCAGGATGCCCACAGTGATGCCCACCTCGTAGAGGGACACCAGCACACCCCGCTGCCGCGGCCCCACCAACTCTGACACGTAGATGCAGCAAGCCATGGACGACAGAGAGATGGCGAAGCCAACAGAGGAGCGGCCCAGGAGCAGCCAGGGCAGGGAGCCGGCCAGAACCAGAATCAGGCTGCCAGCTAGCAGCACCACATTGCTTCCCAGGATGGCTCGTCTCCTGCCGTAGCAGTCAATGAGGAAGCCCCCGAC